>NW_006921865.1:1149826-1159706 GCF_000298275.1 Orycteropus afer afer | reverse complement strand
CAACGAACTAATACTATATTTGGCCTTCTGTGATTGACTTATTTCATTCAGCATAATGTCCTCCAAGTTCATCCATATTATGCGGTGTTTTGCAGACTCTACACTATTCTTTAGTGCTGCATAGCATTCCATTATGTGTATGTACCACAGTTTCATCATCCACTCTTCTGCTGATAAGCATGTATGTTGTTTCCATCTTTTTGCTATTGTAAACAATGCTGTGATGAACATGAGTGTGCATGTATCTGTTCCTGTCCTGGCTCTCACCTCTCTAGGATATATACCTAATAATGGAATTGTTGGGTCAAATGGTATCTCCAATTACAGCTTTCTAAGAAATCGCCATATTGCTTTCCACAGTGGTTGTATCACTTCACAATCCCACCAGCAGAGTATGAGTATCCCAATCTCTCCACTTTCCTGCCAGCATTTGTTATTTTCTGTCTTGTTGAACCTTGCCATCAGTGCTGGGGTGAGACAGTATCTCATTGTTGTTTTGATTTGTATCTCTCTGATGGCCAGTGATTGTGAGTGTCTCTTCATGTATTAGCAGCCATTTTGAGTGTGTGTGGGCAGCAATCTTGCTTGGACTGCAACCTGAGAGTGAGCACTATCTTCTGAGGACAGCATGGGCAACCACACTGGAGGCTGACTACTGGAGAGGTGTGATATTCCCCTTGTTACTCTTGTGCCCCACACCCTCTTGGTGAACAGGGGTGTGGGCATGCCCTCACTTATACCTACCTTCTTGAGCTGTAGGGGTTCCATCCCAACCTAACAGAGCTTGGTGCCATGCCCCACATCCACAGTTTTGTTTTGGTTTGTTTGTTTTTAAATTACTCTTTTTATCTTCCTCTTTTTTCCCTCCCCCACTTTCCTATCCTTAGTTCTTTTTTTTTTTTTTTTTTTTTTTCTCTTCCCTTTTTCTGGTTCCCTTCTTTTTTCTTTCTTTTGGTTCTTCCCATCCCTTGTTTTTCCTTTTTCAGCTCTCCCTATTCATTTACTTTTGCTTTTTCTTTCATTCCTCCCTCTGAATATATTGTAGCTTTTTTATCTCTTTTGCTCATTATATTTCTTTTATCTTTTTTAATACATTTTGAAAATTATTCTTCATATTTATTGCATGCCTTTTTTGTATGATTATTCCTTTTTGTTTATGCAGATTGAGTTTTTCTCTTTTTTTATTTTTAGTGGTTTTCTTATTTTTCTTTGTCTAACTGAGTCAGAGACAGCAATCGTTCCAACACAACCCAAGCATACCTGCACCTCCTGCAGCCCCACCCCCTGAGTGAGAGCCACTACTTGCTTTTGCACCAACTAACCAAAGATAGACCACAGCCAATACCACCTCAACTCACCCTCAACTGCTCTTTATGTACAGCTAACAAAGATTTGTGCACATACTCTCATTATCTACCACATCCATCAGGAGACAGGTGGTAAGTGCTTAAGGGCTAACAACTAGTAAATAGAGGAGTCAGTATCCTGCTCACACAGATATATAAAACAAAATAAAGAAAAAAAATCTTACATGAATCACACCAATATACAATCACAAATCAAACATACATACAACACCACCATAATGTCTCAGAGACAACAGACCATCACAGTCCACACAAAAAAATCAAGATAAAGTAGTATAAACAAGGGAGCAGAATACAAACCCAGAAAACATCCCAGAAGAAACAGCAGCACTGGAACTCCCTGATAAGCAATTCAAAAGAAATATATTTGGGTACCTTCAATGGATTGGGAGACCGATCAAAGAAAACAATTGCAAGATCAAGGAAAACACTGATAAAATTAAGTAAAACAGTCAAAACTCTAGAACAATTTAGGAAAACAACATAAGAACAAATTGACAAAATAAGCAAAATATTAGACATGATACAAAAACAACAAACAGAAATCCAGAAGATTAATACTAATATTTCAGAAATAGATAACATATTGAATGGGCAAAGGAGTACAATATAATCAATGGAAGACAGAATTAATGAGACTGAAGACAAATACTTCAATATTACTTTGTTAAGGGATCAATCAGACAAAAACATAAATGAAGAAAGCCTAATATTCATGTGGGATATCATCAAGACAAACAACCTACACATAATTGGAATTCCAGAATGTGAAGAGAGAGATAAAACCAGAGAAAATTGTTGAAGATTTGTTGGAAGAGAATTTCCCTAATATGATGAAAGATGAGCATATATCCACTCAAGAAGTTCAACAAACCCAAACAGGATAGACTCCCAAACAAAATCACCAAGATATATCATCATCACACTCACCAAAACCAAAAGACAAAGAAAGAATCCTGAAAGCAACATGGGAAAAATGAAAAGTTACCTACAAAGGGCAACCAGTAAGACTAAGCTCTGATTTCTCAGCAGAAACCATGCACATGAGAAGGCAACAGGATGATACATATAAAACACTGAAAGAAAGAAAAATTCCAACCAAGAATTATATACCCAGCAAAACTGTCTAACAAATATGAGGGTGAAATTAGCAGATTTCCAGAGAAGCAGAAATTAAGGGAATTTGTTAAGACCAGACTAATGGGAGTCCTTTGGAGAGAAAACCAACAACAGCAAACAAAAACCGATGATTAACACACATGACGACATAACCCAGAAACCAACCCAGTTACAGAAGTATCTAAAGTAAAATAAGCTTACAAGACTGCAAACAGGGACTAGAGACATCAATTGGTAAATGAGGACAACTACAAACCAAACAGAGGGAATAAATAGTATAGTTGCAGAACTTCTAAATGGTGAGAAAGTCAAGACCATTGAGAGATAGAACAGACTGTTTTGAACTTGAGAAGAAAATAATAAATCACAAGGTAACCTCAAAGAAAAATAATAAACCTTTGCATCAAAATAAAAAAATAGGATGAACACAAATACTAAAGCAAATACTGAAACAATAGCAATGAAGGAAATGATAACACAATTCATAAACAAAATGAGCTCATCACAAATTATATGGAACAAAGAAATCAGCAATACTATGAAAAAACACTTAACAAAATGACATTAATAAACTCATATTTGTCGATAATTCCACTGAACATAAATGGATTTAATGCACCAGTCAAAAGACAGAGAGTTGCAGACTGGATAAGAAAATATGACTCATCAATATGCTGTCTACAATAGACTCACCTTAGACAGAAAGACAAAAATAGACTAAAAATCAAAGGTTGGGAAAAGATATACCAAGCAAATGGCAACCAAAAATGGGCAGGAGTGCCAATATTAATTTCTGATAAAAGAAACTGTAAGAAAGAGATAAGAAAGGACATTATAAAATGATTAAAGTATCAGATGAACAAGAGGACATAACCATAATAAATACCTACATACTAAATGAAGAGCCCCAAAATACATAAATAAGACTTTAACAGAATTGAAAAGACAAAAGAGATGATGCCACAGTAATAGTAGGAGACTTTAATAGACTACTTTCAATGAAAGACAGAACAATTGGAAAGAAACTCAATGAAGATGCAGCAGAACTAAATAATACAATCAACCAGTTAAACTTTACAGACATCTAGGGAGGATTTAAACTAACAACAGCAAAATATACATTCTTTGCCAGCACATATGAATGTTCTCCAGGATTGATCATATGTTAGGCCACAAAGCAAACCCCAATAAATTTCAAAACACTGAGATACTGCAAAGCATCTTCTCAGATCACAATGCTATAAAATTAGCACGAGGAACACCAACAGAAAAAGAACAAATGTGTGGAAACTGAGTAAAAGCCTCCTCAAAAACAACTGGGAAGGAGAAGAAATAAAATATGAAATTAAAAAGTTCCTTGAATCAAACAAGAATGACAACAATGTAGAGAATTACATGGTATGGCTTTTCTAGCCATAGTCTTCGTAGCTCCCACTTTACTGTGAGGAACTGAGTAGCTGCTTGTTAAAGTCATCCACCTGGGGCAACATGAAGTAATCTTCTGGGAAAGTTTGCTCTCTCTCAGGTGTGTAGAATTCTGATGTTGGCATTGGTTAGTTTTGCCACTCTGCTAGGCTTAAAATGAGCCCTCCTAGAGGCAGAGACAATGTCTCTGACTGCCAGCTGAGAGACACACAGTGCTGAGAAAGAGACTGAGAGAGACTGCCAGCTGAGAGAGACTGAGCATGTTTCTGAACTTGAATTGTAGCTAGTTGCTTCCCTAATAAACCCTATATTCTGTGAGTTCTGTGTGGCCACTGCAGCAAATTATCAGGCCCAGCAGAAGTGGTGGGTGCCGTGAGAAGGATGGTTAGTGTCAAGGTTGATAAGAGAGCCGGGGGTGGCTGCATGTCTGGCTTCATAAGAACAGGCCTTGGGCTGCTGATGGTGATTCTTTCTTCTTCTTCTTGTGGAGTCAGAGGAGGTCAGAAGATGCCGCCACCTTGTCCCTTTAGCAGTGTCAGAAGAGGTGGGATTCGTTGCAGTGGCCCCAGACTCACAGCAGCATGGGATTTTGTAAAAGAAAGAAGGAAGGAGACTGGGAAGTGAAACTTTGGATAATTAGATGTTTACTTTGGTTGGTGTTACCTATTAAAGGAGATAATTGATCCAGAGGCTAGCGCTTTGGTTACACCCAGCCAAAGGCCCAAGGCCATATACATAGAATGGGAAGATAATCAAGGTGAAGAGATGAAACTAGAATGTTTCAAAAAGGATTATGTTTTTTACTGAATGTACTATGGATACTGAATGTTTTCTTACCTACTAGAAATGATTACTGGGATACAGATAACAGAGAGCATATAAGTCTGCCTTCAGCCAATACTTGATTGGATATGTTAAAAGGGAAAATAGAATCTGCCCAGAAGAAACACAAGCTTTTGTTTCAAACCCTGTGTGTAGAGACTAGGGGTCTTAGGTAGAAAATCCGAGCCCCATCCAGAACTACTGAGAGAACAGAAGACCTGCATTTGAAGACAGGACTTACAGAGAACAAAATAAAATGACTGTTTGTCTTTTTGAATTTCAAGGAAGTGGTTTGGCTTTATGTGCATCAAGGCAGGAAAGTCATGGTCCATGAGAGAAACCTCTTCCAGGACTGGAAGTTAAAGGAAGCCAGCAAGTAGTAGGCTTGTATGCTGCTCACTTGTGACCACCTGGGTCCACTTGAAGAATGGGAATGGGGAAAGTGAAGCAATGAAAAAATGGGCTGAGTTTGGTACTCTTTGACCTAGGCTATCAAGGCTAGGGATGAGAGGAAGGGCTGACTGGTCTAAGGTGTAAGGAGTTGTGTGGAACTAGTCCCGGAGGACTAAGGATGAAAGACGGAAGGTGCAGACCAGTCTGAAGTAAAGGGAAGAGTGTGACTCTCAAAACTTGGCAGTTAGTACCCATGACCTAGTTGGGATGGCTAGAGTTGAGCTAACCAGAACTCAACCAAATGAAGAGGAAGATGTTTGAACTGAGCTGGTGTTAAGTTGCTGCAATTTAATGACTTGTACTGGCTGGACTTTGCTTGTTTATGGATGCAGATGCCCAAAGTTTCCAAGCAGAACAGAAGATTCTCCAGAGAGAAAGGAACATGCTTGTCTCCTCAGAGTACTGGTTTGATAGGGATGGGCAAATTAGAAATTGGCTATCTAAAATGGGGGGAGGTAAAGGCAAGAAGTGGTTGGCTTACACACTTCCATGGGTGTGGTTATTCTTAAACTGATGGTGAAGAGGATGTGAATTTTTGAAGTATAAAAGGGATCCAAAAACCAAACCGAACTCCCTGCCGTCGAGTTGGATCTGACTCAGAGTGACCCCTCCTTGGCTAGAAAAGCTAAAGGGTGTCCTGTGGTGTAGTGAATTACATGGTATGGCTTTTCTTTCCATAGCCTTCATAACTCCCGCTTTGCCATGAGCAACTAGGTAGCTGCTTGTTAAAGTCATCTACCTGGTGTCATGAAATAATCTTTTGGGAAAGTTTGCTCTCAGGCGTGTAGAATTCTGATGTTGAGGTTGGTTAGTTTTGCCACTCTCCCCAAGCTTAAAAAGAGCCCTCCTAGAGGCAGAAAGGATGCCTCTGACTGCCAGCTGAGAGAGACGTGCTGCTGAGAGAGAGACTGAGAGAGACTGCTGGCTGAGAGAGACCACCGGCTGAGCAAGACTGAGCATGTTTCTGAGCTTGAGTTGTAGCCTGTTGCTTCCCTAATAAACCCTACAATCTGTGAGTTCTGTGTGTCCACTACAGTGAATTATCAAGCCCAGCAGAGAGGTGGTGGGTACCGCAAGAGGGATGGCTGTTATCAAGGTTGGTAGAGGGTTGGAGGGTGGCTACATGTCTGGCCTCATAAGAACAGGCCTCCAGCTGCTGCTGGTGATTCTGTCTTCCTCCTATGGAGTTAGAGGAGGTCAGAAGATGCTGCCTCCATGCCCCTTTAGCAACAACATACCAAAATCTTTGGGACACAGAAAAAGCAGTCATGAGAGGGCAATTTATAGCATGCACACATCAAAAAGAAGAAAGAGTCAAAATCAACACTTTAACCCAACATCTCCAACAATTAGAAAAAAAGTAGCAAAAAGAAGAAGATGATGATGACTACAGTCACCAGAAGAAAAAGAAATAACAAAGATTTGAGCACATATAAATGGAATAAAAAAGAGAAAGACAATAGAAAAAAATCAACAAGATTGGAATTTCTTTGAAAACATTAATAAAATCAACAAGCCACTGGCAAACTTAACAAAGGAAAAGAAGAAGAAGATGCAAATAACACCAATAAGAAATGAAAGTGGTGACATCACAACAGATATAACAGAAACAAAAAGAATATCAGGATTTTACGAAGAACTGTACGTCAACAAATTTGAAAACCTAGAAGAAATGACAGATATCTAGAAACACACTACTTATCTAAACAAACGCATTGTTGTTGTTGTTGTTGTTATGTGCCATCGAGTCAAACCCGACTCATAGCGACCCCTCCTTGGGTTTCCGAGGCAGTATCACTACGGAAGTAGGATTGCCCAACCTTCCTTCCAAGGAGCGGCTGGTGGGTTTGAACTGCCAGCCGTCTAGTTAGCAGGCAAGTGTCTTAGCCACTATGCTACCAAAGCTCCCAACAAACGCATACTGACCTATAAAACTTGAACAGATTCATAAAAAAAGAAATTGCACAGGTCATATAAAAATTACCAACAAAAAGAAGTCCTGGCCCAGATAATTGCACTGGAGAATTTTACCAATCATTCAGAGAAGATCTGACATCAATCCTACCCAAACTATTCCAGAATATAGAAAAGGATGGAATTCTTCCAAATTCATTATATGAAGCAAGCATAAGCCTGATACGAAAACCAGGCAAAGACACCACCAAAAAGGAAAACTACACATCAATATCCCTCATGAATATAGATGCAAAAATCTTCAGCAAAATCCTAGCCTATAGACTCCAGCAATATATCAAAAAAAATAATATATCATGACCAAGTGGGATTCACACCAGATATGCAAAGATGATTCAACATTAGAAAAACAATCAACATAATTCATCAAATATAAGTAAAATAAAGGAAAGACTCACATGATCATATCAATAGACGCAGAAAAGGCATTTGATAAAATCCAACACCTATTCTTCATAAAATCTCTTAGAAAAATAGGAATAGAAGGGCTATTACTCAATGTAATAAAGGGCATATATGCAAAACAAACAGCCAACACTATTCTCAATAGAGAGAGACTAAAACCATTCTCCTTGTGACCAGGAACCAGACAAGGATGCCCTCTATCTCCACTTCTATTGAACATTGTATTGGAAGTCCTAGCCAGGGCAATTAGGCATGAAAGGGAAACCAAAGGCATCCAAATTGGTAAAGAAGAAGTAAAACTATCACTGTCTTCAGATGATATGATCCTATATATATAGAAAACTCATGATACTCAGGAAGAAAACTACTAGAACTTATTGAAAGATTTATCACAGTGGCAGAATATAAGATCAACATACAAAAATCATTTGGATTCCTCTACACCAGCAAAGAATTCTCTGAAAAGGAAAAGAGGAAATCAATATCATTTACAATGGCTACTAAAGAGATAAGACACTTGGGAATAAATCTTACTAGGAACATAAAAGATCTATACAAACAAAACTACAAAACAGTACTTCAAGAAATTAGGAGTTCTACATAAATGGAAGAACATACCATGCTCATGGATAGGAAGATTGAACATTGTGAAAATGCCAATACTACCCAAAGCAACCTATACATTCAATGCAGTTCCAATCCAGATTCTATAAACATTCTTTAAAGACATGGAAAAGCCAATTACTAACTTTGCATGGAAAGGAACGAGACCTTGGATAAGCACAGCACTATTGAAGAAGAACAAAGCCAGAGGCCTCACACTTTCAAATCTCAAAACCTACTACATAGCCACAGTTGTCAAAACAGCCTGGTATTGGTACCATGACAGGCACATAGACCAGTGGAACAGAATTCAGAAGCAAAATATTAATCAATCAACCTATGGCCAGCTGATCTTTGACAAATGGCCAAATTCCATTAAATGAGGAAGAGATAGTCTCACAAATGGTGCTGGCAAAACAGGATATCCACTGGCAGAAAAATAAAACAAGATCCATACCTCATACCACACACAAAAACTAACTCCAGAGGAATCAAAGACTTAAATGTGAAATATAGAACTATAAAGTTCATCAAAGTAAAAATATGGGCAAACTTAGGGGCCCTAATTTAGGGAATAAATAGACTATTAAGCATAACCAAAGATACACAAACAGCAGAAGATAAACTAGATGATTGGGACCTTCTAAAAATTAAATTCATCTGGTGGCGTAGTGCCTAAGGCATCTGACTACTAACCAGAAGGCTGGAGGTTCAAACCAACCAGCCACTCCTCGGAAGGAAGGTTGGGTAACCTACTTCCGTAGTGATACTCCCTTGGAAACCTCAGCAGGGGTCGCTATGAGTTGGATCCGACTCGACGGCAGTGAGTTTGGTTTTGGTTTTGGTGCACCAAAAGATTTCTCCAAAGGAGTAAAAAGAGAACCTACAGAAAGGTTAAAAATATTTGTCAATGACATATTGCACAGAGGACATGACTCTAAAATTTATAGAAAACTCTAATACCTCAACATCAAAAAGACAAACAATCCAATTAAAAAATGGGCAAAAGATATGAACAGATACTTCACCAAAGAATATATTCAGGCAGCCAACAAACACATGAAGAAATGTTCATAATCATTAGCTATGAGAACAAATAACAATGCAATGCCGTGGAGTCAGACAGAAATGCAAATCAAAACAACAGTGAGATACCATCTCCCCCCAGCATTACTAAGTTCACCAAGATGTTGTTGTTGTTGCTATATGCTGCCGAGTCGGACCCAACTCATAGTGACCCCTCCTTAGGTTTCCGAGGCGGTATCACTACGGAAGTAGACTGCCCAACCTTCCTTCCGAGGAGTGACTGGTGAGTTTGAACCACCAACATTCTGGTTAGCAGTCAAGTGCCTTAGGCACTATGCTACCAGAACTCCTAAAGAATAATATAGAATCTGCGAAACAACGCATAACATGGATGAATTTGGAGGACACTATGCTGAGTAAAATAAGTCAATCACAGAAGGACAAATATTGTATTAGTTCACTATTGTAAAAAAATCAAGGAAAGGTTTATACATAGAAGGAAAATGTCTTTATTGGTTAGCAGGAATGGGAGGGGAGGGGAGGCTAAATTCCTAGATAAATAATAATAATAATAATAATAATACATATATATATAAATCAAAGGAGCTCTGGTAGCATAGTGGCTAAAGCACTTGACTGCTAACCAGAAGGCTGGCGGTTCAAACCCACCAGCCACTCCTCAGAAG
>NW_006921865.1:1138162-1148586 GCF_000298275.1 Orycteropus afer afer | reverse complement strand
GCTCTGGTAGCATAGTGCCTAAGGCACTTGACTGCTAACCAGAAGGCTGACAGTTCAAACCCACCAGCCACTCCTCAGAAGGAAGACTGGGCAATCTATTTCTGTAGTGATACTGCCTCGGAAACCCAAAGAGGGGTCGCTATGAGTTGGGGCCGACTCGACGGCATATAACAACAACACTTTTATCTGATAAAAATAAAGGAAAGAAACTAGCTCATCAATGCAGAATATTTGCATAATATTGTCCTTGTATATTGGAGATTATAATAAATAATAAATAGTAAAGGCCAGTTGCCTCATTAGGAAAATCTTTTCCTAGATGTGGAATAATTACCAACTTTATAGGAAAAGGAAAGAAACCCTGGATAAGCAAAGCACTGCTAAAGAAGAACAACAAAGTAGGAGGCCTCATACGTAACAATCTCAAAACCGACAACACTGTCAGGTTAGTCAAAACAGTCTGGCAGTAGTAAAATAACAGATACCTAGACCATGGAACACAACTGACAACTCAGAATCCATCCCACTTTGGACGGCTGATCTTTGACAAAAGGTCAAAATTCATTAAATGAGAAGAGATTAACAAATGCTGCTGGAAAAACTAGATATCCATTTGCAAAAAAAATGAAACAGAACCCTTATCTCCTACCATATACAAAAAATGAACTCAAGATGTATGAAAGATCCAAATGTAAAACCTAAAACCATAAAGACCATCAAAGAAAAAATAGGGACAAAGTTAAGGGCTCTCATATAGCAAATAAATGCAACATCAAACATATCTAAAAATGCACAAAAAGCAGAACACAAACTAGATGACTCAGACTTCCTAAAAATTAAACAAAATATGTATATCAAAAGACTTCAACAAAAGAGTAAAAAGAGAATCTACAGACCTGGAAAAAAAATTGGTAACTTATTGGAGAAAGGACTAATTGCTAAAATTTATAGAAAACTTCAACACTTCAGCAACAAAAACACAAACAATCCAATTTAAAAATGGGTAGAAGACATGTAGAGAAACTTCACCAAAGAAGACGTTCAAGCAGCCAACAGACACATGAAGAAATGCTCATAATCATCAGCCATTAGGGAGATGCAAATCAATACAACAATGAAGTATTATCTCATCCTAACATTAACAGCAAAGTTAAAAAAAAAAGAGCAGAAAACATCAAATGCTGGGGAGGTTGTGGAGAGTCTAGAACCCTTACACACTACTAGTCAGACTGTAAAATGGTACAACCACTGTGGGAAATGGTATAGTGCTTCCTTAAAAAGCTGGAAATATAAGTACCACAAGATCCAGCACTTCCACTACTAGTTTATACCCAGCAGAAATAAGAGGCATGGCATGAATAGATATTTGTACACCCATGTTCACAGCAGTACTGTTCACAATAGCAAAAACTGAGAAACAAACTAAGTGTCCACATTGGATGAATGAATAAACCAACTAGGGTATACACACACAGGCGCACACACACACATGCACAACATTAAAGAATAACAATGAATCCGTGAGACACCTCATAATATGGATGAACCTGGAGGACATTATGCTGAGTGAAATTAGTCAACCACAAAAGGAAACATATCATAAGAGAGAATTATTATAAGAAGTTAAGAAGAGGTTTACACATAGAAAGAAAACATTCTTTGCTGGTTACCAGGGGTGGGAGGGGAAGGGAGAATAAATCACTAACTAGAGGATTGTAGTGGTGGTATTGTTAGTTGCTGTCCAGTCAGCCTCAACTCACAGTGACCCCATGCACAGAAGAACAAAACATTACCCAGTCCTGCAACACCCTCACAATCTTACTATACTTGAGCCCATTACTGCACCCACTGTGTAAATCCAATTTGTTGAGGGTATTTTCCTTTTTGGCTGACTCTCTACTTTACCAAATATGATATCCTTCTCCAGGGAATGGTCTCTTCTGATGACATGACTGTCTTGGTTCTCTAGTGCTGCTGTAACAGAAATACCACAAACAGATGGCTTCAACAAATAGGAATTTATTCTCTTACAATTAAGGAGGCTAGAAGTCCAAGTTCAGAGTGCCAGCTTTAGGAGCTGGATGAAGGCCCCTCAACCTTGGACTTCAGCTCTGCCTTCTGTTCCAGGCCCACTAGAGCTGAAGGCTTTTTCTGATTCATGAAGCTGCTGGCTGCTGAGGCTAACAAGCCCAAGATCTACACGTAAAATGGCACAATCCCAAGATCAGCAGACAACACAGTAGACAACTGGTTAAAGTCCAGGAATAATCTCAAAATCGGCAGGCAACATGGTAAGCCACTGTGGTAATTAAATTTGTATGTCAACTTGGCTGGGCCTGGTTGAGTGGCTGGGCAGCTGGTGGTAGTTAATCCCCATGATGAGACTGGCAATCAACTCTATGGTGGGATCTACTACAAGCAGCTGAGGAGCTGCCTTTGGGATATGGTCTGTTCTCTGTATATAAGGAAAAGCTTTGGGGATAGTCTCTAGCTTATGACATGCTTGGACCCTGCATGTAGCCATGTCTTTGTTCAGCAGCCTGCCATGCTCCACCAACCTTGGGGCTTATAATGGACTTAAATTAATGGCCTGCCATGTGGTTTGGTAACACCGGGACTGTGCGTTTTTACTTGTCAACCTTGGGTTTGTCAGCCTCAGCAGCCAGCAGCTGTCTGAGTGAAGAAATGCCTCTAGCTCCAGTGGGCTGGGAGCAGGAGGCAGTACTGGACCCTAAGGTTGAGGGGCTTTCACCCAGCCCCTAGAGCCTAGCACTTTGAACTTGGACTTAAAGTCTCCAACATGTAAGAGAATAAACTCCTGTTTGTTAAGGCTATCCCATTTGTGGTATATTCTTTTCAGAGTGGCACTAGGTAACCAGAACAGCCACTGACATGAAAACTCAGCCAAATGCAAGATTCAAATGTGCCAAAAAGCTCCTTAAACCTTCTCCATATTGACTTAAAAGTCAGCTTACTTAGCTGCTTACAAGAGATTCCACCACGGAGTTGATTACCTATCTTATCACGGGGAATAACTATATCCAGCTACCCAGCCACTCAAAACCATTGCCCAGTCAAGTTGACACATAACCTTACTTACCATAATGAAGGTAGGTGAGACAAAGTGAGAAAGGCCATTCTCACTTCCAAGAAGCATTCCAGTTGCACTTCTTCCAGGACAAGTTTGTTTGTTCCTCTGGCAATCCACAATATTTTCAGTATCCTTCACCAACACCAAAATTCAAAGGCATCAAGTCTTCTTCTATCTTCCTTATTCATTGTCCAGTTTGCACATGCATATGAAGTGACTAAAAATATCATAGCTTGGGTCAGTCATACTTTAGTTTCCAGAGGGATATCTTTGCTTCTTAATATTTAAAGAGGTCTTTCACAGCATATTTGCCCAGTGAGGTACAACATTTGATTTCTTGATTGTTGCTTCCATGGGTGTAGATTGTGGATCCTAGTAAAATGAAATCCCTGATAATTTCAATCTTTTCCCCCGTTTATCATGATGTTATCAGTCCAGTTGTGAAGATTTTTGTTTTCTTTATGTTGAAGTGTAATCCATTCTGAAGACCATATTCTTTTATGTTCCTCAGTAAGTGCTTCAAGTCATTCTCACTTTCAGCAAGCAGATTGCGTCTTTTGCATATCACAGGTTGTTAATGAGTCTTCCTCCAATCTTGACTGCCATTCTTCTTCATATAGTCCAGGTTCTTGGATTATTCACTCAGCATACAGATTGAATAAGTATGGTGACAAAGGATACCACCCTGACAAACACCCTTCTTGATTTTAAACCATGCGGTATCCCTTTGTTCTGTTTGAATGACAGCCTGTTGATCTATGTACAGGTTCCTCATAAGGCCAGTTAAGTGTTCTGGAATTCCCATTCTTTGCAATGTCATCTACAATTTGTTATGGTCTACACAGTCAAATGCCTTTGCATAGTCAATAAAACACAGGTAAACATCTTTCTGGTATTCTTTGCTTTCTGCCAAGATTCATCTGACATGAGCAACAAAATCCCTCACTCCACATCCTCTTCCAAATCCAGCTTGCATTTCTGGAAGTTCCCTTTCAATTTACTGCAGCAACTATTTTTTATTATTTTCAGCAAAATTTTACTTGCATGTGATATTAATGATATTGTTCAATAATTTCCATGTTCTGTTGGATCAGCTTTCTTTGGAATGAGCAAAAATATGGATCTTTTCCAGTATGTAGGCCAGGTAGCTGTTTTCCAGTTTCTTGGCATAAATGATTAAGCACTGCCAGTGCTGTATCCATTTGTTGAAACATCTCAGTGGGTATTTGGTCAATTCCTGGAATCTTGTTTTCACCAGTTCCATCAGTGTAGATTGGACTTCTTCCTCTAATACTATTTGTTATTCATCATATGCTACTTCCTGAAATATATGAGTATCGACCAATTCTTTTTGGTAGAGTCCTCTGTGCATTCTGTCTATCATCTTTTGATACTTTCTGCATCATTTAATGTGTTGCCCTTAGATCTTTCAATATTGCAACTCGATGTTTGAATTTTTTCTTCAGTTCTTTCAGCTTGAGACAGGCTGAGTGTGCTCTTTGCACTCTTCCCTTTTGCTTTTCTAGGTCTTTGAACATTTCATTATAATACTTTACTTGTCTTCTCAAGCTGCACTTTGAAATCTTCCATTCTATTCTTTAATTTTGTCATTTCTTCCATTCACTTTAGCCACTCTCTCTTCGATAGCAGATTGCAGAGTCTCTTCTGACATCCATTTTGTTCTTTTCTTACTTTCCTTTCTTTTTAATGCATTTTGCTCTCTTCATGTATGATGTTCTTGATGTTATCCATAACTTGTCTGGTCTTGGGTCACCGATATTCAATCCATCAAATATATTCTTTAGATGGTCCCTAAATTCAGATGGGATATAATCAAGGTCATATTTTCATTCTTGTGGACGTTTTTAAATTGTTTTCAGCTTCAACTTGAACTTTCAAATGAGCAATTAATGGTCTGTTCCACAGTCAGCTCCTGTCCTTGTTTTGACTGAACTTTTCCATCATCTGTTTACAGAGATGCACCTGATCTGATTCCTGTGCATTCCATCAGGCAACGTCCCCATATAGCTGCAGTTTATGTTGTTGAAAAAGGTATATACAATGAACAAGTCATTGGTCTTGCAAAATTCTACCATGTGATCTCTGGTGTTATTTCTATCACCAACACCATATTTTCCAAGTACCAATGTTTCCTTTTTGTTTCCAACTTTTGCATTCTAAGCACCAGTAATAATCAATACACCTTGACTGCATGTTTGGTCAGTTTCAGACTGCAAAAGTTGGTAAAAGTCTTCAGTTTCTTCATCTTCAGCTTTAGTGGTTGGTGCATAAATTTGAATAATAGTAGTATTAACTCGCCTTCTATGTAAGTATATTGATATTATCCTATTACTGACAGCACCGTACTTCATGACAGATCTTGAAACATTCTTTTTGATGATGAATGTTATGCCATTCCTCTTCAATTTTTAATTCCCAGCATAGCAGACAATGTGATCGATTCAAACTGGCCAATACCAGTCCATTAAGTCCACTATGCCTAGGATGTTGATCTTTGTGTTCGATTTAATTTTTGACAACTTCTAATTTACTAGATTTTTCCCTCTTATATTCCATGTTCTGATTATTAATGGATGTTTGCAGTTTTTTCTTCCCATTTTGAGTTGTACCCCATCAGCAAATAAAGGTCCTAAAAGATTTACTCCATCCACGTCATTAAGGTAGACTCTACTTTGAGAAGGCAGCTTTTGCAAAGTTGTTATGTTGAGTCTCTTCCAACCTGAGGGGCTCATCTTCTGGCCCTACATCAGGCAATATTTCATGGCTATTCATAAAGTTTTCCAGTAATATAAGGCAGTATTTCATTGCTATTCATATGGTTTTCACTGGTCAATTTTTTTCAGAAGTGGATGGCCCCATCCTTCTTCCTACCCTGTCTTAGCCTGAAAGCTCTGCTGAAATCTGTCCACCATGGATGACTCTGCCAGTATTTGAAATACCAATGACATAGCCTATAGCCTCACAGCAATACACAAACCAACACAATACAAACTGACAGATGAGTGGTAAAAACTAGAGGGTAGACACATATTAACTTGGGTAAAGGGGAAGGCAATAGACAATAAAGGGAGATCAGCACAAAATGATCAAGGCAAAAGGAGACACTGGGAGGAGCACAAGAGTTAAAGGAAACAAAGGTAAATACTGTGCATACACAATCTTGCAATACTACAATAACTATAATAACAATAATCTATGAGTGCTGAACAGGTGTGGGAAGGTGAAGGGGACTACACACATGAATATATATAGGTATTACAGAGGATATGTCTACATATGTATTTACATATGCTGAAAATATACCCATGAATATAGTAGAGCAAATATGGGGCAAAGTTATGAAAACTTCTTAGCCACAATCAAACACATTGAGGGAAAGATTCACTGAGCCTGAGGGCTCAGGACCACAGTCAAGTACATCAAGGTCAATTGGCACAACACAGTCCACAAAGAAAATGTTTTTCATCCTACTTTGGTGAGTAGCAACTGAGGTCTTAAAAGCTTGTGAGCAGCTATCTAAGGTGCAACTATGAGTGTCTGTCAGGAGCAAGGAAGAGTGAAGAAAATCAAAGACACATAGAAACAATTAGTCCAAAGGATTAAGAGACTACATGAATTTCAGCCTTTATGACCCTAAGATGAGAAAAACTAGATGGTATTCAGCTACTGCTGCTGACTGGTCTGAAAGGGATCACAATAGAAGATTCTGGATAAGTGGGAGAAAAATATGGAACAAAACTCAAAATCATATAAAATGAGTATCAGGTTCACTGGTTGGATAGGGACTGATAGAATCCCCAAGAGTATGGTCCTTAGTCACCTTTTAAACCTAGAACTGAACTTAGCCCTGTGGATCAACTTTCAGCCAAACAATAGACAGATATAAGGTGAACACTAACACCAGGAAGGTACGTACTTCTTAGAATAGTCAACCATTTGAGATCAAAAGGGCCACACCTGCCCAGAGACAAAGTTCAAAATATAAGGAGACAGGAAGGAAGGATGGATGGAAATGGACCAAGTGGAAAGAGTTCTGTTATACTGTGGGGACTGCAATAACTGGCATGAAACAAAATGTGTATGAATTGTTGCATGGAAAACTGATTTGCTCTGTAACCTTTCTCCCAAATCACAATAAAAAGTTTTGAAAAAAGAAAATCTTATTTTTGTTCTTATATTTATTTGGGAAATTTTATGTTATATTTAACAATTTATGAAATTATATTTTTGGTTAATTCTTTTTACCTTATCATTTGTAGTAAGTATGTATGTCATTTCATTTCATGACATGTTGTTTCACTTTCATACACTGGCACACACACAAAAATGAGTCATAACTTGAAATGTATCTCTTAAACTATTATTATTGTAGAACATTTCTACAAAACCAGAAGTAATAATACTAATAGTGCTTATTGGAATAAAAAGATTTCATTCGCAAAATTAATCCCAGTAAATACCTTTTGTACTGTTGAGTTTAGCAACGACCTTTTGTTCTGCAACATTCCAAACGATCACTAAGTTATCAGTACTTCCACTTGCAAACAAATCTGGGTTATGTGGACACCAAGAAATTGCTGTGATTGTTTTTTTATGTTCAGACATAATTGCATGAAGTTTAAATTCATTATAACGATGATCCAACTAAAACAAAATATATAAATAAAACATTTCAGTGTTTTATCTATAGATTGAAAATCACATTATAAAAATAAAAGCTATATACATGCAAGTTAGTACACTTCATCAGAAAAATAAAAACATATTTCAAACCTTGGTCTGCTTTCAAGGGTATTCAAGTGGATACATTCAGCTAAAACTTTTTGAAAGAAAAAAAAAAAGAGAGAGAGGTACAAAAACAATTGAATAAAACATAAATCTTTGCAATAAGTAAAATTAAATGTTTTAAATTTAAGTACACATAATAATTCAGTGTTATATTTTCCATATCTACTTTTGATTGAAAAAAAATCTGGATTTGGAATAATATTTGTTTGTAACAACAACAAAAAAGATTAAATGAATCAACAGCTAATTTTTACAATATTAAGTTGTTCAAAGTTTCCAAAGCAATAGTGTCAAATGACCCAATTTTGATTACTGTTTTTTGGATGGGGCATTAAGTGTTGTGTTCATATGTAAATGAGCAAAAGGAATAGCCTCATTTTTCCTATACCCATTAATTAGTGGAGAATATACAACAAACAAGATTAATAAATGAATCCATAAAAATCTTATGTTATTTTTTACTCTTTAAAAAGTAAATTATCTACATGATTATTGTACCAAAAAGCTCCAAACTCACTGCTGCTGAGTTGATCCTTTTCTGAGGAGGTACCTCCACTGAAGTAGATTGCCCAATTGTCTTTCCAAGGAGTGGCCGGTGGGTGTGAACCACCAGCCTTCTGGTTAGTAGTCAAATGCCTTAGGCACTACGCTACCAGAGCTTATTGTAGAAAGCCTCAAAACTCTCTACTGACAAAATCAATGTTATTGAATATTTGTCAATGTTACAAAATATTTGTTGTATTTCCTCCATCATTTAAGCATAGTTTGATGATACTGTATATGTCATTTTGTTGTGCGTGGCTTTTTTTTCTTTAAAAAAATCCACTGCCTTTGAGTTGATTCCGATTCATAGTGACCCTATTAGAATAGCACTGCCCCGTAAGGTTTCCGAGGCTGTAAATATTTATGGAAGCAAATTGCCACATCTTTTTCCCATAGAGTGGCTGTATGTTTGAACCCCTGACCTTTCAGGGGGCAGCCGAGCACTTTAACCACTATACCACCAGAGCTCCTATTTTTTCCTTTAATATATAACCTTTCACCATGTTACTGAAAAAAAAATTAATTATTATGCTATTTATTACACCAACCTTTCTTCATACATTTGAGTAAAATCCGAATTCTTAGCATGGCCTTTTTAAGGCCCAACATGATCAAACCTCTACTATCTTGCCAATCTCATTTGGTATCAAACTCCTCCTTGCTCGCTCTACCATTCTTGTTTTTCTAAAACAACAAACTTATTTATGCTTGCTATTTCCTTGGTCTCAAATGCTCTCCCCAAGGATTTATTTATGGTTACTCATTCTCCTCTTCAGGTATCAGCTCAAAGTCACCTGCCCAGAAAGCTATGTTCTCACTATTCTTTTTCAAATTGGTATCACTTCCTGTAAAATATCCTATGACTTTTTATCTTATTATCTGTTTCTTTTTATAGACTTTGTAGAACACATTTCTTCCTGGAATGCTAACTGATTTGTGTGTTCATTTCCTTATTTTCATGACTTCTTCTTCCACTTTAAGAATATAAGTTCCACAAAAGAACCTGTCTGGTTTGTTCATAGTTGCATTTCTGGTCAATAGAAGGGATTCAGTTAATATTGCTGAAAGAATGAACCATTATGCTACAGTTTAGTATGTACCAAAAACCAAATCAAATTCAATTCTATTGAGTCATTTCCAACTTCCAGTAACCCCTCCTTGGGTTTGTGAGGTGGTGTCACTACAGAAGTAGATTGCCCAATCTTACTACTGAGGAGTGGCTGGTGGGTTTGAACTGCCAGCGTTCTGGTTAGCAGTCAGATGCCTTAGGCACTACCCACCAGACCTCCCAGTTTAGTATGTAGGCAACCTTTAATTTTTGCTGTCACAAGTAATGTTGCAGTGAACATTTTTGTAAATAAAACTTTGACTGAAGATCTAATTATTTCCTAAGGCTTTCTCTGCTCTAATTTCTGTGTCTCCTGCTACCTGAACTTTATCTATTCTTAGACAAATTTGGGTGAAATTATTGCTAAAGATAATGCAGGATACCAAAAGAATTTTCGTTTGATTAGTACTGTAGCTCTATAATTTTAAGTTGACCTATTTTAATCTATAAATGAATTTGCAGTACATTTAGGAATTAATAGGTGTTTAAAATTTAAAATTATTCCTCAATTTAGGTTACAATTATGCTAGTTATTGTGAATGCATAATGTATCCAATACAAAAAATGCTATACAAATTTCAAATTTAGTAGACAACTCCATTAATATAATTAATGTAATGGAAAAGCTATTTTCCACACCAATTATCTTCAATTGCTTAACTACACAAATTATTCATATAGCATCAGTACATTATATGTACTAAATTTTTAATACATTCCTGTTATGTTTACCATTCACTATTATGAAAGTGTACTATTAATATTGAGTTGGACTCCAAGTTATGTACTTTTAAAGTAAACAATAACTTACTGCAATACAATTATATTGTTAAAAATAAATCTAATTGCATTTAAAAGTATTTCAATAGTGCA
>NW_006921865.1:1132830-1137207 GCF_000298275.1 Orycteropus afer afer | reverse complement strand
GACAGCACATAACAACAACAACATTAGTAATAAACTAATATGTAGTACTGTAAAGGAATTTTCATTCTAGAATGTAACAATGATGTTTATTCTTAACTGAAATAAGCTAGTATCTTGAGATTCTTTTTTAAAAAAATCATTCATTCAAGAAATACGTAATGAATATCTACTAAGTGACCAATGTGCAAAAATTGGAGATTCAAAGATGAGGAAGACTCATTTTTGGTAAACAGAAGCATGTAGACAGGCAAACAATTTTATGAGAGACTACACTGAATAGAAAGGGAAAAGATAAGATATGGAAAAAGTTTATACACTTGAGCTCACATCTGAAAAATGAGGCAGTGTTCTCCAGAGAGGCAATATAGACAAACGCTCAGTGTAAGCAAAGCAAGATATAAGAGAGCCTGAGATGTTTTGAAAGATGCTTTTAGTTTGGTAGGGAGCTCTGGTGGCATAGTGCCTAACGCATTTGATGTCTGGAGAATGGTGAGATGGAGGCAGACCCAGGAAGATCATGGAAGACCATCGTACTATGAAATTTGGATGTTAATATTAAGGAACGAGGAGCAACTAAAGAGGTTTTAATGTAGTAGAGTAGAACAACTTGATTTCCATTACTTGTGGTTGATTATACTGAAGGATGAACTAAGAGGAGTCAAACAATAGGCTGAGAAACTATTAAGAAGCTATTATAATAGTTAAGGTGAAAATCAGTGTAGGTCTGAATAAAGACAGAAGGAAAGATGATATAAAGAAGATAACAAAATATATAAAGCACCAGAATCACTCCTAGTTACATATGCTATAGAATATGAATAGAAAAGGAAGTCAATGGTCATTCTTACATTTCTGGTTTGGATAAATGGTTAGCTGGTAATATGGTTATTGAGTTATCGATTCCAGTCTTAAAGAGAAAGACTGGATTTAGTATTTAAGATGCATATGGTACATCTCTACGGAGATAATCAGAAGGACATTAGCTTTATATACTGGGAAAGATAAGTAATATCTACATCGTAAAATATCTAGATGGAAAAAAAGAAGAAAAATATAAAGGTTTTTGTACAAGAATATCTCAAAATATATTACATCTGTAGCAATTTTAAATTATATAATGATCTCCAATGGAATATCCACATTTTTCAAATGATAAGAAAAATATCTCACATCAAATGTTGTTTCTAAGCAAAGATGTAAAATAAGTAATAAAATGGATTCTTTTTATTTCTATGGGAACCTTGTTAAAGAGAATTAAAAACTATATGCTCACCTTTCCTAAAATGGGGCTTTTTAATTCTTGAGGAATTCTTTTTAATGGAAAGCTCATAAAAGATTATAAAATCTATTAAGATTTTGCTCATAATATAGGGAGTGAAACTAAATGTACACGTAATGCTGAATGTAAAAAAAACTCTTAAAATAAAAAACTTTTTAAAAAAGATTTTGCTCATAATAATAAAACATTTTCTAAAATTATAAAACCAATATAGCAAATACAGCAATAAGATAGAAAATATAAATAGCAATGAAATTACAGCATTGTACTTTTCATGAAACAGAAATTTAACAATACATGTTAATTAAAAAATAATTTTACCTGATAAATATAGATGGCCAGGGTAGCACAATATGCAAATCTGTCTCCACTGGCAGCACATACATCTTTGTTCCATGGCTGACATCCAGCAGGCAGTAGTCCCACTTGCCTTACCTGAGACATGTTGGCCTTGAAAAATAAATTATGAGAAATATCAGTGCTTTGTGTTATTTTATAAACTACCTGTTTATTGTTTTATATCTCTCTTCTCCAATATTTATAGACATCATGCAGGCAATTTAAATTAGAAAAATAAGAGATTATCAGGTGGTCAATGCCTACCAACACTTAGTCACAGAGCTGGGAAGCCCATAGGAAGTGAAGGAGATTAAAGTGAAATAGAAGTGTATATTCTAGTCAAAGGGCTTTAGTAAAACTGAGAGGAGCACTGGTGCTGGTGTTTAAAGTATCTGGCTGCTAACCAAAAGGTCGGTGGTTCAAACCCTCCAACTACTCCATGGGAGAAAGATGAGGCAGTCTGCTTCTTTAAAGATGTATAGCTTTGGCAACACTCTGGCAGTTCTACTCTGTCCTAAAGGGCTGCTATGAGTTGGAATCAACTTGATGGCAGCTGAGTTTGTTTTTCAGTTTGAGTACCATGGGGAAGAAGCTCTGGAGATGATGTGGTTAAAGCACTGGGCTGCTAACCAAAACATAGGTGGTTTGAATCCACCAGCTGCTCCATGGCAGAAAGATGAGGCAGACTGTTCCCATACAGATTTACAGCCTTGGAAACCCTTTGGGGAAGCTCAATTCTGTCCTAACAGGTTGCTATGAATTGGAATAGATTCCACATCAGTGGGCTCATTATCACTGAAGAAGTCAACCCATGTTGCCAAACTGATGGAATTTTGCAGAGAAACTGAAATATTCAGATTTTTACATGAAATGCATCAATTTTTAATTACTTTCCATGTTTTACACATGCTAAATTTGAGATACTACTTAGCCTTCAAGTGGAGACAGTGATTGGAGAATCAGTTCTAGAGTGAAGGGGAAAGGTCAAGGCTGCAGATCAAATGGAAAAAACTCTGACACTCAGTTTCATTGTTTTTACAATGACTCATCTTATTCCCACAACTACTACTTGAGGTATGCAAGGAAGGTATGCAAGCTGGGTTAACAAAATTGTTCACTGTTAAGAGAACACAGTAAGAAGGTAGAAGCTAATTTGTATCTGAATAAAAATTGTAGATAGGGCAGGAGAAAATGTAAGTGGAATAAACAACCCCAGAGATGGGGACAATGTAATGTAGCAGAAGCAGCCCAGGGCCGAGAAAAAGAAAGCAGGGATTGAAACCAGCTACACATCAATTGAGGAACCTACACATAGACCAAGAGGTGGTCATTCAAACAGAACAAAGGGATATGTCATGGTTTAAAATCAGGAAAGATGTGTGCAAGGGTTGTACCATCTCATCATACTTATCCAATCTGTATGCTGAACAAATAATCTTGAAAGGTTGACTAAATTAGAAGGAATATGGCATCAGGATTGGAGGAAGACTCATTAACAAACTATGATATGCAGACAAAACAACCTTACTTGTTGAAAGTGAAGATGACTTGAAGAACTTACTGATGAAGATCAAAGACTACAGCCTTCAGTATGGATTACACCTCAACACAGAGAAAACAAAAATCCTCATAATTTGACAGGTAAGCATTATCTTGATAAATGGAGAAATGACTGAAGATTGTCAAGGATTTCATTTTACTTGTATCAACAACTAACACCCATGGAAACAGTAATCAGGATATCAGATGACTTACTGCGGTGGCAAAATGTGCTGCAAAGTACCTCTTTAAAGTGTTAAAGGATGAAAGATGTCACTTTGAAGACTAAGGTGCACCTGACTCAAGCCATGGTATTTTCAATTGCCTGATATGCACAAGAAAGCTGGGCAATGAATAAGGAAGACCACGGAAGAAATGATGCATGTGAATTGTGGTGTTGGTAGAGAATACTGAATATATCATGGACTGTCTGAAGAAGGAACAAATCTGTCTTCTGAAGACTTAGAAGAGAGAATGGCCAGACGTTGTCCACATATTTTGGTCATGTTGTCAGAAGGGACTAGCCCCTGGAGAAGGATATCATGCTTGGTAAAGTAGAGGGTTGGTGAAAGAGGGGAAGACCCTCAATGAGATGGAGTGATACAGTGGTTGCAGCAGCGGGCTCAGACGTAGCAATGATTGTGAGGATGGTACAGGACCGGGCAGTATTTTGTTCTGTTGTACACAAAGGTGCTATGAGTTGCAGCTGAATCTAACAACATGCACCAAGTATAATGATCCCTGGTGGTACAATGGTTAAGTTGCTTGGTTGGTAACCAAAAGATTGAGAGTTCAAACCCATGCATCAGCTCCCTAGGAGAAACACCTGGCAATCTGCTCCCATAAAGATTATATCCCAGAAAACCCTAAGGGCAGTCAGTCCTACTCTGTCACATGGGGTTGCTATGAGTCAGAATCTAACAACATGTACCAAGTATATGTACATTTGACTAAAGCATTTATTCATAGATCTGTTCCCTCATGTCTAAAATAAAGCTTCTGACAGTATTTGCACAGAGAGGTAGCTCAGAGGATAGGATTGCATAGGAAAGAAGGACACAGAGAAAGAGTAACCCGAGGGAAGAACTGGGAAGAGAGCTGTTATTACATTATAGGGATTACACTCAATGTCATAAAACAAAATGTGTATGAACTATTGTATAGAAAACAAATTTGCTTTGTAATCTTTCACACAAATCACAGTTTAAAAAAAAAAAAAA
>NW_006921865.1:1129666-1131890 GCF_000298275.1 Orycteropus afer afer | reverse complement strand
CATTGTCCAGTTCTCGCATGCAAAAGAGGTTACTGAAAATAACATAGCTTGGGTCAGGTGCATCTTAGTCTTCAAGGAGGTATCTTCGTTGTTCATCACTTGAAAGAGGTCTTTTGCAGTAGATTTGCCCAATAAAATACATCTTCTGATGTCTTGCTGCTTCCATTGGTATTGACTATAGAACCAAGTAATATGAAGTCGCCGTCAACTTCAATCTTTCATACATCCATCATGAAGCTGTTATTGGACCAGTTGTGAGGATTTTTGTTTTTTTTATATTGAGGTGTGTGTACTCCATGCTGCAGACTATAGTCTTTAATCTTTATCAGTCAGTGCTTCAAGTGGTCCTCAATTTCACCAAGCAAAGTTGTGTCATCTGTGTATCACAGGTTGTTAATGAGTTTTCCTCCAATCCTGATGCCACATTCTTCTTCATATAGTCCAGCTTCTCAAATTATTTGCTCAGCATACAGATTGAATAAGTACAATGAAAGGACCCTGACACACTCCCTTCTTGATTTTAAACCATGCAGTGTCCCCTTGTTCTGTTCAAATGACAGCCTCCTGATCTATGTACATGTTCCTCATGAGTACAATCAAGTGCTCTGGAATTCCCATTCTTCTCAATATTATCCATAATTTGTTATTATCCACACAATTGAATGCTTTTGCATGGTCAATAAACCACAAGTAAACATCTTTCTGGTATTTTTTGCTTTCAGCCAAGATGCACCTGACATCAGCAATGATATGCCTCATTCCACATCCTCTTCTGAATCCAGCTTGCATTTCTGGAAGCTCTCTGTCAATATACTGCTGCAACCATTTTTGAACTATCTTCAGTAAGATTTTTCTTGCATGCAATATTAATGATATTGTTCAAAATTTTCCACATTCTGTGGAACCACATTTCTTTGGAGTGGATACAAATATGGATCTCTTCCAGTCAATTAGCCAGGTAGCTATCTTCCAAATCCCTTGGCATAGACAAGTGAGTGCCTTCAGCAGGGCATCCATTTGTTGAAACGTATCAATGGATATTCCATCAATTCCTGGAGCCTTGTTCTTCACCAGTTTCTTCTGTGCAGCTTCAACTTCTTCCTTCAATACCATTGATTCTTGATCATATGTCACCTCCTAAAATGGATGAAGATGGACGATTGACTAGTGACTCTGTATGTTCCTTCCATCTCCTTTCAATGCTTCCTGAATCATTCAATATTTTTCCCATAGAATCTTTCAGTATTGCAACTCAAGGCTTAAATTTTTTCCTCAGTTCTTTCAGCTTGAGAAATGCCAAGTGTGTTCTTCCCTTTTGTTTTTCTAACTCTAGGTCTTTGTACATTTCATTATAGTAATTGGCTTTGTCTTCTTGAGCTGCTCTTTGAAACCTGTTCAGCTCTTTTATCTTGTCATTTCTTCCATTTGCTTTAGCTACTCTCCATTCAAGGGCAAGTTTCAGAGTCTCATCTCTTCTGACATCCATTTTGGTCTTTGCTTCCTTTCTTGTCTTTTTAATGACTTCTTGCTTTCTTCATGGATGATATACTTGATGTCATCCCACAATTCTTCTAATAACTGAGAGATATAACAAATTTGGTTTTTCATTTACTACCATATTCTATGAAAAGTCAGTATTTAGTTTATATTATTCAAATGTTTAACATTATTTTAATAAATCATATTAATGGCTTAACATCACAATATATAAAGTATCATTGATATGAAACATAAACACAGACATCTGTACACATATATAGCCAAATTAATACAAGTCTGATGGCTGCTTGTTGAGTGTGTTCCTAGGAACCCTCCACCTCAATGTATCTACTCTTTTCTCTTTCTACTCTACAATCTACTAGTTTAAAGCAAGCTATGCTTCATCAGTAATATCTGGTGATGTCACAGAAAAATAACTCAGTGTGATAGTTAAGGTTTTGTGTCAGTGATGCTGGGCCATGACTTTAGGTGGTTCAGCAATTATTATGTAGTCATCCTCCATGATGACATCTGATAGAATGCAATCACCTCCATGATGAGATCTGCTGTGAACAGTCAATCAGTTGAAAGGGAGTTTCTTTATGGGTGTAGCCTGTTTCCAATATATATAAAAAAATACTTTGGCAAAGTTCTCTTGCATTTGGCTCAAGATCCCACTTCTGGTTCATTATCATGTGGACTTGAATCAGTGGTTTGCTGTATTGCCTGATGATCTTGGGATTAG
>NW_006921865.1:1109313-1123041 GCF_000298275.1 Orycteropus afer afer | reverse complement strand
ATCAGCAGCCTGCCATACTGCCTATTGATCTTTTGTTCATCAGCCCCTCCAATTTCATGAGTCAAGAGAAACATCTAGCTTGATATTTGACCCATG
The DNA here is from genome assembly GCF_000298275.1 of Orycteropus afer afer. Lineage (NCBI taxonomy): Eukaryota > Metazoa > Chordata > Mammalia > Tubulidentata > Orycteropodidae > Orycteropus > Orycteropus afer. Next base: position 1,122,945 of record NW_006921865.1, on the reverse strand, counting down.
TATTTGGGACTTGCCAGTCTGTACTTCTATGTGAACCATTTTCTTGAGATAAATTTCTCTATGTATACATATAAGTGTCACTGCATTTGATTCTGTAGTGAACCTACCCTAAGACACTTGATACCAAGGATGGTTCTAGAGAAACAAAATCACAAGGATGCATTTTCTAAATTGGTTCTCAAGTTTGATTAGAATGTTCCCACTTGTTCTCTGAAAGAAAATCTTATTTCTTGTAGAAACAGAGCTGATATTGCCAAAAAACCAAATCCAGAGTCTTATAACAAGAGTGGCTGAATTACTACACCAACTACAACAACCAATTTCTAAATTGGTTTTCAAGTTACAAAGGTGCTGATGACTCTGCCTCCATTAGTAAAGAAGGTGCTGCTAATCCATGGCATGAGAAGGGAATATTATTACACAAAATAATGCCATGCATGACCAATAGATAAAGTACTGGTGAGAAGTGAGGTTACTGCATGTTTGATACTTTTCTGCAATTATATCAGAATGAGGAGTATAAGGAAGTTGGTTGGTTGGTCCTGCTTACACTAGAAAAGGTAGTGAGAGAACAAGATCAACTCAGGATGTACAGTCACAGCTCAAGCACTACACAAAAGCCCTCAATGTTCCCACTTGTGCTCTGAAAGAAAATCTTATTTCTTGTAGAAACAGAGCTGTTATTGCCAAAAACCAAACCCAGAGTCTTAGCATAAGAGTGGGTTAATTATAGCACGAGTTGAATTGTTAACCCAGAATTATGTCTGACCTGAAGGCATTGATTGGGAAGAAATGGGATCCTGAAACTTGGGATGGGGACATAGAGTCAGATAATCAGGAAGCTGAGGACACTGAGCCCCTAAATGGAATCATCCTGTCAGCAGAACTGGCCCTCTTAAGCCCATATAATGAGATTAATCAAGCTATGCCTGCTGAATCATTAGCTGAGATATCACCTGGGGTGGCATCTGGACATTGCCTGAGGCAGATGCCTTACAAGACATTTCTGAATGTTCCCAGGAATGACACTCAGCATCTTTTATTGTTTCTAGACCTATAACTAGACTTAAGTTCCAGCAACCCCCAAAAGGTGGAATACAAAGTATGATCCAGGAAGAGGTACACTGCACTCCAAAAGAACTGCTTGATTTTTCTAGTATGTACAAACAAAAATGTGGAGAATATGTATTGGAATGGCTATTAAGAGTTTTCAATAATGGCAAGGAACATAAAGTTGGATCAGTCTGCATTTATTGATTTGGGCCCAGTAAGAACAGATTCTTCATGTAATGTTTCAGCTCGAGAGGTTAGAAAAGGATCTAATAGTTTATTTGGTTGGTTTGTTGAAGCATGGATTACGCAGTGGCCTACACTAAGTCTAACTGAAGTACAAGACCTGCCCAGGTATTCTGTAGAGGAAGGTACACAAAGAGTTAGGGAAACTGGCATGTTACAGTGGATTTATCAGATGAGACCAACACCTCATACATGGTGTGCCCAGAGGACACATCTTCTACCACAAGGTGAGGAACAAATTTGTGAAAGGAGCACCAATATCCTTGAAGATTGCTGTGATTGATATTTTATGTAATCCAGATTTGACAGTGAGAACTTCTTTAATTAAATTAAGACATCAAACTACAATGGTAATGGGTCTAGCTGTACCCCATGGTGGTAGGGGCCAAGTGACAGCACTTAATTGACAAAGACAGGGTAGGCATGATTACCATAATAGACAACAGAGCCGAGTAGTAATCAGAATAGTCTTGACTTGTATGGACTTATGGTGTTGGCTACTTAGGCATCGTGTCCCTAAGAGTGAAATAGGTGTGATATCTACTATTTACTTGATCTGTTCAGGTTGAAGAATTCTAGGTCAAGTGAACAGCAGCCTAACTTGAATCTCAAGCATAGAGAGTCACAACCTTTCAATCAATTTTCAGACTTGAGCCAGTTTACAGACCCATGAACCCTTGAATGAAGGGGAGGCAGGGTCCCCTTGAGGAAGGACTCCACTACAATGCCAAAAATTTATGCTGTTAATCTTTCTTCCAGCCTTCCCCAAAAGGCCTACAGCCTTTTGTAAAAGTAAATGTTGACTGAGGAAAAAAGGAATTCATCAGACTTTTTGGGGATTACTGAACACTGGCTCTGAATTGACACTAATTCCAGGAGACTCTGAATTGACATTAATTCCAGGAGACTCAAAACTGTGGCCCACCAGTCAGAGTGGAGTATATGGAGGTCAAGTTATTGATGCAGTCTTATCTCTGATTTGTCTCACAATAGGGCCAGTGGGTTCCCAAAATCATCCTGTAGCAATAGCCCCAGCTCCAGAATGTATAATTGGAGTAGATGTATCCAGCAAATGGAAGAACTCCCACTTTGGATTCCTGACATGTAGAGTAAGGACTAGTATGGTAGGGAAAGCCAAGTGGAAGCCATTAGAACTGTCCATACCTAGGAAAACAGTACCAAATACAATATCACATACCTGGAGAGATTTCAGAACTTAGTGCCACCATCAAGGACTTGAAATATACAGGGATGGCGATTCCCACTACATTTCCATTTAACTTGCCTATTTGGCCTGTGTAAAAAATGGATGGATCCTGGACAATGACAATGTATCAATGTAAGCTTAACCAGCTGATGACTCCAATTGCAGCTGATGTTCCAGTTTCATTGATTGAGCAAATTAATACATCTCTTGGTACCTGGTATGCAGCAATTGACCTGGCCAATGCCTTTCTCTCAACTCCAGTTTTGAAGGCTCACCAGAAGCAGTTTGCCTACAGATGGCAAGGCCAACAGTTCACTTTCACAGTCCTATCTCAAGGGTATATCAATTTTCCAGCTCTATGTCATAACTTAGTCCATAGGGAACGTGATTGCCTTTTCCTTCCACAAGATGTCACATGGGTCCATTACATTGATGACATTATGCTGATTGGACCTAGTAAAGAAGAAGTATCGATGACTCTAGACTTACTGGCAAGACATTTGTATGTTAGAGGGTGGGAATTAACCCAACAAAAACGCAGGCTCCTTCCATTTCAATGAAATTTCTAGGAGTCCAGTGATGTGAGGAATGTCAGGATATTCCTACCAAAGTGAAGGACAAGTTATCGTGTTTGCCTCCCTCCACCCCCCGACAAATAAAAAGGAAGTACAACGCCTGGTGGGCCTCTTTGGCTTTTGAAGGCAACATATCTCTCACTTGGAAATGCATCTCCTGCTGATTTATCAAGTGACTTAAAAGCTGCTAGTTTTGAATGGAGCAAAAAACAAGAGAAGGCTCTCTAACAGGTTCAGGCTCCTGTGCAAACTACTCTACCACTTGGGCCATATTATCTGGCTGAAGCAATGATGGTTGAATTGTCAGTGACAGAGATACTGTTGGTTTGGTTATTGGTGAATCAAAATACAGATCCTTAGGATTTTGCCCTGCCATCCTCTGGAGATAACTATTCTCCTTTTGAGAAACAGGTTTTGGCTTATTACTGGCTCTCACTGAACACCTAAACATGGGCCACAAAGTAACCATGTGACCTGAGCTGCCCATCATGAACTGGGTATTATCTGACCCACAGAGTCATAAGGCTGGATATGCACAGCAGCACTCCATCATTAAATGGAAGTAGTATAAAAGAAATTGGGCTCAAAGCAGTACCTGAATTCCCAAGTAAATTGCATGAGGAAGTAGCTCATATGCCTATGGTTTTCATTCCAGTCACATTACCTTCCCTCTCACAGTCTGCACCTATGGTCTCATGGGGAGTTCCTATAAGCAGTTAAATGTGGAAGAGAAAACTTGTATTTGGTTTATAGATGGTTCTGCACAATACGTAGGGACCACTTGAAAGTGGACAGCAGCAGCACTGCAGCCCCTTGCTGAAACCTCTGTGAAGGATAGTGTTGAAAGGAAATACCCATACTGAGTAGAAAATTGAGCAGTGCATCTAGTTATTCACTTTGCTTAGAAGGAGAAATGGCCAGATGTGCAGCTGTATACTAATTTATGGGCTGTGGTCAGTGATCTGGCTGGATGGTCAGGGACTAGGAAGGAACATGATTAGAAAATTGGTGAAGAAATATGGGGGTAGACCTCTTCTCACGGGCCAAAGAAGTAAATATACTTGGGTCTCATATGGATGTTCATGAAAGCATGTATCAGTTACCTAGTGCTGTTCTAACAGGAGATAACACAAATGGGATGGCTTTAACAAACAAGAGTTCATTCTCTTACAGCTTGGAGATACTAAGTCTGAGTTCAAAGTACCAAGCTCTAGGGGCAAGGTGAAAGCGCCTCAACCTTGGGCTTCAGCTCTGCCTCCTGCTCCCAGCCCACTGAAGCTACAGGCTTTTCTTCACTCAGACAGCTACTGGCTGCTGAGGCTGACAAGCCCAAGGTTAACAAGTAAAAAGGCACACTCCCGATGTTACCAAACCACATGGCAGGCCATTAATTCAAGTCCATTGAAAGTCCCAAGGTCAGCAGAGTATGGCAGGCTACTGAACAATGACATGGCTACATGCAAGGTACAAGAGTGCCATAAACTAGAGACTGTTCCCCAAGACTTCTCCTTATATCCAGGAAGCAGACCACATCCCTAAGGCAGCTACTCAGCTGCTCACAGTAGATTCCACCACAGAATTCATTATCAGTCTCATCATGGGGAATACTACATTCAGCTGCCTAGCCAATTCAACCAGGCCCAGCCAAGTTGACACAAACTTAACTACCACAAAAAGTGACCTCAGCAGGAGGATTTTAACAATCAAATGGACAGGATGACATGTTCTGTGGAAATCAGTCATCTTCCTTCCCCAGCAGCTACCGCTGTCATTGACCAATAGACTCATGAACAAAGTGGCCATGATGGCAGGGATAGAGGTTATGCATGCGCTAAACAACATGGATTTCTGGTCAACAAGGTTGACTTGGCCATACGCACTGCTGAGTGCTCAATATGTCAGCTGCAGAAACCAAAACTAAAGTCTGCAAAATAGAACCATTACTCAGGGTGATCAACCAGCAAACAGGTGGCAGGATAATTATATTGGATCAGTTCTGTCGCTGTATTTAAGGCTGTATGTCAACTTGGCTGGGCCATGGTTTTGAGTGGCTTGGCAGGTGGATGTAGTTATTTCTCATGATGAGATTGTAATCACCTCCATGGTGGAATCTGCTATGAGCACTTAATCAGCTGAAAGGAACTGCCATCAGGGTGTAGCCTGATTCTAGTATATGGAGAAGGTTAGAAAGAACGCTAGCTTTGGGCACATTTGGACCCTGCATTTGGCCAAGTCTTCATTTCAACTTCCTGGACTTAAACCAGTGGCCTGCTGTATTGCCTAATGAACTCAGGATTGTGCCATTTTACCTGTCAACCTTGGGTTAATTAGCCACAGCAGGCAGCAGCTGCCTGACTTAGAAAACATCCAGCTCCAGTGGGCCTAAAACAAGAGGCAGAGCTGAAAGTTAAGCCCCTAGAGTTGGCACTCAAATTTGGACTTCTACTTTCCTAAACTTTAAGAGATTTATTTACTTTAATAAATTCCTATTTGTTAAGCCATTCACTTGTGGTATTTCTGTTATAGAAGCACTAGAGAACCAAGCTAAGGGAAACAAACTTGTCTGTTGGTTTGTCCTACTTTGGTGACGTGTTGCTGTGAGTCTTGAGGCTGTGCCACTGATGTTTCAAACCCAGTGGGGTGCACCTGTTGCAGAGGTGTCAGCCTGGATTGCAGACTGAGACAGACTAGGAAGAAGGAGGAGGCCATACACTTCTCAAATAATTGGCCAAGGAAAACTTATGAATAGCAGAGAAACACTGTCTGACACATTACTGGGCAACTTTATGAATGGCCTGGAAACACTGTCCAATACAGAGGAGGAAGATAAGTCACATAGCTTAGAAAGCTCTCAAAGTAGGACTGGGCAAGATCTGCTTAGCAGAGTAAAATAAGCCTTACTCATATGGATAAGATAAAGCTTTCGAGACCTCCATTTGCTGACATGGCACCACTCAAATTGAGAAGAAATAGTGGCAAACATCCATTAATAATCGGAACATGGAATTATGACGTATGAATTGAGGAAAATTGGAAGTTGTCAAAAATGAAATGGAACACATAAAGATTGATATCCTAGGCATTAGTGAGCTGAAATGGACTGGTTTTGGACATTTTGAATCAGACAATCATATGATCTACTATGCTGGGAATGAAAGTTTAAAGAGGAATAGCATGGCATTCATCATCACAAAGGATGTTTCAAGATCTGTCCTGAAGTATAATGCTGTCAGTGGTAGGATAATATCCATACACCTACAAGGAAGACCCGTTAATACGACTATTATTCCAATTTATGCACCAACCACCCAAGCCAAAGATGAGGAAATTGAAGATTTTTATCAACTTCTACAGTCTGAAATAGACAGAACATGCAATCAAGATGTGTTAATTATCACTGGTGACTGGAATGCAAAGGTTGGAAACAAAGAAGAATCATGTGTAGTTGGAAAATTTGGCCTTGGTGACAGAAATAATGCTGGAACTCGCATGGTAGAATTTTGCAAGACCAACAACTTATTCATTGCAAAAACCTTTTTCAACAACACAAATGGCAGCTGTACACGTGGACTTCATCAGAATGGAACACACAGGAATCAGATTAACTACATCTGTGGAAAGAGGCGATGGAGAAGCTCAATATCTTCAGCCAAAACCAGGCCAAGAGCTGACTGTGGAACAGACCATCAACTGCTCATATGCAAGTTCAACTTGAAGTTAAGGACAATTAAAACTAAGTCCACGAGAGCCAAAATTTGTTCTAGAATATATCCCTCCAGAATTTAGAGACCATCTAAAGAACAGATTTGATGCACTGAATACCAATTACCGAAAACCAGAAGAACTGTGGGATGACATCAAGAGCATCATCCATGAAGAAAGCAAGAGGTCATTAAAAAGACAACAAAAGAAAAGACCAAAATGAATGACAGAAGAGACTCTGAAACTTGCCCTTGAGCGGGGAGTAGCTAAAGCAAATGGAAAAAATGATAAGATAAAAGAATTGAACCGAAGATTTCAAAGAGCAGCTTGAGAAGACAAAGCCAATTACTATAATGAAATGTGCAAAGACCTGGAGTTAGAAAACCAAAAGGAAGAACATGCTCAGCACTTCTCAAACTGAAAGAACTGAGGAAAAATTTAAGCCTTGAGTTGCAATATTGAGAGATTCTATGGGCAAAATAATCAATGATGCAGGGAACATCAAAAGAAGATGGAAGGAACACACAGTCACTGTACCAAAAAGAACTGGTCGACCTTCATCCATTTCAGGAGGTGGCATATGAATGGTACTGAAGGAGGAAGTTGAAGCTGCAATGAAGGAATTGGTGAAGAACAAGTCTCCAGGAATTGATGAAATATCCATTGAGATATTTCAACAAATGGATGCTGCACTGGAGGCACTCATTCAGTTATGCCAAGAGATTTGGAAGACAGCCACCTGGCCAACTGACTGGAAGAGATCCATATTCGTACCCTTTCCAAAGAAAGGTGATCCCACAGAATGTGGAAATTATAGAACAATATCACTAATGTTGCAAATAAGTAAGATCTTACTGAAAATAATTAAAAAACGGTTGCAGCAATATACTGACAGAGCAATTCCAGAGGTGAAAGCTGGATTCATAAGAGGACGTGGAACAAGGGATATCATAGCTGCTGTCAGGTGGATCTTGGCTCAAGGCCAAGAATACCAGAAAGATGTTTACTTGTGTTTTATTGACTATACAAAACCATTTGATTGTGTGGATCATGACAAATTATGGATAACATTAAAAATGGGAATTCCCGAACACGTGATTGTACTCATGAGGAACCTGTACCTTGACCAGGAGACTGCTGTTCAAATGGAACAAGGGGACACTTGTTGTTGTTGTTGTTGTTGTGTGCCATCGAGTCAGCCCCTGACTCATAGCGACCCCTCCTTGGGTTTCCGAGGCAGTATCACTACGGAAGTAGGATTGCCCAACCTTCCTTCCGAGGAGTGGCTGGTGGGTTTGAACCGCCAGCCTTCTGGTTAGCAGTCAAGTGCTTTAGCCACTATGCTACCAGAGCTCCTACATGGTTTAAAATCAAGAAGGGAGTGTGTCAGGGTTGTATCCTTTCCCCATACTTATTCAATCTATATACTGAGAAAATAATCTGAGAAGCTGGACTATATGAAGAAAACGTGGCATCAGGATTTGAGGAAGAATCATTTATAACCTGAGATACGCAGACGATACAACTTTGTTTGCTGAATGTGAGGATGACTTGAGGCACTTACTGATGAAGATTGAAGAACACAGTCTGCAGTATGAATTACATCTCAATATAAAGAAAACAAAAATCTTCACAACTGGACCAATAAGCAGCTTCATGATAAATGGAGAAAAGATTGAGGTTGTCAAAGAATTCACGTTGCTTGGGTCTACAATTGACACCAATGGAAGCAGCGGTCAGGACGTTAGATGACGTGTCGTACTGGGTAGGTCAGCTGAAAAGGAACTCTTTCAAATGCTGAGGAGCAAGGATGTCTCCTTGAGGACTAAAGTGTGTCTGACACAGGGCATGATATTTCCAAACACCTCATATGCATGTGAGAGCTGGACAATGAATAAGGAAGATCAAAGAAGAGTGGATGCTTTTGAGTTGTGGTGCTGGTGAAGGATGCTGAAAGTACCATGGACTGCTAAAAGAACTAACAGATCTGTCCCGGAGGAAGTACAGCCGAGATGTCCTCGGAAGCGAGAATGGCCAGACTTCGTCTCACCTACTTTGGTCATGTTGTCAGAGGGTACCATTCCCTGGAGAAGGATGTCATGCTTGGTTAGGTGAAAATTTACAGAGCAAATTCACTATCCATACAGCAGTTCACATTGTTCCCTATCATCTTGAAGCAACTGGCTTGAGACAATGATGAAAAAGTACCCTAAAGACACAATTTTGATGCCTGCTAAGTGGCAATACCTTCCAGGGTTGGGGCAATAGTTTCCAGGAAGGTGTATATGCCCTAAACCCACATCCAATATATGGTGGTATTTCTTAACAGCCAAGATTCACATGTCAAGGAACTTAGGGATGGTAATGGGAGTGGTATGACTGCCCATTATCCCTAGTGACTCACTCACAAAATTTTTGCTTTCTGTTCCTGCAAACCTATGCTGTTGGCCTGTAGGTCTTTGTCCCAAAGAGGGGAATACTTCCATCTGTAGACACCACTGATTCCATTGAACTGGAAGTTAAAAATGCCACCTGGCCATTTTGGGCTCCTCATGCCTCTGGATCAACTGGCAAAGAAGGGAGTTACTGTATTATTTGGTGAGATTGATCTTAATTACCATGGAGAAACAGGATTGATATCACATAATGGAGGTAAAGAGTATGTCTGGAATACAGGAAATTGCTTAGGATGCCTTTTAGTAGTACCACAGCCCATGATAAAAGTCAGTGGAAAACTATAGCAACCCAATTCTGATTTGACTACTAATGGCCCAGACACTTCAGAAATTAAGGTTTGTGTCACCCCACAAGGCAAAGAATCACAACCAGGTTATATGGAATGGGTGGTGGAAGCAGGTAATTCTAAATATCAGCTATGACCACATGATCGATCAGTTGCAGAAACAAAAACTGATTGTTATGAGTATTTCTTCTTTGTGTGTGTGTGTTTTCATTCAAACATTTTTTGTTTCTTCAGTTATAAAATATAAACTAAAAACCAAACTCACTGCTATTGAGTAAATTCCAATTCATAGTGACCCTCATTGGGTTTCCAAGGCTGTGATTGCCCCATTGTCCTTTCATGGAGTGGCTCGTGGGTTTGAATTGCATGAACTTCCAGTTAGCAGACAAAATGGCTTATCCATTACACTACCAGAGCTCCTTAGTTATAAAATATATAGAATGTAAGTTGGGCTAATGAGTTTTTGGTTGTATATGTGTTAGTTGTATCATTCTAGCACAAGTATGACTTTAGATATGCCTTTATTTAGATATTATGTATGATTCAAGGAGATGTGTACAGATGTCAAGTTGATAAGCAATGGACTGTGATAGTTAAGGTTATGTATCAACTTGGCTGTTCTATGATTCTAAGTAGTTTAGCAGTTATGATGTAGTCATTCCCCATGATGATATTTGATATAATGTAATTATCTTCATGATGAGATCCACAATCAACAGTCTATCTGTTGAAAGGGAGTTTCCCTCAGGGTGTGGCCTTTTTCCACTATATATGGAAAAGTTTTGACAAAGTTGTCTTGCTCTTTGCTTAAGATCCTGCATCTGGCCCATCCTCATCTGGACTTGAACCAGTGGCCTGACATATTATCTGCCGATCTTGGGACTGCTGCCTTCATAGCCTGTGAACAAACAGCTTACCATTTTACCTACTGATCTGGAATTCTTCCACCTCCAAAGTCACCAACTTGCTGTATTCCCTGTGGATCTTGGGTTTGTCAGCCCCTGCAGCTGTATGAGTCAGGAGAACCCTCCAGCTTGGGATTTGACCCATGGGTTTGGAACTCGCCAGCCTCTACATCTGTGTGAGCTATTTCCTTGGGATAAATTTCTCTCTATATATATACATATGGGAACATCACTGTTTTTGCTACTCTAGACAACCCAGCCTAAGACACTCAGTGTCAGCTATTTTCTGCTTTCTTTTCTCTTCCAGTGGATCATGAATTGGCCATAACATTATTTTTATTCTTTCTTTTAATATTTAGATTCATAAATTCTAGTCAGAATCCAATCTTTTACCAATGGAGCATTAATCCACATTTATTTATAAAAGCATTTTTTTTTTCTTTCTATCTTTACTATTTCATAATTCTACTTCTGGAAAGGATCTACTTTCTCCTTCTTTTCTTCTTTCTTTCTTCATATCAACAAATTCCCTTTTATGGGAGGACTCATGATACATTAGCAAAAAAAAAAGTAAATTATTTGAAGCAAAAATCAATATAATAAAGTAACAGTTCTATCAATTTTTGAGGGTTCATTTCCTGAGGCACTAGCATTCAGGATAAATAAGTTATGTACTTTTTTTTCCAAATTAGTAACATTAACACAAAATTTTTTTTCACTAAAAATATACATTTCAGCCTCTATGTAAGTTAAATAGGCTTTTATAGGTTATCCTGGGGACATACAATCTGAATAATATTTGTGTGTCAAATAAATATGGTTTCTGATTCATGTTTAATCAAAATCTGAATTTATATTTGGAAAATAAACTGTATATAATTAGAGAAGAATCTTTAAACATGTAAAATAGAGTCATTTTTTATTATTTCCATTTTCTACTAATATTTTTGTTCCGGTGGCGTAATGCCTAATGTATTTGACTGCTAAGCAGAAGGCTGGTGGTTCAAACCCATCAACCACTCCTTGGAAGAAAGATTGGGCAATCTACTTCCGTAGTGACACTGCCTCGGAAACCCAAGGGGGGGGTCACCATGAATCTGATCTGACTCAACGGCAGTGAGTGAGTGTGAGTGAGTTAACTAATATTTATTTATTTTAAACAAATAAATTACTTCTAAATAAATGTTAATTTTTTTTTTTTTTTTTTTTTTACTTAAACTATCACTATATATTGATTTGGGAGCTCTGGTAGCATAGAGCCTAAGGCACTTGACTGCTAACCAGAAGGCTGGAGGTTCAAACCCACCAGCCATTCCTTGGAAGGAAAGATTGGGCAATCTACTTCCATAGTGATACTGCCTTGGAAACCCAAGGAGGGGTTGCTATGAGTCGGGTCCAACTCGATGGCACATAACAACAACAACAACATATATTGATTTATTATTTGTTTAGTTTCTAATATTAGATAATATTAGCATTCCTATATTAATATACAATTTGGTATGTCCTTGTTCCTAAACAATTTTTCAAGGCTTACATTCCAACAATTTAAATTCTTTTAAAATTCAGAGCTGAAAAACTTGTCCAAGAGAGTCATTAAAATAATAAATAGGACAAAAAAAAAATGACAACTTACTTTTAAAACTTATGATTTTGAATGAAATATTAAAAAAACCCAGTAAATATATAAATACCGCTATTTAAAAATCTGAAATACATATTTAAACAACTGCTAGTATTTGAAACTTCTAGACTGTTTTGTGAAAAGTATTGGAAAATATAGGCAATACTTAAGTAGTCTTTATTAAGTGATATCTGCAGTTGCCAAGGAGATGAAAAGACATGTCCAGAAGGTTTTGTTTTCTTTGTAGTGAGCATGTAGGGTTACACATTTAGTGATTCTGCATTACTGAAAAGAGAAGGCATTCAACTGACAATTTATTTCAATATAGATATTTATTTAAACGTAAATCCTTCAAAATATGCCATGTGACAAAATTACATATTTCAGATGAATATGCATATTTTATTATCCTCACTTTACCGTATGCTTCATTTTTATGTGTACTACTTAAGTGCATGTCCATTCCAAAGATTTGTTGTTCCAGAAAATATAATCTGCTTGGCTCTGAAACAACACACATTACTTGTAAGATGAAGTACTAAGCCTTGCAGTTCACTGAATAATGCAGATTTACAAAGCATTCAGACAGAACGCCTGAGCACTGTGTCACTCTACATGCAATCAACAGTGACAGTACTCTAGCAGCTATAGGAATTGAAAAGATATTATTTTTATTTCTTTAACTTAAATTTTATTTAGGGGCTCTGGTGACATAGTGCCTAAGACATCTGACTGCTAACCAGAAGAGTGGCTGTTTGGTTCCAATCCCATTCCATATAACATACAAACATATACACACATTATAATTACACAGTAATACAGTTGCAGAGAGGACTGATAGGGAGTATATGGTGAAGATGCTTTCCACAGTAACTGAAAAGAATGTGAAAACACAAATGATAAGAGTACATCTACATGAGATTTGCATGGGCAATAAAGCTCACTCTTGGAAATATGAGAGTTATTAAAATATGAAATAATCATAATGAAGTTTAAAGTATAGCTAATATAGAGTCCTAACACTGTCAAAAATAAAATAAGAGTTAAGTTAAAGTGTAGGAGCTCTGATGGTGTAGTGGATAAGGCACTTGACTGCAAACCAGAAGGTCAGTGGTTCAAACCCATTGGCTCTTCTGTGAAAGGAAGACAAGTCAATCTACTTTCTTAAAGATTTATAGCCTCAGAAACCCAATGGGGGTCAGCTATGAATCAGAAATGACTCTACGGCAGTGAGGTTCTTTTGTTTTTATTTTTGTTTTTTTAAGTTAAAGTCAAGCCTCTAGCTATGTGTGTATAAATATATCCAAATGCTTTCAGTATCAATTTTATCAAAGTGAAAATGTCAATTCAGGGATCAAAAGATCAAACTCACACTTGTATGGATTTTTTTTTAATTTTTTTACATGTTCAGTAGAGTGATAGATACTGAAGTTTTATTGGATGTATTGAAAGAGTAAACCTTGAAAAACCTACTGGGAGTGTCGACGATGGGATCAGGTTTTTTTTTTTTTTTTAATTGTGATTTGGATGAAAGTTTACAGAGCAAATTCACTTTCCATACAGTAGTTCACACACACATT
>NW_006921865.1:1106881-1108018 GCF_000298275.1 Orycteropus afer afer | reverse complement strand
AAGATGGGGCAATCTACTTCCACAGTTACACTGCCTCAGAAACCAAAGGATGGGTCGCTATGAGTCAGGACCGACTTGACAGTACATAACAACAACAACAACAACAAACCTATCTAACAGTGTTCCGTCCCCTCCTCTCCCAACCTGGTAACCAACAAAGAAAATTTCCTTCCATATCTGAACCTTTCCTTGACATTTACAATGATGGACTAATGCAATATTTGTCCTGTGATTGACTTATTTCAGTCAGCATAATGTCCTCCAAGTTCATCCATGTTATGTGGTGTTTTGCAGATTCTACATTATTCTTTAGTGATGCATAGTATTCCATTGTGTATATGTACCATAGTTTGGTTACCCATTCCTCAGTTGATGGACACCTAGGTTGTTTCCATCTTTTGGCTATTGTAAACAGTGCTGCAATGAACATGAGTGTGCATATGTCTGTTTTGTCATGGCTCTCATTTCTTTAGGATATATACCTATTAATGGAATGGCTAGGTGAAATGGTATTTCTATTTCCAACTTTTTCAGGAATTGCCATACTGCTTTCCACAGTGTTTGTACCATTTGACCATACCACCAGCAATGTATGAGAGTACCAATCTCTCCACATCCTCACCAGCATTTGTTATTTTCTGTCTTGTTGAACTTTGCTGCTAGGGCTGGGGCAAGATGGTATCTCATTGTCATTTTGATTTGCATCTTTCTAACGGCTACAGATTGTGAGCATTTCTTCTGTGTTTGGTGGCCATCTGAATATCCTCCTTGCTGAAGTGTCTATTCATGTCTTCTGCCCAAGTTTTAATTAGATTGTTTGTTTTTTTTTTTGTTATTGAGGTGGTGGAGTTTTCTATAAATTCTAGAGATAAGTCCCTTGTCACACATGTCATTGCCAAATATTCTTTCCTAATCTGTAGGTTCTCTTTTAACTCTTTTGGAGAAGTGATTGGAAGCACATAAAAATGTAATTTTTAGAAGGTTCCATTCACCGAGTTTCTCTTCTGCTGTTTGTGCATTTTGGGTTATGCTTGATACCAGGCATCATATGGTTTCTTGAAGTAGTTTTTTAGAGTTTTCTTTGTATAGGTCTTTGGGTCCCTGGTAAGATTTATTCCCAGGTATTTTATCATTTTT
>NW_006921865.1:1083378-1103371 GCF_000298275.1 Orycteropus afer afer | reverse complement strand
CTCATTTTACCATCATATTTGAGGGACAATTTTGCTGAGTATATTATTCTTGGTTGAAAATTTTTCTCTTTCAGGGTTTTATATATACCATCTTATTGCCTTCTCACTTGCATGGTTTCTTCTGAGAAATCAGAACTCATTCTTACTGGTTGTCCTTTGTAAGTAACTTTTGTTTTTCTCGTGCTGCTTTTAGGATTCTGTCTTTGTCTTTGGTTTTAATGAGTTTGATGATGATATGCCTTGGTGATTTTCTTTTGGGGTCTATCCTGTTTGGTATTCGTTGGACTTCTTGAACAGATATATTCTCATCTTGCATCATGTTAGGAAAGTTCTCTTCCAAGAAATCTTCGACAATTTTCTCAGTGGTTTTATTTTTCTCTTCCTGTTCTGGAATTACAATGACACATAGGTTATTCCTTTTGATCGTATACCACATGAACCTTAGGCTTTCTTCATTTTGTTTTGATCTTTTTTCTGATTGATCCCTTTTCATAGAAGTATTCAGGTATTTGTCTTCACTCTCATTAATTCTGTCTTCCACTGCATCTGTTCTACTCCTTTGCCCTTTAAATGTTCTATCTATTTCTGACAATTTAGTATTAATCTTCTGGATTTCTATCAGTAGATTTTGAATCATTTCTAATGTTTCATTTATTTTGTCATTTTGTTTTTGTATTTTCTTCCAAAATTCTTCTAGGGTTTTGTCTGTGTTTTCCTTGATCTGTTTCAAAATCGATTGAAGATACTTAAATATAATTCTTTTGAATTCCTTATCAGGGAGTTCCAATGCTGTTTCTTCCTCAGGAATGTGTTCTGGATCTGTATTCTACTCCCTTGTTTCTACCACTTTATCTTGCTTCTTTGTGTGTACTGTGATGGTCTGCTGTCTCCAAGACATTGTGACATTGTTGTATTTAGATCTCTTTTAACTGTTTGTGACGAGCAGCCAAGAGTGAGTCTGGCTCTTCTTGGTGGTTGTTTATCATAGGCCCATTGATGAAGAAGGAGGTGGTAACTCTCACTCAGTAAGTGAAGTTTTCTAGTAATCCATGCATCCAGGATGTCTTTGTGGTTCCTAGCAAGCAAAGTCTGTTCTTAAGTCCCTAGAACCTGGGAGAACGCTGTCACTTTAAATATCCAAAATGGTCAAGCCACTTGTAAACATTCAAAATATGGCTTCATCCTCTAGACAGGCAAAAGTCCACAGCTCAGCCTGCTTTCCTCTTCTCTGCTTTCCCTTTTATTTCCCAGCCACCAGAACAGTCCTCTGTACAGTTCCTAGCTAGCAGGGCTGATTTTTAGGTTAGTTCTTAGGTTCTACCACCACTTGGCCATATCCAAGCTGTCTGTGCCATCAGGATCACTGCCAGACCACAGCTCCATATGTCTCCTTTTTTGGTGTTTTCATGCAAATTCTTCTGCTCATTGGAGTTTAGTCCACTTCTATATACTTCCCTTCAAAGCTCAGGGGTCCAGGATTATCTTCTGTATCTGTGTTAATTGGTTACCCTTTTCTTTGTTGAAGAGCGTCTGTGCAGTCTTTCTGCCTATTCCACCATCTTACCGGAACTCATGTACGTTATTTTTCAAGCATGTCTAAATTATTCATTTTAATTAAAAAAAAAAAAAAAATCACTTATCTTTTCCTGTAAGTTTTTTTATTTTTTTAATTTTTAAATTTGTTTATTTAAAAATCTACTAGGTTGAATGCTGGTTATATAGGGTACGTATGCATATACAAAATCCTGAATAATAAAAAGCTGTATTTCTGGGAAAAATTAAAATAGATATTCATATGCCAAATTTATTTTTTTTAAATAGGATCTTTCATTCTCACCTAAGTCAGTATAATAAACACAAGCTCCAAAAAAAAAAGAGCCCAAACTAATAAATATGATATGGTAATTTTAGAGTTGGACTACTTCTATACATAAGAACAGTTATTCTGTTAATATGTTTCAGAATCAGGAAGTCCCTTATAAAAGCCAGTGGTAGTGTTAAATGGCAGCTTGGGGTCAAGGTAGAGGGAAAGTTTTTGAATTCCCATAATCTAATCTTTGAGCTGCCTTAAAGCCACCTCAAAGAAGTATAAATTTTTCATAAAAATACTTCTGAAAATCACTCTTCCATGTTCTATCAACCATGCTATCATCTCTAACCCTTCGAGATATATGGGCTGCAACTGAAAAAAAACAATGCCTTCTATTTCAAAACATCAGTATCACACTTGTTATTAGGTTTAACATGTACACACACAATACAAACAAAGGATACTAGTATTATAATGTGTGTATGTTTATGTTTCTGGTGAGGCTTGGAGGGGTACTATCAAAATCATATGCTATACTATTTCCATTGCTTACAGATAAGGTTTGGATTCAAGATAAAAGCTACCCACTATTTCCCAACTGTTTCCTGAAGACTGCCTAGGATTTATAGTATAATTATTATCCACATTTAGATATTTACTGCCCTAGAAATGTTTACTAATGTTTTTGAGAGCTTAAAAAAAAATGTATCTGAAAAAAACCCAAAGTAGTTTTAAACTCCTGAGGATTTAAGAAAGTAAAATACTGAGAAACTCTCTTTGGTTGATGTGATTAGCATAGGGACCTGAAAAAATAGGGAGGAAAAAATTCAATGCTGTCTATATTTAGCATCTTATGCTCTTAAACAACAATTGGTAGAAATTGGGGAATATATTCTGGCTCTTCTGTTTCAATTACTAGTGTGAAGAAAAATTCATAAATTGTCTTCTTTAAATAATTAAGAAATCATTACAAAGTTGAAAATAGTCAAAGATAATCATATATTATTCTAAAGAAAATGTATTTATAAAGTGTACTTTTCAATAGTACTTTTTCTACTGTTGCAATAATAAATCCGAGTATCTATTGTCAAAATACTAGAGCTCTGGTAGCATAGTGCCTAAGGCATTTGACTGCTAACCAGAAGGATGGCAGTTCTAACCCACCATCCACTCCTCAGAAGGAAGTTTGGGCAATCTACTTCTGTAGTGGTACCGCCTCAGAAACCCAAGGAGGGGTTGCTATGAGTCAGATGTGACTTGATGGCAGTAAGTTTGGTTTGGTTGAAGTTTAAAAGCTGTCATAGTAACAATTCTTTTGCAACATAATCAATAGCCTAAAAAATTATCAGATATAACTTGGCACTCTTCAAAAAATTTTTGTGTCTTCTTTTCAGTATCATTATAATACATGCTATTGTGATATACTTTTCTTCTGGCCTGTTAAGTATTTTTCATTAGGTGAAATGATTTCTTGAAACTGTTGCTATTTTCATGCATCTATCTCATTTTATAAAACACTATTTTATACTTAAAGCCTAAAGACAATCTGCAAATATTACTCAGATTTACTTGAAATCAAGTCAGAAAAAACAACACTTTTTCTTCATCATGTAATTTTAGCTATCTTTATATAAGAACATACAGTATATATGAGATGCACTTTGCTCTGAAACTTATTTAATAAGTGCCTTTTTCACCCTCAGAATTTTACAATAAAAAAATATCAACCATATAAATGACACAGAAACACAGCTACATGAGAAACATAACAAAAAAATCACAGAAAGCATAATGACAACATAAATATATCTTACTCTTTGTAGTCCTTGGTACCAATCATCTTGATCATACCAATGTGAAATGTAAGTTATCCAAGCCATAGAATGTTTCTATTTTAATCAAGGCAATTGGAAATTCAGCATCAGAATAGTCAGCACCTAAAGTAACAACAACGTGGTTCAACTAAACAAGCTTTTGTGATGTTTAGTATAATAAGCTGGATCTACACAAACATCTTAACTAAAACAATTTGGTAATTTTCAAAAAACTAAAACCTATTGACACTGAGCTCTGGTGGTATAGTGCCTAAGACATTTGACTGCTAACCAGAAGCCTGGTGGTTCAAACCCACCAGCCACTCCTAGGGAGGAAGACTGGGCATTCTACTTCTGTAGAGATACAGCCTCAGAAACCCAAGAGGGGGTGGCTATGAGTCAAATCAACTCAACAGCAGAGAGTTTTGTTTTTTTTTTTAATGACACTGAGTCAATTCTGACTCAATAGTACCCCCTACAGGACAGAGTAGAACTGTTCCACAGGGTTTCGGAAGGAAGATGGGGCAATCTACCTCCGTAGTGATCCTGCCTCGGAAACCCAATGAGGGGTCGCTATGAGTCGGGTGCGACTCGATGGCACATAACAACCACCACCAACCACTCCTTGGAAGGAAGTTTGGGCAATCTATTTCCTAGTGATATCACCTTGGAAACCCAAGGAGGGGTCATTATGAGTTGGATGCGACTCGACAGCAGTGTGTTAAGTCTTTATGAAAGCAGACTGCCACATTTTTCCTCTTGTGTAGTGGCTGGTTTGGTTAGTAGCTAAGTACTTTAACCATGGTGCCACCAAGGCTTCGTTTTCAAATAATAGTGTCTGTTAAAAGAAAAAAAAAAGCTAAATTAGAAAATGTAAGTTTATATTCAAATAAGAATAAAAAATCAAATGATGATGTTGCTTTACAGAATCTGAAAATGCTGTATCAAATATTTCATCAAACTTACAACTGACATTCTATAAAACAGCTTAGATTCAAGTTTTGTAAGAAATAGGCAAATGATTTTTTAAAGTTACCAAGTTAAAAATAACAGATCTTAAAAAAAAAATCAGGAAGCAGAAATGAGTTCCATTTTCAACCTCAGGAGTTGGACATAAAACTAGAAAAGTTCTAGCTGAAAAGATGCACAGTGACAAGGTCAATCATAGACTTATATTTGTCACAAGTAAATATTTGAGAGTTAAATAATTTTTATAATTAGCTGATTCCTTACTACCTAATTGTCTCAAATGTTTAAAGACATTGCATCACTTAATTCAGATCTGATATGTTGCATAGAGATTCAAAACCACACAAATTAGGTTACATTTTATTTGTATTCACTTCTTGAATTTTTTTTTTTTTTACTAGGTATAGTACATAAGAGATTTCTTGGTACATTGGAGAATATGTGAACTTCAAAATAGTCTCCATAATGCTTATTTGTTTCACCACTCAAGGTGAAACAAATTCCAAGTGATCCTTCCCTGACAAAACTCATCAAACCTTTACACTTCAAAGGAGAAAAAGAGAGAGAACAATTTGAGTAAATTAATAGTTTCATGCTTCATATACAAATAGTAAGATAGCTTCTATTCTGGCACAGAAAGATACACTTGCAATACTTTCTCTCTCTCTCTCTGTATATATATATATATATATATATATATATATATATATATATATATATATATGGCAGGTTGGGAAGTTTTATTTCTATTATGATTCCTTATTCTTTAGAAGTATTTCGAAAAATCTTTGCTTGAAGCCTCAGTTCAAATGTGTGGGAATACAGCTTGCACAGGAAGCTGCAGGAGTGGCATAATTCATTGCTTAATTTGTTTACATCTTGATATCTTCTCTGAATCTGGACCCTGGTTACTCTGTCCTATCACTTTAGTTCCCACCAAACCCTTCCGGATTCGTCTTCTTCATTGTTGTCAATCTTGTCTATTTTGGGTCAAGCTTATCCTATTTTGAATTGTAACTCTTTGCTATGTCCTGCCTTAAGCTTCTTTACCCCAACTTGAACCTCTATCTAGCACTCAACCAATAAATTTAATTACCTTGTCACTGCTTCAGTAGTCCCAGTTTCTCTCTTAATATACTTACTTCTAACCATACCAAGCTCCTAAACTCCATTTCAAACTACCTCCTGATCCTAGATCACTCAGCCTTTCAACAGGTAATCTCAATAGGAGCATGTGCAAAGTTTATTGTCTCTCTCCCTCAAGCGATGTTTCTCTTTTTACCATCCCAAAACATTCTTTACTTTTTTGGACATTCCCCATTGCAGTGAATACCATTTTACTTTAGATAGTAACCCAAGGTGAAAACATCAAGTCATCTTTGACACTTCTGTCAATTTCCCTTCCCCCTGCTACTAATTTGATCACCATGTCTTGTCTCTGCAAAAGACCCTTTTTCTCTATGCCTAACGCTAACTTTTAGTGAAACCCTTTATCATGCCTTGTACAAACTAATGAAACAGCTTATTTACTAGTCCTCTTGCTTTTATTGCAATTCGCAAATATGTCACATACTTTCAGAACTTCATGCCTTAAAGATTTTAAATGCCTTTGCCTGGGGTGTCCGCTTTCATTTTTTTCTGTGGATAATATACTCCTACATATTTTACAAGTCCTAGTTTAAATATTCTATTTCTTTGAAGTCTTTCCAATTTCTCCAAATCTCTTATCTGTATAATTCTTGTTATTTGTGTAGATATAAATTGTGAGCTCCCCATGACGAAGGACCATACTTTATTCATCTTTGTATAGAAGATACAAAATGTTTGTTGAGTGAATTAACATCTGCAGTGCTGGGAAAGTCTGTCATCTACTAGCAGTTCACCTAAACTGAAGGCACATATTATTGAGACTTAGAAAGGATCTAAAGAAATGTCTCCAAGTGATAGGTCATGTGCTCATCAACAAGTGAAATGTGATTATCATTTAAGGGTAAAAGTAATTGCCATTAAACCAAATAATTTAAGAAATTGTTTTTTAAAGGTTAAAATAAAACATAAACTTGGATTATGCAAAAAGTGTGTGGGGCAGGGAATCTTCCGACCTCCTCTCACTTCACAAAGGAGAGACAGAACCATCATGAGCAGTAGCAGCCCAAGGCCGACTGCTATGAAGTGGAGGTCAGCCATGCTGCCACCCTCCAACTTTTTTTTTTTTTTTTAATACTACTTCTGACACCAGTCATCCCTCTCATGGCATTCTCTACTTCTCTGCTGGTTTCAGTAATTCGTTGCAATGGCCACACAGAATAGACAATACTCATGATCATGGAGTTTATTAGGGAAGCAACAGGTTACAATTCAAGTTCAGGAATGTCTCATGATACAATTCTTTGATGCGGACAGCTTCTTCTCAGCCATGCCACAGGCAGCCTTCTCTCTGGCCTCAGCCTCTCGGCCTGGTCTCTGCCCTGCTCAGCCAGTGTAACAAAGCCCCTTTAGCTGTGCCTCTGCTGCCATCCTCTCTCTGCCATCTCAGCAAAGCTGAGCTCTCTCTCTCTTGTTTTGTCCCCTGGGTCAGTGAGGTCCAGTGCAGGGATCTCAAGTCTAAGGATATGCTCCACTCCCATTAACTCTCTCTTGATGGCAGTGAGATTCCCCTTTTCTGCCTCTGGGATGGGTCATTTAAGCCTAGCAGGATAGCAAGATTTACCAATCCCCACATTAGGGTTCCATACACCTTATTTCTATGGTCCCATCCCACAAGGGTGCCACATACTCTATTTACATTATCAACAAGATACCCAATCCCCTTGGTGGGCCAAAACCACCATACATGTATATAGTTCCACTTAGTCATCTGCTAACCAGAAGGCTGGCGGTTCACACCCACCAGCCACTTCTCGGAAGGAAGATGGGGCAATCTACTTCCGTAGTGATACTGTCTCAGAAACCCAAGGAGGGGTTGCTATGAGTCGGGTCCAACTCAACGGCAAACAACAACAACAATAACAACAGTTATTTGTTGAGAGTCATAAAAACCATGGCTATAAGAGTCACATTAAGTAATGTGCTACACCATAGACTGGTAAAATGATTATTCTTATAATTATGTTAGGCACCAAGTATGTATTTATATACCATTACATATCTAACATAATTAAACTTTATATATTGTTTATATTGCATAGATCTGATTTCTTATTTCCTAATACTCTTCTATGAGCAATATATATTAGCAAGATTTAAGAAAATCAGAATGTTCCATGTCATATAATTTCAGATGAAATATTACCTTGCACAAACTACATATTTCTTGATTGCACTCCAAGTATTTGATTATCTGAGAGTGTGGTAGTTAAGTTGTGTGTCAACTTGGCTGGGCCTGGTTTTGA
This sequence comes from Orycteropus afer afer, assembly GCF_000298275.1. Lineage (NCBI taxonomy): Eukaryota > Metazoa > Chordata > Mammalia > Tubulidentata > Orycteropodidae > Orycteropus > Orycteropus afer. The sequence continues at coordinate 1,095,386 of NW_006921865.1, read as the reverse complement.
GTGGCTGTGCAGCTGGATATAGTTATTCCCCATGATGAGACTGGTAATCAACTCCATGGTGGAATCTACTAGAGTAATTCAGTAGCTACTTTAGGCATGTGGTCTGCTTACAGTAAACAAGAAGAAGCTTTGGGAATGGTCTGGAGCTTTTTGGGACTCTTGGACATTGCATGTAGCCGAGTCTTCCTTCAGCATCCTGCGATGTTGTCTGCCAGTCTTAGAACTGACTGTTCCTGGACTTGAAGCAGTGGCCTTCCATGATGTGTGATAATCTTAGGACTTGCCATTTCACTTGTTAACCTTGGGCTTGTTAGCCTCAGCACCCAGCTGAGTGAAGAGATGCCTCCAGCTCCAGTGGGCTAGAATTAAGAGGCAGAGCTGAAGCCCAAGTTTGAGGGGCTTTCATTCAGCTCCTACAGCTGACACTCTGAACTCAGACTTCCAGTCTCCTAAACTGTAAGAGAACAAACTCCTGTTGTTAAAGCCACCCATTTATGGTATTTTCTGTTACAACGGCACAAAGTATCCAATACAGAGAGTCAACGGGATCTGTTTCACTTAGTGTAAGAATATGAAATAAGTTCCAAGTGAAATAAGTTTCCTTGATTGATTATGACTATCTGCGATGTAGATTTTAAACCCTTAGCTGAACTCATTTAATGATCACTTAGCAGTAACTGAGATGGGAAACAGAGAGTCATGGTGGCACTTATTCCATATCTTTGTGTCTCAGTATTAGTCCATGGGTACAACTAACTAGTGTTTTGGTAAAATCACAAACTTAACCAAATTCATAGTCAGAAAATTCTTACTGCCTATTAAAATGAGTGATGGAAGGAAATTTGCTGGTTGAGTGCTAGACAGAGGTTCAAGGTGGAGTTAAAAATAAAATCAAAGGCTAAATGACACCATATAAAATAAGATAAACAAAGGTAATAAAGTAAGTTGATTTCCAATGTCAGAGAACCTACTGCAGGAATTAAATATCCAAACACAAGCAATCTGTGGGCTGATTAGTAGTCTTGATTTTTTTTGTATCCCTTTCTGCATCTATACCATTTCCATGGTCTCATGATAGGCAGACTATCTGTCCCTGCCTGTCAACTTTGGACTTGCTATGTAACTTGCTTTGCCCAGTGATATGTAGGCTTAAGCCACTGTTCCAATTCCATGCCCAGCCTTAGGACTTATTTTCACTCACACCACTGTGCCTCTGCCATCAACATGAGAGGAACATGTATGGCTACTGTGTTGAAAGCTCTTGTGGGTTGCTCTGACTCATAGCAACCCTATGTACAACAGAACAAAACACTGCCTGGTCCTGCGCCATCCTCACAGTCCTTGCTATGGTTGAGCCCATCACTGCTGCCACTGTGTCAATCCATCTTATTGACAATCTTCCCCTTTTTTGTTGACTCTCTACTTTACCAAGCATGACATCCTTCTCCCAAGTCGGTGAGATAAAGTCTGGCCATTCTCACTTTTAAGGAGCATTCCGGCTACACTTCTTACAGGACAGATGTGTTTGTTTTTCTGGTAGCCTGTGGTATTGTCGGTATTCTTCAATAACACCACAATTCAAGGGCATCAACTCTTCTTTAGTCTTCTTTAATCATTGTCCAGTTTTCATACTCATATGAGGTAAGTGAAAATACTATGGCTTGGATCAGGTGCACCTTAGCCTTGAAAGTGACATCTTTGATTCTTAATACTTTAAAGAGGTCTTCTGCAGCAGATTTGGCCAGTGAAATATAATGTTTGATTTCTTGACTGCCACTTTCATGGGTATTGATTGTGGATCCAAGTAAAATGAAATCACTGACAACCTCAATCTTTTCTCCATTTATTGGGATGCTGTTTTTTGGTCTAGTTTTGATGATTTTTGTTTTCTTTATGTTGAGGTGTAATCCATGCTGAAGACTGTAGTCTTTGATCTTTATCAGTAAATGCTTCTAGTCATCACTTTCAGCAAGCAAGATTGTTTCATCTGCACATCACAGACTGTTAAAGAGACTTCCTTCAATAATGATGCTGCATTTTTCTTCAGTTAGTCCAGTTTCTGGGATTATTTGCTCAGCATACAGATTGAATAAGTATGGTGAAAAGATACAACCCTGACATCACCCTGCCTGATTTTAAACCATGCAGTAGCTCTCTGTTGCAGTCACACAACAGCCTGCTCAGGTTTCTCATAAGCACAATTAAGTGTTCTGGAATTTCCATTCTTCACAATGTTTTCCATAATTTGTTACAATCTACACAGTTAAATCCTGTGAATAGTCAATAAAACAAAAGTAAACCTCTTTCGGTATTTCTTGCTTTCAACTAAAATCCATCTGACCTCAAAAATAGTATCCCTTGTTCCATATCCTCTTCTGAATCCAGCTTGTATTTCTGGGAAGTTCTCTGTCAGTATACTGCTGCGACTGTTTTTGAATTATCTTTAGCAAAATTTTATTTGCATGTGATGTTAAGGATATTTTTTTGATAATTTCCACCTTTGTTGGATCACCATTCTTTGGAAAGGGAACAAATATGAATCTCTTCCAGTTGGTTGGCAGGTAGCTGTCTTCCAAATTTCTTGGCATATATGAGTAAGTGCCTCCAGTGCTGCATCCGTTTGTTGAAACATCTCAACAGATATTCCATCAACTCCTGAAGGCTTGTTTTTCGCAAGTTCCTTCAGTGAAGTCTGGACTTCTTCCTTCAATACCATTGGTTCTTGAATATATGCTACCTTCTGAAATGGTTGTACATCGACCAAATCTTGTCATTACAATTACTCTGTGTATTCCTTCCATCTTCTTTTGATGGTTCCTGCATTTTTCGATATTTTGCTAATAGAATTATTCAATATTACAATTCTGGGCTTGAATTTTTTCTTCAGCTCTTTGAGCTTGAGACATGCCAAGTATGTTTTTCCCTTTTGGCTTTCAACTCCAGGTCTATGTACATTTCATTATAATACTTTACTTTGTCTTTTTGAGCTGCCCTTTGAAATCTGTTCAGCTCTTTTATTTTATCATGTCTTCCATTCTCTTTAGCTATTCTCCTCTTGAGAACAAATTTCAGAGTCTCTTCTACATCTATTTTAGTCTTTTCTTTTTTCTTTGTCTTTCTATTGATTTTTGCTTTCCTGTATGAAGTTCTTGATGTCATCCCACAACTTGTCTGGTCTTTGGTCATTGTTGTTCAGTGTGACAAATCTATTCTTCAGATTGTCTCAAGCTTCAGGCGGGATGTAATCAAAGTAGGATTTTGGCTTTTGTGGGCCTGTTTTAATTTTTTTTCAGCTTCAATTTGAACTTGCTTATGAGCAACTGATGATCTGTTCCACAGTCATCACCTTGTCTTATTTTGACTGATGATAATGACCTTCTCCATCACCTCTTTCCACAGATGACGCTAACTTGATTCCTGTGTACTTTATCTGTTGAGGTCCATGTGTATAGCCACCATTTATGGTGGTGAAGAAGGTATTTGCAATGAGTAAGTTGTTGGTCTTGTAAAATTCTATCATATGATCTCCAGTGTCATTTCTATCACCAAGGACTTATTTTCCAACTATGGAAGCTGCTTCTTTGTTTCCATTTTCTCATTCCAATTTACTATAAATACAGTATTTAAAATCAGGACACAGTTCAGACAAGGCCTTAGAATTAAAGGTATTAAGAATACTCCACTTATGATTTTGTGTGAACCTATTTGTACTAGATACTGAAATATTTATTTCTGCTTCCTCTGCCTATAAATTGATGATCTCTTTATTAAACTCATGATTGTTAAAATTCTAAGCAGAGTTAAATGCCTTTTTTTTTTTTTTATGGCCTATTTTCTAAAGCTTGGTTTGTTTGATCCACAGAATCATAATGTTGGATATGGAAAATGTTATTGTTGTTTTTATGTGCCGTTGAGTCTGACCCAACTCACAGCAACCATTGTGGGTTTCTGAGGTGGTATCACTACAGAAGTAGATTGCTCAACCTTCCTTCCGAGGAGTGGCTGGTAGGTTTGAACCACCAACTTTCTGGTTAGTAGTCAAGTGCTTTAGGCACTACGCTACCAGAAAATAGCACTCCATTATTAAGTGGAAGTGGTATATACAAGATAGGTCTTGAGGAGGACATGAAGGCACAAAAAAGTTACATGAAGTAGTGACCCAAATGCCCATCATCCCCACTCTTGGGACATTATCTTACTTCTCTCAGTCTGCACCTATGGCCTCATAGGGAGTTCCTTATAATCAGTTAAATGAGAAAGAGAAAACTTATGCTTGGTTTACAGATGGCACTGCATGATATGCAGGCGCCACTCACAAGTGGACAGCAGCAGCACTGTAGCCACATTCTGGGCCTTCCTGCAAGGACAAAAAAAAAAAAAAAAAACTCACTGTCGTCGAGTCTATTCGACTCATAGCAACCCCTCCTTGGGTTTCCAAGGCAGTATCTCTATGGAAGTCGATTGTCCAATCTTCCTTCCGAAGAGTGGCTGGTGGGTTTGAATTGCCAGTTTCTGGTTAGCAGTCAAATGCCCTCAAGGACAGTGAAGAGAAATCCTCCAAGTGGATAGAACTTTGAACAGTATATCTGCTTGCTCATCTTTCATGGAAAGAAAGATGGCCAGATGTGCAACTGTACACCAATTCATGCCCTGTGGCCAATGGTTTGGCTGGATCGTCAGGGACTCAGAAGGAACATGATTGAGAAATTGGTGACAAGGAGGTATGGGAAGGAGGCACGTAGGTAGACTCCTCTGAATGTGCCAAAGAAGTAATACCAGTCAGCATCTTTCGCCAGTTACTCTTGTTATTGCCTACTGGACTCATGAAGAAAGTGGCCATAGTGGAAGAGGTGGAGATTATGCATGGGCTCAGTAACATGAACTTCCACTCACCAAGGCCACTTGGTTATAGCCACTACTGAGTGCTCAATCTGTCAACAACAGAGACCAACACTGAGTCTGTAATTTGGCACCATTCCTAGGGGCAATAAGTCAGCAACCTGATGGCAGGTTAATTACATTGGACCACTTCCCTCATGAAAGAGCAGCATTTTATTATTACTGGGATAAACACTAACTCTAGATACAGATTTGCCTTCCCTGAATGCAATGCTTTTGCTATAACTATCATCTATGGACCCACAGAATGCTGTATCCATCATCATGGTATCCCACACAGCATTGCCTTGGATTAATAGACTCATTTAACAGTAAATGAAGTATGGCATTGGGCACATGCTCATTGAATTCACTGGTCTTACCATGTTTCCCTTCATCCTGCAGCAGTTGGGTTGATAAAACAGTGAGATGGCCTTCAAAAGGTACCAATTAGGAGGAAATACCTTGCAGGGTTGAGACAATCTTATACAAGAGGTTGTGTATGTTCTAAACCAGCAACCAATGTATGATGCTATTTCTCCCATATCCAGGATTCATGGGTCCAGGAATTAAGGGGTCAAAATTGGAGTTATCACTCACTATCATCCCTAGTGATGCATTCACAAAATTTTTGCTTCCTATCCCCAATACCCTATGTTCTGTGGGTATGGAGGGCTTAGTTCCAAAGGAAGGAATGCTCCCACCTAGAGGCACAACACTGATTCTACTGAACTGGAAGTTAAGAATGCTATCCAGGCACTTTGGGCTCCTCATGCCTCTGGAATAACAGGCAAAGAAAGGAGTTATCATATTGGCTAGTTTGAGTGATCCTGATTACCACGGGGAAACTGGATTGATATTATGTAATGTAGGTAAAGAAGAGTATGTCTGGAATACAGAAGATCCCTAAGGATGTCTCTTGGTAGTACCATGCTCAGTGATTAAAATCAATAGAAAAATAAGCAACCCACTTCTCACCTGACTATTATTGTCCAAGACCCTTCAGGAATGAAGATTTGGGTCACTCCCACAGGCTGAGAATCATGACTAGCTGAGGTGCTTGCAGAGGGCAAAGGAAATATGAAATGTGTGGTGGAAAAAGATAGTGCTAAATATGAGCTGTAACCACATGACCAGTTGCAGAAACAAGGACTGTGTTTTTAGTAGTTCTTCCTTGTTTTGTTGTGTGTGCGTGTGTGTATACAATTACTTTTTCTTTCTTCCTTCCCCTATAAAATATAACATGTAAATGGAGATACTGTGATTTTGATTTAAGTGTGTTGTCTGTATCATGTTATGCACAAATATAACTTCATAAATGTCTTTATTTAGACATTATGTTTAGTTTAAGGAAATGTGTACAGGTGCCAAGTTGGCAAGGGGTGGACTCTAATGGTTAAGATTATGTGTCAACTTGGCTAGACTATGATTCTCATTGGCTTGGAAGTTATGAAATAACTTGGCAGTTATGTAATGATGCAGTCATTCCCTATGATGAGATCTCATATAATGTAATACCTCCATGATGAAATCTGCTATGATCAGCTTATCAGTTGAAGGTGATTTTCCTCAGAGGTGTGGACTGTATCCAATATATATGGATGTTCTAGTGAAGTTCTCTGGCTTTTTGCTTAATCCAGATCCTGAATCTGGCTCATTATCATGTGACCTCCAGTTCTTTGCAATTCAGACAGCAGCCTGCCATACTGCCTTCTGACCTTGGATTCTTCAGCCTCCACAGCCTTTGAGCCTGCCATCTGATCTGACAATCTTGAGTCTGTCTGCTTCTGCAGCTACAAGAGTCAAAAAAAGCCTCCAGCCTGACATTTGACCCATAGATTGAGTGAGGACTTTCCAGCCTCTACAGCTGCAGGAGCCATTTCCTTGAGAGAAATCTCTCTCCCTCTCTGTCTCTCTCTCTCATCCTTCTTCCCATCCCCTCCCCTCCCCTCTTCTTCTTTCTCTCTCTCTGCTTTTGCTTTTCTAGAGAACCCAGGCTAAGTCACAAGGGGAGGGTTATAGTCTTAATTATGTACATTAGGAGACAGGAAAGAAAGGATTAAAGATGCAGGAATCTAGAAAATGGAAGCAAATCAAACTTTGAAAATGTAGAAAGAAGTAAATCATTTTGAAAAGAGAAGAAGATGGAATACTTCACAAACATAAAACAAATAAAATCACCTAAACCAAATTCTAGTTCCTCTAGATCAACTCCTCAGAGCTTGATTAAGAAAACATAGGAAAAGTACAAATACCAACATCATGAATAAAGATATTAAAAGACATCACTAAGAACCTACTGACATCAAAAAGAGAATATTATGAACACCTTAAACCAATATATTACACAGCTAAGATGAATAAATAAATTCCCCCAAAAAAATACAAGTTACCAAAGATGAGGAAAAAATGATAAAATCTAAATAGCCTAAATATGAGTCTATATCTAAAATTTTCAAATACACTATCTCCGAGACCCAAATGATTTAAATGGCAAATTCTTACAAACACTTAGGAGAGATATTACACAGACTCTTTGAGAATATAGTAAAAGAGGAATTACTTTCCAATTCTTTATATTCTGCAAAAACCTAAAAAGAACATTACAAAAAATAGCATAAGAACTGGGAAAGAAAAAATAAAAATGCCATTTAAAGATGACATAATTGTATACACAAAAAAATCCAAAAGGAATATATAAACAACTATTAGAATTAATAAAGGTATTTTTCAAGGTTACTAGATATAAAAGCGACAAAAATATCAATAAGCAAACAACAATTACGAAGTTAAATACAATAAAAGACCCCTTTACATTAGCATTAAAAACTTCAAATACCTTAGAATAAATGCCTTGAAATTAATCTTTATGTTTATTTCTTTCTTCCTAGAAACTACAAAACATTATTAAAGTAAATTTACTTCCTTCTGAGGAGCCTCTGGGTGAATTCAATCATCAACTTCTCAGTCAGCAGCCACTTTCAACCATTCAGGCCACCTAGAGGAGCCACAGTTATATACACATAGCTCACGCAATGATTAAGCACTGAATTACTAGCCCAAAGGTTAGTAGTTTGAATCCACACAGAAATGCCTTGGAAAACAGGCCTGGTGATCTGCTTCCAAGAGGTTGTAAACACTATGGAGCAGGTCTACTAACTGCATACATGCAGTTGCTATGAGTAGAAATTGACTCCAGGGCAATTAACAACAACAGCAACAACAAAAGCAATTTGTTTTCTTACTATCATAGGAATACATTGGTGGATGACAAACATTTATAACTTTTTAGTTCCTAGAGAAATGAGACATTGAAAAAATATGTGTATTTATGCTTTTTATAGGAACTTCTATTTCTTAGAAGTTTTTGGCTATTTTTTGTTTGTTTTCATTTTCAACAAGCAGCCTGTGAGTAGTTCTTAGATAATTCAGCTATTTATTCATAAAACTGTTACAGACTGAAAACCCTCTGGACTTCCTGTAAGATCGTGGAATAGGCAGACAAGCTACACAGACTCTCTTCAACAAAGAAAAAGAGAAACCAATTAACAGAGATACAGAAGATTATCCTGGAGCCCTGATCTTTGAAGGAAGCATCCGGAAGTGGATTAAGCACCAACTAGTGGAAGAACCAGAATGAAAACAGTAAGTATGGACAGACAGATGGAGCTACAGACTGTCAGCTAGTCTGACAGCACCAATAGCATGAATATTTCCAAGTGGTATTGGGACCTGAGAATTTAGCTAAACATCAGCCGATGTTGCCAAGGGCTGCAGGGATGATTGCACTACTAGCCGATGACTAGGAAGGGAAACGGCAAAGAGGGAGACAACCTGAGGTGTGGACTTTCAGCTGTCCGGAGGGTGCAGCTATTTTGATTGTTTAAAATCAATAGCCATTTTGGATATTTAAAGTAACAGCATTTTCATTTGGATTCCAGGGACCTAACAATAGGCTCCACTTGCCAAGGATGGCAGAGACCTATGGGAGGCTGACAACAGGAAAGGAGACAGGTGGTGAGTATGCAAGTGCTGCTAACTAGCAAACAGAAGAGCCCAGTACCCTGCTAACTTAGATAACATCCAAACAAAACATAAACCAAAACCAAACCAAACTCACTGCCATAGAATCAATTCAACTCACATCAACCCCTCATTGGGTTTCTGAGGCAGTATCTCTATGGAAGTAGACTGCTCAATCTTTCTTCTGAGAACACAGAAAATGAAAATCTTGGGCAAATCACTCCAACATACAATCACCAACTAAATATAAACAGAAAAATGTCACAATGTCTTGGAGACAACAGAGCATCGCAGTCCAAACAAAAAAGCAAGATAAAGCAGGAGAAATAAGGGACCAGGATACAGACCAAGAACATATCCTTGAAGAAGCAGCAGCATTGGAACTCCCTGATAAGGAATTCAAAAAAAATTATATTTAGGTACCTTCAACAGATTGAGAGACAGATCAAGGAAAACACTGACAAAATGTTGGAGAACACAGAGAAAACCCTACGACAATTTCAAAAGACAATACAAGAACAAAATGACAACATAAATGAAAAATTAGAAATGATACAAAATCTACAGATACAAATCCAGAAGATTAATACTAAATTTTCAGAAATAGACAACACATTGAATGGGCAAAGGAATAGAAACGAATCAACAGGGAGCAGAATTAGTGAGATTGAAGACAAATACCTGAATACACCTTTGGAAAGGGATCAATCAGAAAAAAAATCAAAGTAAATTGAAAAAAGCCTAAGGTTCATGCGGGATACCATCAAAAGGAATAACCTACATGTAATCGTAGTGCCTAAGGCACTTGAATGCTAACCAGAAGGCTGGCAGTTCAAACTCACCAGCCACTCCTCAGAAGGAAGGTTAGGTAATCTACGTCTATAGTGATACCACCTCAGAAACCCAAGAAGGGGTCTCTATGAGTCGGGTCCAACTTGACAGCACACAACAACAATAATCGGAATTCCGGAATAGGAAGAGACAAATAAAGCCACAGAGAAAACTGTTAAAATTAATGGGAAGAGAATTTCCCTAGTATGACGAAAGATGAGAATATATCCATGCAAGAAGTCAAACGAACCCCAAACAGGAGAGACACCAAAAGAAAATCACCAAGACATATCATCATCAAACTCACCAAAACCAAAGACAGCAATAGAATCCTGAAAGCAGCACTAGAGAAACAAAAAGTTACCAACAAGGGGCAACCAATAAGATTAAGCTCGGATTTCTCAACAGAAACCATGCAGGTAAGAAGATAATGGGTTCAGGCCACCGACCTTCCAGCTAGCAGCCGAGTTTTTGTCCACTGCAACACCAGGGCTCCTCCACGTGAAAAAAAAAAAAAAAAAAAAAGTTTATGTATCTATATCTATATATCTATATCTGTATCTATATCTATATCTATCTATATCTATATATTCCTCTGGTGCCAAAGGGGCAGGGAAGCCACATCTTCTGACCTCCTCTGGCCCCAGAAGAGGAAGACAGAATCACCATCAGCAGCCCAAGGCCTATCCCTGTGAGGCCAGATATGCTGCCTCCCTCTTGCTCTCTCACCAGCCCTCACACCAACTGTTCCTCCCACAGCACCCAACACCTCTCTGCTGGGTTTCATAATTCACTGCAGTGGCCACACAGAACTCACAGATTATGGAGTTTATTAGTGAAGAAACAGGTTACAACTCAAGTTCAGAAATGCACTCAGTCTCTCACAGCCTGCTGTATCTCATCTGACAGTCTCTCTCACAAAAGACCTACACAAAGAAAACTACAAATCACTAGTCCAAGAAAATACAAGAGATCTACATAAATGGAAGACCATACCATGCTCGTGGATAGAAAGATTGAACACTGAGAAAATGTCAATACTACTCAAAGCAATCTATACATTCAATGCAATCTCAATCTAGATCCCACCAACATTCTTTAAGGATATGGAAAAAACAATCACTAATTTTATATGGAAGGGAAAGAGATCTCAAATAAGCAAAGCACCAGTGAAGAAAGAAAAAAAACAAAGGAGGAGGTCTCACATTGCCGGATCTCAAAACCTACTATACAGCCACAGTAGTCAAAACTGCCTGCTATTGGTTTAATGACAGATACATAGACCAATGGAACAGAATTGAGAACCCAGAAATACATCCATTGACCTATGGTCAGCTGACGTATATGACAAAGGGCTGAAATCCATTAAATGGGGAAGAGATGGTTTCTTTAACAAATGGTGCTGGCAAAACTGGATATCCATTTGCAGAAAAATGAAACAAGATATGTCCCTCAAACCATATACAAAAATTAACTCTAGATGGATCAAAGACTTAAATGTGAAACCTAAAATTATAATACCTCAAGGAAAAAACAGGGGCAAATTTAGGGGCTCTCAATTTATGGCATAAATAGACTATTGAGCATAACCCAAAATGCACAAACAGATGAAGACACACTAGATCAATGGGACCTTGTAAAAATTAACTTTATGTGCTTTGAAAAACTTCTCCAAAAGAGTAAAAACAGAACCTACAGACTGGTAAAAAATATTCAGCAATGACATATCTGACAAGGGACTTAAACCTTTAAAATTTATAGAAAACTCCAACACCTCAACAACAAAGATTAACTATCCAATCAAAAAATGGGCAGGAAACAAGAATAGACACTTCATGCCACCAAAGAAGATATTCAGGAGGCCAGCAAATACATGAAGAAATGCTCACGATCATTAGCCACCAAAGAGATGCAAATCAAAACAACAATGAGATACCACTGACCTCAGCACCAATGGCAAAGTTCAACAAGACAGAACATAACAAATGCTGGAGAGGATGTGGAGAGATTAGGACACTGCTGGTGGGACTGGCAAATGATACAACCACTGTGGAAAGCAGTATGGTGATTCCTTAAAAAGCTGGAATTAGAAATACCACTTGACCCAGCAATCCCATTACTCGGTATATTTGTAAAGAAGTAAGAGCCAGGACAAGAACAGATGTATGCACAAACATGTTCATCGCAGCACTATTTATAACAGCAAAAAGATGGAAACAACCTACATGTCTATCAATAGAAGGATGGATAACCAAACCGTGGTACATATATACATT
>NW_006921865.1:1080246-1082835 GCF_000298275.1 Orycteropus afer afer | reverse complement strand
TAAATATTGTTATTATTTTAATAGTGATTATAGTATTGTGGCAACTTTCTTTTAAGCAAAAACATAAGAGTAGTAGTAGTATGATACCAGAGGCAGCATAACAAATTACATAGTGTGGCTTTTCTAGCCATAAGTCTTTGTAAACTCTGTGGTGGAATTTGCCATGAGCAACTAAGTAGTTCCTGATTATTAAAGTTATCCGCCTGGGGTGTTTCTGTTGAGAGCAGCACAAAGTAACTTTCTGGGAAGTTCACTTTCTCTCAGGTGTATAGAATTCACCTTCTCTGAACCACTCTGCCAGGCTCAAAAGGAACCCTCCTAGAGTCAGAAACAATCTCTCACTGCCATCTGGGAGATGCTAGAGACATGTCTTGCTGAGAGAGAGATGTGAGAGACACATGCTGCTGAGGGAGAGACTGAGAGACAGGCACTGCTGGAAGAGAGACACCGAGAGACATGCACTGCTGGGAGAGAGACTGAGAGAGACTGTCAGCTGAGATACAGCAGGCTGTGAGAGACTGAGTGCATTTCTGAACTTGAGTTGTAGCCTATTTCTTCCCTAATAAACTCCATAATCTGTGAGTTCTGTGTGGCCACTGCAGCGAATTATCAAACCCAGCAGAGAGGTGTTGGGTGCTGTGGGAGGAACAGTTGGTGTGAGGGCTAGTGAGAGGGCTAGAGGGAGGCAGCATGTCTGGCCTCACAGGGATAGGCCTCGGGCTGCTGATGGTGATTCTGTCTTCCTCTTCTGGGGCTAGAGGAGGTCAGAAGATGTGGCTTCCCTGCCCCTTTGGCACCAGAGGAATATATAAATATAGATATAGATATAGATACAGATATAGATATATAGACATAGATACATACACTTTTTTTTTTTTTTTCTTTTCATGTGGAGAAGCCCTGGTGTTGCAGTGGACAAAAACTCGGCTGCTAGCTGGAAGGTCAGTGGCCTGAACCCACAAGCTGCTCTGTAGGATAATGATGTGTCATTCTGCTTCCAGAAAGATCATAGCTCAGGAGATACTATGGGGCAGCTCTACTAAGTCCCACAGGGTCAAAGAGCAGTATTTTCAAATTAGACTTTCTTAAGGGATAAAAAATTAAGTAAGAATTGGTATAAACTCATTGAAACAGTTTTGTTCTTGCCATTGAAGTGTCAGGACCTCTGGTGGTACAGGGTCTAAGACATTTGACTACTAACTAGAATGTTGGTGGTTCAAACCTATCAGCTGCTCCACGGAAGGCAAATGGGGCAAACTACTTCCATAAAGATTTACCACCAAGGATACTCCATGGGGGTCTCTGTGAGTCAGAACTGACTTAATGGCAGTGAGTTTGGGTTTGTTTGTCTTTTTAATGGAAGTGCCAAGAAAAATATCTTGTTAATTTGAATATGGTCCTGATTTTTTTTCTACCTTCTCTAGCTGGTTAAGGAGCTCTGGTAGTGTAGTGCCTAAGATGCTTGACTGCTAACCAGAAGGCTAGCAGTTCAAAGCCACCAGCCACTCCTCAGAGGGAAGATGGGGCAATCTACTTCCGTACGGATACTGCCTTGGAAACCCTAGGAGGGGTCGCTATGATTCGGGTCTGACTCGACGGCACATAGCAACAACAACAACTAGTTGGTTAACTATGACTGTTGTTAGTTGATTCCAACACATAGCAACCACATGTGTGCACTGTAGAACCGTTTCATAGGGTTTTTAAGACTGTGACCTTTTGGAAGCAGATCACCAGGACTATCATTGAAGGCATCTCAAGTTCAGTTCAAACCACCAACCTTTTGGTTAGTAGTTACTTACTAAATCATTTGCATCATTTAGGGATCCCTAACCATATTCAGGGGAGCTCCTGTGGCATACTGACTGAGGCATTTGACTGCTAACCAGAAGGCTGGTGGTTCAAACCCACCAGCCACTCCTCGGAAAGATGGGTGGGCAATCTACTTCCATGGTGATGCCACCTTGGAAACCCAAGGAGGGATCACTTTGAGTCGGATCTGACTCGACGACAGTTAGTTTGAGCCATAATTAGTACCCCTTTTCATTCTCAAAGAGGCAAAGAGGGATGATGACAAGACAAATAAACAACAACAACAACAAAAAAAAAAACCTCACTGCCGCCGAGTCAATTTGACTTATAGCCACCCCTTTTGGGTTTCCAAGGCCATACCATTATAGAAGTAAATTACCCAGTCTTCCTTCTGAGAAGTGGCTGGTGGGTTTGAACTGCCAGTCTTCTGCTTAGCAGTCAAATGCCTTAGGCACTGCACTACCAGAGCTCCCAATGACAAAGCAGTCAAAAGAAATCATCAGCTAAACACAATAAGCAATGGCTGAGAGGAAGGATATATGAATAATGAAACATTATACTATTACAGTAAACTATATGATATACAGTTGTGTATCACCATACTGTTCAATATCTATGATTGTTTTGGAAATCTCTGGTAGCATAGTGCCTAAAGCACTTGACTGCTAACCAGAAGCTGGTGGTTCAAACCCACCAGCCACTCCTCGGAAGGAAGATGGGGCAATCTACTTCCATAGTGATACTGCCTCAGAAACCCGAGGAGGGGTCGCTATGAGT
>NW_006921865.1:1071414-1079876 GCF_000298275.1 Orycteropus afer afer | reverse complement strand
AAAAAAAAAAAAATGGACCAGGTTTGTCGGTCTGATAAAGCCTGATGGAACACTGAGACTACAGTCCCTAGCTGCCCTTCAGGTCTGGAACTAGCACACTCCTGTGGCTTCCAAACAAACAAAAGATAAGCATATGAGGTGAACATTTACATTAGGTAGGTACATTCCTTGGAGAAAACAATCATGGGAGAATAGAAGGGCTGTGTATGCACAGGCAGACAGCTCAGGGGGCAGGAGAGCATGGAGGGAAGGACACAGGGAAGAGGTAACTGTGGGGAGGAAATCGGAGGGGAGCTGTTGCATTGTGGGAAATTGTAGTCAGTGTCATGAGACAAGGTGTATGTGAGCTGCAGTATGGAAAATGAATTTGCTCTGTAAACTTTCACCCAGATTACAATTTAAAAAAAAATTACTGAATTGTTGGTAGAATCCTTCAATAGAGTGAGACTTCCCTTGCTACAATACAATAAAGACATATTCTGGAATTTCCGAAAAATAAAAATAATAAATTGCTAAATGTAAAATATTAGATATCAGTGAACCTGTAATTTAAGTAGAGTGGAGTCCATCTTACTTCCTCTGAAATTCTGCTGATAATTATTAAAAGGAAAAAAAAATCTATGGCCTGAGACACCATTTAACCCAACTAATCATTTCATTTTATCAACAAGAATACTTGTTTTTAATCAATAAAGGTGCTGAATATTACAAGTTTGAATTAAATCTAGGAATCCTGACTCTAAAATGTGTTTTTTCTACCATGTTAATATGAGCTGAAGAAAGACCTCAGTCAAAATCCTAATCCTTTAAAAGCAAAACAAAACAAACAGAAAAAAATCCCTAAGAGAAGAATCATCTCACCTCTGGCCGATATATCTGTTTGTGCCACAGTCGTTATAGACAGTAAGTTCTTTTCTTATGTGGCATCATCAGTTGGATTTGAGGCATCTCACCAGCAGCAGCATTGGAGAGTGATTGGTCAGAGAGATGTAAGTATTGAGCCAGAGCCCTTTGCACTTGGTTGTCTCCTAGGCTCTCCCAGGTGAGTGCTCTCAAATTCTGAGCCTCCACACTTACATACTGATGGATCTTAGAGATTAAATTTATTAGAAAGTCTTTTTCTTTCTGTTTACATTTTTTGCCTGTTTGCAGGGCACCATGGCAAAAACGACTCAGGTTTGGCTGACTGCCATCTATTGGCAAAGAGTGATGAGTACAGCTTAATTTTTTGCTCTTTCTCATCTGTCTCTATGGGCATGAGGCTGGCACAGGACTGGACAGTGCTTTGTTCTGTTGTACATATGGTTGCCATGAGTCAGAGCCAACTCGATGGCACATAACAATAACATGGGCACTAATCAAGGGAATACACAGACTTTTATGCATCCAAGGAATATGTGTTGTTGCTTGTTAAATGAGGATTGCTGCATCTAAAGATTAAGTAGACCTCTCTCGAGTACTCTAGACCTTACATGAGTGCAATCATTATGGCCTCAAGGCTGTTTCATACAGTAGATGCTAGCATGCACTCAACAAGGTCTCTTGAGAAAATCAGTGGCTGATGCAGGGCAGTTTTGACCTATGTAAACTTATCTTTCTACACAGTAATTTGGAAACCATAGGATCTTATAATAAATAAGCCCAATGGGAGGCACTTTCTAATTGGTATTTTGAAGCTTCTAAAAAGCATCAGGAAAGTAGACTAACCTCCTTACAAGGTATTGTTTTTAAACAAGCTAAACAGATTAAATAATTGCAATTCCAGAGCTCTGCAATCACCCCACATATTGGATCCACAAACTCTCCAGTTGACGCCATGGCTGCCACTGCTTCCTGCACTCTTTCTCTGCTCTCTGACCCCTGAGCTGGGGTTTCTCTTTATCTCTTTTTGCTACCCTATTCTCCTCAAAATGCTTGTTTGAACTCCCCTTCTACTCTACCAGTTCTGAGAATCAGGAAACAACCCTTCCTGAGATGTCCTTTAAACTATGCACAACCAAGTTGATAGCTGCTAGAAAAGAAGAACCTCCCAGAGAAATCAGTAACGTATCCTTTGTCCCATGGACTCATACTGATCTACATAGTATTGCTAAATACTTCACAGACATCTAGAAGCATCCATACAAATTCACTAAAGTATTCAAGATCCTTACCAACGTATACCAACCTGGATTGTCTTATTTATATCAATTTATTCATATGCTGGTGAGTGTAGGGCATGCTCAGATATAGCTAAAGGATGCCCAACCTAACCTTTATTATATCCCAGTAAAATACCAGAACCAATACTTAGAATAGCTCAAGGGCAAGCAAAAAACAAAACAACAACAACAACAAAAAAAACACAACATCATGCCCTTAACAAAGCTTTTCATCCAGTAGTAGACTGGACAAAAATTTATTCCTGTACACAAGAGAGTGAGATCATTTATTATTACCAAAACAGGTTACACCAAAAGTTTAATGAACATTGATTTTTAAATCCTGAGGATCTGGGCACCTAATAAGATTTTCATGCAGCTTTTTATTCTGGACTCAACTTGGAACTTCAATCCTAGTCAAACAGAAGAATACAGTCAACTTGGAACGTCAATCCTAGTCAAACAGAAGAATATGGCTTGGAAGCCACTCTTCTATGGCTCAGCTAACTACACTGGCCCATGAATGGCTCAAACCTTGAAAACAAAAATAATGGCTGCTCTGGTGGAACAAACTAAACTTATGGCTTTGCAATTGCAACAGGTCCAAGCACAAGTTAGGATGAAGTCTTTGCCCCATAGGAAGGTACTGAGTCAGGATTTAGGCTGTAATCCTGTTATATGCTTTTACTACAAAAACCCTAGATGTTATAGGAGGGATTGCCAGTTCTCACATGCATATGAGGTTATTGAAAATACCATGGCTTGTGTTAGACACACCTTAGTCTTCAAAGAGACATCTTTGCTCTTCAGCACATTAAAGATGTCTTTTGCAGCAGATTTTCCTAGGCAATACATCGTCTGATGTCTTGATTGCTGCTTCCATTGGCGTTGACTGTGGACCCAAGTAATATGAAATCTTTGATAACGTCCATCTTTTTTCCATTTATCATGATGCAGCTTATAGGTCCAGTTGTGAGAATTTTTGCTTTCTTTATGTTGAAGTATAATCCATACTGCAGACTGAAGTCTTTAATCTTCATCAGTAAGTACTTCAAGTCATCCTCACTTTCAGCAAGCAAAGCTGTGTGCCCTGCATAATGCAGGTAGTACGAGTCTTCCTCCAATCCTGATGTGGCACTCTTCTTCATATATTCTAGCTTCTCAGATTATTTGTTCAGCATACAAATTGAATAAGTATGGTGAAAGGGTACAACCCTGACACACTCCCTTCCTGATTTTAAACCATGCAGTATCCCCTTGTTCTGTTTGAATAACAGCCTGTTGATCTATGTACAGGTTCCTCATAAGCACAATTAAGTGTTCTGGAATTCCTATTCTTTGCAATGCCATATATAATTTGTTATAGTCCACATAGCTGAATGCCTTTGCCTAGTCAATAAAACAGGAGCTCTGGTAGCATAGTGCCTAAGGCACTTGACTGCTAACCAGAAGGCTGGCGGTTCAAACCCACCAGCCACTCCTCGGAAGGAAGATGGGGCAATCTACTTCCGTAGTGATACTGCCTCAGAAACCCAAGAAGGGGTCACTATGAGTCGGGTCCTACTCGATGGCACTACCAACCAACCAACCAAAGTCAGGTTCCTGATGAGCACAATAAACTGTTCTGGAATTCCCATTCTTCTCAATGTTATCCATAATTTATTATGATCCACACAATTCAATACTTTGGCACATTCAATAAAACACAAGTAAACATCTTTCTGGTATTCTCTGCTTTGAGCCAAGATCCATCTGACATCAGCAATGATAGCCCTCATTCCACATCCTCTTCTGAATCCAGCTTAGATTTCTGGAAGTTCTCTGACAATATACTGCTGCAACTGTTTTTGAATTATCTTCAACAAGATTTTACTTGTATGTGATATTAATGATATTGTTGGTAATTTTCACATTCTGTTGGATTACCTTTCTTTGCAATGGGTACAAACTGATGGATCTCTTCCAGTCAATTGGCCAGGTGGTTGTCTTCCAAATTTCTTGGCATAGACATGTAAGTGCCTCCAGCATGGCATCAGCTTGCTGAAACATCTCAATGGGTATTCTGTCAACTCTTGGAGACTTGTTTTTCACCAATTCCACCAGAAAGCTTCAACTTCTTCTTTCAATACCATTGGTTTTTACTCATATGCTACCTCCTGAAACGGATGAACATTGACCAATTCTTTTTGATACTGTGATTCTGTGTATTCCTTTGTGTTCTTGGATCAAACATCAAGCTGGAGGCTTTTCCCGATTCACGCAGCTGCAGGGGCTGACAAGCTGAAGGTTGGCAGGCAGTATACTGGCTGTTGACTCCAACGAATGACGAATCCAAGATCACCAGGCCAAATGCTGGATTGGTTGCTCACGGAAAGTTGTAGGCAGCACAACAGGATCCCAATCCACAGAAGAGTGTCTCATTTTCCTAGGATTCCCATAAATATATTAGAAGCAGGCCACACCCCTAAGGAAACTCCCTTTCAACAGATTGGCTGCTCAAACATATATATCTGATATCATCAGGGGAATAACCCACATCACAACTGCTTAAACTACTCAGAACTGTGGTCCAGCCAAGCTGACACACAACTCCAACTACCACATCTTTCCATCTTCTTTTGATGTTCCCTGCATCATTCAATATTTTGCCAATAGAATCTTTCAATATTGCAACTCAAGGCTTGCATTTTTTCTCCAGTTCTTTCACCTTGAGAAATACGAGAGTGTTCTTCCATTTTGGTTTTCTAACTCCAGGTCTTTGCACATTTCATTATAATAATTGACTTTGTCTTCTCGAGCTGCTCTTTGAAATCTTCTGTTCAGCTCTTTTGTCTTGTCATTTCTTCCATTTGCTTTAGCTACTCTCCGTTCAAAGGCAAGTTTCAGAGTCTCTTCTGACATCCACTTTGGTCTTTTCTTCCTTTCCTGTCTTCTTAATGACGCTTTGCTTTCTTCATGGATGATGTTCTTCATGTCATCCCACAATTCCTCTGATTTTCGGTCACTGGTATTTAATGCATTAAATCTATTCTTTAGATGGTCTCTAAATTCAGGAGGAATATAATCAAGGTCATATTTTGGCTCATATTTTGCTCTCATGGACTTGTTTTAATTGTCTTCAGCAGTTGATGGTCTGTTCCACAGTCAGCTCCTGGCCTTGATTTGGCTGAAGATATTGAGCTTCTCCATCGCTTTCCACAGATGTAGTGGATCTGATTCCTGTGTATTCCTCTGGTCAAGTCCACATGTATAGCCATTGTTTGTGCTGCTGAAAAAGGTATTTGCAATGAATAAGTCGGTCTTGCAAAATTCTATCATGCGATCTCCAGCCATTATTTCTATCACCAAGGGCATATTTTCCAGCTACTGGTGGTTCTTCTTTGTTTCCAACTTTCGCATTCCAATTACCAGTGATAATCAACACATCTTGTTTACATGTTCAGTCAATTGCAGACTGCAGAAGTTGGTAACAATCTGCAATTTCCTCGTCACTGGCTTTGGTGGTTGGTGCGTAAATTTGAATAGTGGTAGTATTAACTGTCTTCCTTATAGGTATATGGATATTATCCTATCACTGATAGCATTGCAATTCAGGATAGATCTTGAGACCTTTTTTCTGATGATTAATGCCACACTATTCCTCTTCAATCTGTCATTCCCAGCATAGTAGATCTTATGGTTGCCTGATTCAAAATGGCCAAGACCAGTTCATTTCAGCTTACTAATGCCTAGGGTATTGATCTATGTGTTCTATTTCTTTTTTGACAACTTCCAATTTTCCTAGAGTCATACTTCATACATTCCATGTTCTGATTATTAATGGATGTTTGCAGCTGCTTCTTCTCATTTTGAGTCATGTTACATCAGCAAATGGAGGTCTGGAAAACTTTACTCCACCCACATAATTAAGGTTGGTTCTACTCTGAGGAGGCAGCTCTTCCCCGGTTGTATTTGAGTGCCTTCCAACGTGAGGGGCTCATCTTCCAACACTATATCAGACAATGTTTCAGGGCTATTCATAAAATTTTCCAGTAGTATATCAGACAGTGTTTCACTGCTATTCATAAGGTTTTCCCTGGCTAAGTCTCTGAGAAGTGGATGGCCACCTTCCTTCTTCTGAGTTATGGGTGACCCTCCTGTACTGGAAACACTAGTGGCATAGCCTCCAGCCTCACAGAAACACACAATCCACCATAGTACAAAAATCTGACAGATAAGTGGTAGACTTACTAAATAGTCCATAACAAACAACAATAATAATAAACTATGAGTACAACTGGAAAGATAACTAGTACAATATAATTTTAACTAAAAATTGTTACATTTTCACATTCTAACTGAGGCCTCTAAGCTGTGTGATTCAAAGCCCTATTTTGCTTATAGGCTCAATCCTACCTACAGTCACTTGTATTATAAGGGCATAGAGGCCATCTAGGTTAAAATACCATCTTTCTAGCAGTTTTAATGTGTTTCTTTCAACCTTCCACTTAAACATAGCACAGTAGTGAACATTTGCTGTTTGCCTCCCCACCATCTCCACTGCCTTATTCCAGAAATAGCTCTACATTTGTATTTGGTGATCTTCCCCTCCTCTGCCTTAGCCCAGATCTAGCAGACAATTAAGATTAATGTCTATCATTTCACTGGCTTTTTTGATGGTTCAGTGATGGGAACACTGTCTCTAATCATGTACCTAATCATGAAACCTAGAACTTTTATAAGAACTACTGGAAAAAGAAGCTCTCTTTTCTGTGGACTTAACCATAGAGAATTTGAATAAAGTACCTTGCTATCAAAAGAAAGAATCTTGAATTCCCTGAGACCATGGAGCTTGAAAATAAAGCCAGGACAGTTGAGAGGGAACCAAGTAGCAATTTAATTGATACAGCACTGAACCCAGCTATGAGTGGCACAGTAATATGAGCTGTATTTGCTATTATTTGAAACAGACAAAGTACTAATTGGCTCTTACATGCTCACAGGACAAAAACAAACAAAAAAACTCATAATGGTACTCAAAGCAGTTCTCACCATCAACTTCATAATAAGTTGATGATGAACACCCACATCAGGAAGAACACCCACCAAACAGAAAGGTACTATAATTGGTATAAAACATACTATGTCAAGGGTACAACAAAGTGTCATAGGTGAGCACTCATTATATTGCTAGAAATTAAATAAGCTTTCTCCAAAGTAGTATTAATAAAGTCTCATTCTTATTGCCTTGTCAGCTGTGCCTAGTTTAGAAAAAAATATATGTCAACCAGAAAATAAGTGACCACGACAATATAGCAAATAAAACTTATGTTTATAATATACTGTACGCAATTAAGTGTGCAATAGCAGAATGTGGCACAGAGACACAGAGGGAATGGTTGACATGGGGTGCTATAATAATAATAATAATAATAATAGTTTGTGAAAAATGCAGTATCTGAGAAGCTCAATAAAATGAAGCTCAATAAAACAAGGTATGCCTGTATTTATGTTTTCTAACATTTTAACAGTGACTTCTCAATACATTCATTAATTCAACAAATATTTGTTGAGTACCAACTATGTACCAGCCAGTATTAGAGACACTAACAACAAAAGGTAAAAAACCTGCCCTGCCAGGCTTTTATTCTTGTAGGAGGGAGTCAGATTATAAACAAATAGATAAATGATATATTACAAAATAATTTGCTGTATGGAGAAAAATAATAAAGGGAAAAAAGATAAGAATTTATGGAGATAGAGCCAATATTGCAATTTTTTAAAAGATGGTAAGAGAAAGTTTCATAGAGGTGATATTGAGCAAAGATTTGAAGATGAGAGAGCAAAATATAAATGTATGTGGTAGAAAATCAAGCTGAGCAGAAGGAGCAGGAAAAACAGACTCTGAGACTGAAGCCTTCCTGATAGGTTTGAGAAAAAGGCAGAAAAATCAATACAAATATCTAAAAGTGTGCATTAAAAGGTCAGAGATATACCAGGTTGCAATATTCAAAGTAATTTGTTATACTCAACTTTATACTTTTCTAAATTTTGTAAATTTTCTATAAGTGAAATCTATAGCCTTTATTATTAAAATAAATAAATAAACCACCAGAAGCACCTTGATGAAAATCTGTATATAGTATTAGAATATATTACATGCTCAGAGCTATAGAAAAATATTCTTCTAATTATATAATTAAGGCATGCCTGTAAGGTTTCTATGAGTTGGAATCAACTCAACAGCAACAAGTTATTTTAAAAATGCTGAAAATTTGAAAAAAAAAAGTGTATATATATATATATATATATATATAAGTCATTGGGCCACTAACTTGAAAT
>NW_006921865.1:1070003-1071314 GCF_000298275.1 Orycteropus afer afer | reverse complement strand
GTATATATATATATATATATATATAAGTCATTGGGCCACTAACTTGAAATCTTCTTCCAGTGTCTAGTGTCTACAGTTATAAATGACCACTATTTTCACTGTGACATGTAGAGCCATGGATTATGAAGGATGAAGAGGATTTTAAAGATCTCTAAGTCACAATGCAGTGGTGCATTATGAAAAGTGGTGTTCATGTCTCTGAACAGAATTTACTAAGAAACTTGTTAAAAGTGCAGATTGTTGGATCACTTCCCAAATCTAGAAAATAAGAATCTTGGGGTAGAATCTGGAAACCTGCTTTTTAACATCACTTCCAGATGATTTATATGCACAGTAAAGTGTGAGAACTATTCACCTAGTTCAACAAATAGTAGCAATATTTTAGTAGAAACAGTGCATCTGGTACCTTCTCCTAATTGAAACTAATCTCTTAAATTTCTATCATTCCTGAGATTATTATTCCATATCCTTCGGAAGACATTTTATCTGAGCATTCTCAATATGTATGTCAAATCATGATGTTCTTAAAAGCATAGATTATATAAAATAGGTCACCACAAGTACAGTAATAACCTAAATTAAAATCCCGAATTAGGTTGCAAGTAGAAAATAATAATGTCAATATGGCAGTTCTAGTTTGGTTTTACCATAATGACCACTTATACCTGTGTGAGGAGCTCTGGAAGCATAGTGCGTAAGGCACTTGACTGCTCACCAGAAGGCTGGCGGTTCAAACCCACCAGCCCCTCCTCGGAAGGAAGGTTGGGCAATCTACTTCCATAGTGATACTGCCTCGGAAACCCAAGGAGGGGTCGCTATGAGTTCGGGCCAACTCGATGGCTCATAACAACAACAACAACAACATACCTGTGTGAACAACTGGATTTGCAAAACATAGGCATTATATGTAAGATTAAGTATTATATATCAGAAGAGCAAGACACTGATTCAAAGGCTTGGAAAAGTGAATAGTTATCTTCCTCATCCATCTATATGCTATGTTTATTTTATATTTCACACATTTTAACCATTAAAATGAACATTACATGGATTTGAATTATGCAATTAGGTTTTTTTAGCACCAAAATGTAAGAAAGCCTAGAAAATAAACTTAGTCAATTTTAAAATTTTACCTAAGGATACTTAAGGTTTCTGAAGGTAATCATATTCTAGGTTTCAGATATAACTTCTAGAGTTATCTTATTTCTAGCATTCTTAATATTCAATTATAAGTGTGATGGCTGTACATACTTATGTACTATTGGTTTGCAATGACATAAAGAATTTCCAGGGTAACTGGATCCCAAAGCA
>NW_006921865.1:1062077-1069446 GCF_000298275.1 Orycteropus afer afer | reverse complement strand
TACTTCTGTAGTGATACTGCCTCGGAAACCCAAGGAGGGGTCGCTATGAGTCAGGGCTCACTCGATGGCACATAACAACAACAAGGATCCATCTAGCACAAACTCTGAAATGGCTTCTTCGAACTTGTGACCATGTTTAAATTAAAAATAAAATAGTAAATAACTCTTTTCATTAAGAATCACTCATAATGTTTTATCTTAAAGAAACCAAACTAAATGAAATATTAGCTATTTCTTATGAATTAATTTTCAAGACTCCATGTACAACTCTTTATATTGGACAATGAAGGTTTTCCTATATGCAATACTCTATCTAATTAGAGATATTCCCCACTTTCCAATTGGAAAGTAAGTTCTTCTGTGTTGTAAAACTGAATGTATGTATACAGCATTGCAAATGGGCCTGTCAGGATATGATACATGCTAACAACTTACAAGTGTCAAGAATCTGGGAGAATAAAACAATAAACCTAAGCATAAGTAAAAGAGCTGAATGCTCTCTATGACACTAAATTCTCCATATCTGAGCATTAAAATCTATAAACCAAATATTGAGTACTACAGCATCCTCATCAAAGCATGACAATTTGTTTCCATGCCAGAATTTTCCTGAACATGATAATTATCAATTATCCATATAAGTGAAAATTATATTAATTTCTCTCTTGCATTTTCTTACTATAGAAGTCTTATGCTACTGTTTCTATAGTATATATAGTTCTGAAATTAGAATATAGAATCCCAGAGTTTTAAGACATAGCCAATTACACCAAACTTTACAAACATATGTAAACTAATAAAAAGTTAGACCTTTATAATAATATAAGAAATAAATCATCTCATTCATGTAGCTGGTAATAGGGCATCTGGATGACAAGTGTCAGCTACAGCTCCAAGTTCAGGTGGCCCCATTACAAAGTCTTTGGTTGGTTGGTATGTGCCATCGAGTCAGACCCAACTCATAGCAACCCCTCCTTGGGTTGCCAAGGCAGTATCACTACAGGAGTAGATTGCCCCATCTTCCTTCCAAGGACTGGCTGGTGGGTTTGAATTACCAGCCTTCTAGTTAGCAGTCAAGTGCCTCAGGCACTATTCTATCAGAGCTCCTTTACAAAGTCTAGCCAACTTTAAAAGTTTCAATTTCTCTTCAGTTATATGTGTCTAGTCTTCGAGATTAGGAGGTAACAACCTGAATTTTGTCTTCTAATGTAATTTTCCATGCTTTATCGTGTGAACTGTTGAAATTTTTCTAATCAATCATGATGGAATATATATATATATATCCCCTCATACACAGAGGTATAAGTTGTCATCCTATAGTTTTTCTCTATCAACTAAGTTACAAATCCTTCCTGAACATTATAAGTCACTTCAAAATAAGCAAAAGGTTTTCCCTTAGTTCCCCCCTCCCATATAGAATAGATTTTTGGGGAAATTTCTAAGAATCTCTTCAGATATACTTATCTAATTTCTCGCTCACAAATCTCCAAGGAATTCTCTCATTAACCGTGAAAGAATATCTCCACACAATTACAACAGAAAAAAGCATTGTCTTGGATGTTATGTGCCAAGTGAATCTTGGTTTAATACATATTTCTGGTACAAAGGAAAAGGAGGAGCTAAAGTTAGGAAGAAACCCCTCCCAATCTCCTAACACACTTTCTGTGGATTAAAATACTCAATGAAATCTCAGTTCCTGAAGACACATTGGAAGTTATATAACTTCACTTTAATATTTCAATCTGCTAAATGAAACAATTGTACAAAATAGAGAATGAGGTAATTCAGCAATTGTAGAAAGCAGTTAAGGCTTTTGTATACCATTATTATGAATGACTGAGTAAACTAATATTGAGTACTCTGATAAACTGTCACCTTTTTTGCATGTATTGGGTTTCAAAGAAAATTTTGGAATATAAGAAGGAAATGTGAATCCTTTAGAAGTGTTTGATTTTATTTTAGTCTTCATTACAATATTTAGGAAAATAATATTGGATAGTCTGAATGATTTGAACATATTTTATTGACAGTAACAATCTCGTCATACTAGGCTTCTAGTATCTGTCTGGGTAAAACGAAGAAACAAACAAAATAAAACTTCTTACTTTTTTGGAGGAATTTAAAACTTGCTACTGGCCTTCATATGCTCAGGCTATGAGCCATGAGGTGGAGTCTATAGACAACAATAGTTTAGCTCTAATCATCCCACCAACAGGAGTAATTTTAAAACTTTTTTTTTTCTTTTCAATTAAGTGAACTTGTGCCTTTTCTAATATATTGCATTATTACTGGGACTAATGGGTAATTTAAACATATTTTTAACACAGCAATATTTAATCCTTAAAAATATCTTAAAACATCTTTAATATCTTAAAACTTGCAAGTAAACAGTTAAAATTTTCTTCAGAGATGCTCATGGTTCTTTAGGAATTTCTATTAATATCAACACCGGGGAAATCAGATCAATATAAATAATAAAATACAAATAATCATTTTAATGTAGTATAAATCTGTAGAACTCATTCAAGAAATACATAATTTTTCTCTTCTTGAACACTCTTTGAAATAGGCCACTGGTCTATTCCAACTTAGAATACTTCCTAGGACACTCAATGCAATTACCTGAAACTACCACTTTTAACATTAATCCAGTCACTAAAGTATGTTTTCCAAAATTTTATTAATTAACATATACTCATATTCACTAAATGGCTATATTTAATTTCAGATGATAAAAGAGGAAATGTTGTGAGACCACTTGTCACAGAATCCTGACATCAAACAGGTAAGGTACAACTATGCCCATTTTCTAGCACACGTAGGCCAAAAGCAGAATTACAAAAGGATGTAAGGGATGTTTTTTCCACAGAAGTTGCAAGAAAGCACCACAAGTCCATCATCAGCTCCTCCCTAAACAGGGTAGTTATAAGACAATTCATGTATCTTCACATATATGGCAAGACTTAAACCACCCTTGCTGAGCTCAAGTTTATAAATTCTCATAAATTTATTTTCATTTATTTTTCTAGTTATTGCTATCCTGAAATATTATTAGAGTGCTACACTTTGCAATTATAATCTCATGTAGCTGAACTTCATGTTGACTCTATTCTGTACTTTTATTATAATGAACTTGTGTGTGTTTGTTTTTTGTTAGTTTTCTCTGAAGAACATGTCTAAATTTCTTTGACAATGAAAGATTCAGAAATGTAGTATCTCTTTTCAAAGGCTTCTTGAAGATTCCCATGAATTTTAATATAACTCTTTAAGGGCAGATAAAGAAATCACAAAAACAAGTGTGACTTATTTTTGATACATGATCAAAGTTTTACTAAATTTACTCAAATCAATTACTTTCTATTAATATAGCAAAACGTCAGCTTTAATTTTTGTTTCTTTTATTAATTTCGTACCAAAATGTCTAATGAAGGTTTTTTGTAATTTTTGGGGTTTTTTTTTAGGCGATGGGAAAAGAACAGATTGCGTTTTCATTAGTTACTTAACACATAATATGCCTACCTTAAATCCAATACTATCTTATTTGTGGAATACATCTCCTTTTACTCAAAGCTTTCTTGGTACAATCTGAATATTAAGCCATTTTAAAAGGGTTAAGTGACCTTTACAGAAGTACCTGGTTGGCAAGGTAATGAGGATGGCCCCTGGTATACATACATATACATGCTTTTGTTGTTGTTATGTGCCGTCGAGTCAGCCCTGACTCATAGCGACCCCTCCTTGGGTTTCCGAGGCAGTATCACTACGGAAGTAGGATTGCCCAACCTTCCTTCCGAGGAGTGGCTGGTGGGTTTGAACCGCCAGTCGTCTGGTTAGCAAGCAAGTGTCTTAGCCACTATGCTACATGCTTAGTAACCTTAATTAAAAAGCAGTGTCTCCCTATGGTCAGAGTTCGCACTCCAATAGCAGTTCAGATGTATCAAACCAAAAACCAAACTCAATGCCGTGGAGTGGATCCCGACTCATAGCGACCCCTTCTTGGGTTTTCAAGGCGGTATCTATAAATGGTGGCCATCTGCTATGCCTTGTAATAATCCCGTGTGTGACTCTAAAACTCTGGGGATTAATCAATTAAGCACATTCGTGTGCAAAACCCTGTAGGACACACAAAACGCTAGTCTTTGATCGCAGGGGCAGAGCTCCCCTTGACACGATGCCACAGCAGTTCAAATATCATACTCTTCAATATTGCCCTTGCTCACATACCCGCGGCCCCACAGACTCCTCACCTGGAGTTTTAGGCGGTAGCAGAGGCGGACAGCTGAAGGTGCTGAAGCGGGCGCGGCAGCGGCGCGAGCACCGCTGGCAAGAACACCAGTCAGGCGTGCCCCGCCCACCCACCCCGCCCTCGGCTGGCTCCAGGGGACTGGGCTTCCCGGCCCGAGGGTTCCGAGGGGCGGGGAGGCGGGTCCCGCCAGCGGGTCTATAACTACCCGGTGGAGGGACCTGCAAGCCCTTCTCTCCTCGCCCCACCCCGGATTTCCACGTGATAGCCATGTTGGTCACTGATTGGATCGCTTGGGGTGGAGGCGGAAGCGGCTGTGACCCTTGCAGATTTGGCTGAGAGAAAGATGGTTACCTGGCAACCGCGAGCCTGGGATGAAGATTTTTTTTTTTAGGCATTAGGGCGAGGCTTAAGGCAAAGGCTTTGCTGTAAGGCTGAATGGAGGAAACCAATGTGAGGATGAACCACTAGTGTTCTTACCACATTGCCAAATACCGCATCTTTACTTTCTAGGAAAATGAGTCAAATAAATCATCCAGTCTCCTCTTTGAGCAGTGGTGGGAAGGGGAGTTGGGCCTCCTTCATAAATTAGATTGCACTAGTATAGGAGCTCTGGTAGCATAGTGGCTAAGTCACTTGCCTGCTAACCAGAAGGCTGGCGGTTGAAACCCACCAGCCACTCCTCAGAAGGAAGGTTGGGCAATCCTACTTCCGTAGTGATACTGCCTCCGAAACCCAAGGAGGGGTCGCTATGAGTCAGGGCTGACTCAACGGCACATATCAACTACAACAACAGTATAGAACCAGGAGCTCTGGCAGCATAGTGCCTAAGGGACTTGACTGCTAACCAGAAGGCTGGAGGTTCAAACCCACCAGCCACTCATCAGAAGGAAGGTTGGGCAGTCTACTTCCGTAGTTATACCGCCTCCAAAATCCAAGGAGGGGTAGCTATGAATGGAGTCCGACTGGACGGCACATAACAACAACAGCACAACAAGCCAAACGAAGTCATTGAAGTTTTAAAAAGCTAGACTTTGTCTTGAAAAAAGATACTTCTGGAAAAAGTGGAGGTATATAACTTTGGGAAGTGATGCAAAGTGTGATCAGTTTGAGAAAAATCCAACAGTGGATGAAAAAGGTGTTGATGTCCTGAAGTAAGATAATGAAGATAAGAATGAAGGGGGAAGGTCATGAAAAGCGTATGTATAAATATAGACTATAATTTTTATTTTTGTCAGATCTTTGCCAGGCACTGTGCTAAATAGGAAAGGAGCTCTGGTGACACAGTGCCTAAGGCATTTGATTGTTAATCAGAAGGTTGGCAGTTCAAACCCACCAGGTGTTCCACAGAAGAAAGATGGGGCAATCTATGTTGTAAAGTTTTACTGCCTTGGACTCCGGTGGGAGTCGCTATGAGTTGGAATCAACTCCATGACAGTGGGTTTTTTGTTTGGTACTAGGTAGAAAGGGATCTCACTGCACAGTGCTTGAACCATTGACTGCTAACCAAAAGGTCAATGGTTTGATGAGGCAATTTGCTCCGTAAAGATTTATAGCCTTGGAACACCTATGGACACAGAATTCTACTCTGTCCTATAGGGTTGCTATGAGTTGGAGTCAATTCGATGGCAGTGGGTTTTTTGTTTGGTTGGTTTTCATGCTAAATGGTGGATAATGTGCACGAGAAACAGCTTTCGAAGATAAATCCGGCTTGGGCCCTTGGTTGAGTAGAAAAGTTTTTTGTTTTGGTGGTTTGTAATTGCTTCAACTCTCCAATAATAATAATAAAACTGGAGATATTAAAAATTATCTAGTTATGCAGTCAGAATTTAAAAATGAAGGCATTGAGCCTTACTGGAAAGTGATAGAATTTGTCCAATGTCATGCAGCTATATTTATACTGAAAATGAGACCATGACCCCAGACTCTCAGTTCAGTACTCTTCTCCCTTTAGCAGGATTTGGTTCATTATTTTTGAATAGAAGACTTAAACAATCATGGATATAGCTAGATATAGAATCCATAGGAATAATAACATAATTTCGAGGCTAAGTATCTCTTTACTCTGCTTTTATTTATTGTATTCAACAAATATTAATGTGATGTTCTCATTTCACAATGAAGGAAATTGTCAATCGCTCAGGCTGACAGCTTCAGAGCAATGATTAGTTCTTGACACTTATACTGCATCGAATTTTTCACAATCAAAATTAAAAGCAGCATGATTAGGTGAACCAAATGACTATAGTAATTCACCTTAAGGCTGTGCATATTCTGTGGGAGCAGTGTCTCTTCAATGCAGTTAATGTGCCAAAATGCTTTGTTAATAGAAGTTATAAATAGAAAATCAAGAAGAATTTATTTAAATAAAATTTTAGGGAAATTAACGAAAAGGACTTTAGTTCTACATAACTGAAAATTCCCTTTCATATTATTTTTGGTGTATGCATGGTAAGAAAACAGAAACAAGTGAGATAAAAAATGTAAACTGATCTAGCTGATGTGTGGTAAATATATAAAGAACAGAATACATAAAAATTTGTCATAAGTAAAAGAAAAAAAAGTTAGCAAATTGAAATATTTTTTTAAAAATGCAATGTTTCCAAAATATTGACTCTTAATGTATATAAAGTATAGTAAAAAATTATCATTTCTGTTATTGTGAAGTATATGAAGTCTTACTACTCTTTGGTACTTCATGATATATAAAAAGGGCTTAAAACTAATGAATATTTGCAGAAATTTTCAGATTTATTTCTAAAGAAATCTTAACTGAATCATTAATTTTATCAAAAAATTGAGAACTCTTAAAAATGTACAGAGAAAACTGCTATAAACTTTTACATTTAATAAAATTTTCAATTTTTGCTGTATTTTCCACAATCCAACGGCTCCACTCCCACTTCCTCCCCATAGTTACCTCTTCCCTATTTCCTTCCCTCCCATGCACTCCTGCCCCCCAAATGGTCTATTTTCCCATGATTTATCTTTCCAAGGAGTGTATCTACCTAATGCAAATGTTCAGCTCATATGTCTGTTTTTTCTTTGACTGGAAGCCATAGGAGTAGATTCAATTCCAGACCTGAAGGGCAGCTAGGGGTTATATTCTCAGGGGTTCCACCAGAC
>NW_006921865.1:1036578-1060498 GCF_000298275.1 Orycteropus afer afer | reverse complement strand
CGCCCCTCCCACCCCTGGTACCAACAAAGAAAATTTCCTTCCATATATAAACCTTTCCGTGAATTTTTCAATAATGGGTTAACACAATATATGTCCTTCCGTGATTGAGTCATTTCACTCAACATAATGTCCTCCAAGTTCATCCACATTATGTGGTGTTATACAGATCCCATGTTATTCTTTAGGGTTGCACAGTATTCCGTTGTGTGTATGTACCATAGTTTGGTTATCCATTCCTCTGTTGATGGGCATCTAGGTTGTTTCCATCATTTGGCTATTGTAAATAGTGCTGCAATGAACATGGTTGTGCATATATCTGTTCTTGTTCTGCCTCTCATTTCTTCAGGATATGTACCTAGTAATAGAATTGCTGGGTCAAATGGTGTTTCTAATTCCAACTTTTTAAGGAATTGCCATACTGGTTTCCACATTGGATGTATCATTTGACAGTCCCACCAGCAGTGTATGAGAGTCCCAATCTCTCAGCATCTTCACCATCATTTATTTCTTCTTTTGCTGAACTTTGCTACTAGTGCTGGGGCAAGATGGTATCTCATTGTTGTTTTGATTTGCATCTTTCTAACGGCTAATGATTATGAACATTTCTTCATATGTTTGTTGGCCGCCTGAATATCCTCCTTGGTGAAGTGTCTACTCATGTGTTCTGCCCACTTTTTAATTGGATTATTTGTATAAAATCTTTTTTGAGAGATAATACAGTATAGGTAGAATAGGGCAATCTACTTCCTTAGTGATACTGCCTCAGAAACCCAAGGAGGGGTCGCTATGAGTTGGGTCCAACTCGATGGCACATAACAACAACAACACAACAAGAGGTAGGATCGAATCATCTTGTCATAGATTATCCTTTCATTTTATTCAGAAGTAATCTGACAGATAAACATACCTGCTAAATACGTTTCTTCTGTCTCAATTTTTCTATTTTATACATGTATGTATGTATATGTATATATATATATGTGTGTATATACATATATATAGAGAGAGAGAGCTCTGGTAGCATAGTGTGTGTGTGTATATATATATCGGAAACCCAAGAAGGGGTTGCTATGAGTTGGGTCCGACTCCACGGCACATAACAACAACAACAAACAACTATATTTATATATAGTTGTTTGTTGTTGTTGTTACTTGCCGTCAAGTCGGCCCCGACTCATAGCGCTCATAGCGACCCCTCCTTGGGTTGCTGAGGCAATATCACTACGGAAGTAGATTGCCAAACCTTCCTTCTGAGGAGTGGCTGGTGGGTTTGAACCACCAGCCTTCTGGTTAGCAGTCAAGTGTGTTAAGCACTATGCTACTAGAGTGCCTATATATATATATGTGTGTGTGTGTGTGTGTGTGTGTGTGTGTGTAATTAGTTTTGATTGCTATGGAATTTCATTTATACATGTTTTTGTTCTTAGGTGCCATTGAATTGTCTACAGTGAACCTGTGCGCGATAGGCTAAAACACTGCTTGGTCCTGCACCATCTTCAAAATCATTGTCATATTTGAGCCCAATGTTGTAGCCACAATGTTAATCTATCTCATTGAGGTTCTTCTTTTTTGCTTCTTATGGAACTAATCCCTCCTGATAACTTGTTCAAAACATGAATTCCCGCCATCCTTGCTTTTAAGGAGTATTCCGGCTGTACTTCAAAGACAGGTTTGTTTGTTCTCCTAGCAGTCCATAGTATTCACCAACATCATAATTCAAATGTATCAATTCTTCTTTGGCCTTCCTCATTAATTGTCCATCTTTCACATGTTTATGTGGTAATTGAAAATACCATGGCTTGTATCAAAAACACTTTACTCATCAAGGTGACATCTTTGCTTTTTAACACTTTAAAGAGAAGGAAGGTTGGGCAATCTACTTCCGCAGTGATACTGCCTCGGAAACCCAAGGAGGGGTCTCTATGAGTCGGATCCAGATCCGACTGGATGGCAGTGTGTTGCATTTGCATTGTGTTTGCAGACTTGCCCCATGCAATACATCATTTGCTTTATTTATTGATGCTTTCGTAGATGTTGATTGTAAATCCAAGTAAAATGAAATTCTTGACAACTTCAAGTTTTACTCCATTTATCATGATATTGCTTGTTTATCTAGTTGTGGCGATTTTTGTTTTCTTTATATTGAGGTGTAATATATACTGAGGGCTGTAGTCTTAGATCTTCATCAGTAAGTACTTCAAATCCTCTTCTTTTTCGGTAAGCATGAATGTAAGCATATCACAGGTTGTGAATGAGTGTTTTTCCAATCCTGATACCAAGTTCTTTTTCATATAATCTAGCTTCTCAAAATTGTTTGCTCAGCATACAGATTAAATAAGTAAGGTGTTGCACATCTCTTCTGAACTTAAGCCCTGCAGCATTCCCTTGTTCTGTTCTAATGACTGCCTCTTGGTCTATATATAGATTCCACATGAGCATAATTAATTGTTCTGGAATTCCTGTTCTTTGCAATATTATACATAATTTGATTTCTGGCAGTTCTCTGTTGAGGTACTGCTGCAACCATTTTTTAATTACCTTTAGCATAGTATTGGTTGCCTGCAAGTCTAATGACATTGTTTGATAATTTCTGCATTCTGTTGGATCACCTTTATTTGAATTGGGCACAGATATGAATCTCTTCCAGTTAGTTGACCAGTTTACTCTTTTCCAAATTTCTTGGCATAAGTAAGTGAGTTCCTGTGTTGCATCCATTGTTGCATCTCAATTGGTATTCCCTCAGTTCCTGGAGCCTTGTTTTTTGCTAATGCCTTCAGTGCAGCTTGGCCTTCTTTTTTCCATACCTTGGCTCTTGATCATAAGCTACCTTCTGAAATGGATGAATGTTGACCAATTCTGTTTGGTGCAGTAACTGTATTCCTTCCATCTTCTTTTCTATATATGTGTATGTATGTGTGTGATATAAATTTTATTAGGGACTAACTTACTGAGGCAAAATCCTTGGTGGCAGCAGGGCAAACTCAAGTCTCCGCGCACCCCAGAGGGAAGCAGAGGCCTTTATTACCTGGTGAATAAAGGTAGCTCAGTGACAGGACTCCAGACTTTCAAGGCCACTCCAGCAGGAATTACATAAGAGTAACTTATCAAGCGAAAGTGAGCTGGCAGAAAGCAAGGGCATAGCCATATTAGACCTCACAAAAGACTATTCCTCTACAAACCATCTCTTGAGGCTGGCTTCT
Source organism: Orycteropus afer afer (assembly GCF_000298275.1). NCBI lineage: Eukaryota > Metazoa > Chordata > Mammalia > Tubulidentata > Orycteropodidae > Orycteropus > Orycteropus afer. Next base: position 1,057,298 of record NW_006921865.1, on the reverse strand, counting down.
ATGACATGGCAACCCCTTCTTCCACAAGGTCCCTGAGGGCCCCAAGGGAAGATCTCCCAACTATGTAGGTAGCCTTCTATCTTCTTTTGATGCTTCCTGTATCATTCAGTATATTGCCTACAGAATCCTTCAATATTGCAACTCAAAGCTTGATTGTTTTCTTCAGTTCTTTCGGCTTGAGAAATGCCAAGTGTGTCCTTTCCTTTCACTTTTCTACCTTCAGGTCTTTGCACATTTCATTATAATACTTTAGTTTGTATTATATATTACTTTGTATTTTTTGAGCCATCCTTTGAAATCTTCTGTTCTTATTCTTCATTTCTTCCATTTGCTTTAGCTATTCTCCGTTCAATAGCAAGTTTTAGAGTTTTCTCTGACATCATTTTGGTCTTTTTTCTTTCCTTTTTTTATGCACATATAACCACAATTTATTTTAGTTACCTATTCATGAACATATAAGTTGTTAAATTATTTCCCTATTACAAAATACAATACTTGTTTATGCATTTCTCATACTAAGAAGTGGAATTTCTGGGTCACGTCATACAGCATAGTGCATCTTCAAGTATAATAGGTATTACCAAATTGCTATCCCTTTATACTATAAACAGTAGCATCAGAATGTTTTTCTTGTTCTCTATCCTCTACAGCATAATATTTTCTGTTTTGCAATCTAATGAATATAAAATGGCATCTCCTTATGGTTTACATAAGCATTTCCTGAATTTGTTGAAAGGTAACATCTTTCTACTATACCATCAGTCTAACATAAATGTAATTGAAATCCCAGGGAAAGGTGGATGGAGAGAATCATGTAAAAACAGTACTTGAAGAAATAATAACAGAAATTACTCCAAATTTCGTAAAAATTATCAACCTGCACATCAAAGATCTTAGCAAATTCTAAGTACAAAATCAAAGAAAATCCCATAAGCACAACATAGTTAAACTGCTGAAACCAAAAATGAAGATGTCAAAAACCACTTGGGGTACTGACAGGGGCATACACATAAACAATTTCTCATCAGCAATAAGAGAGAACAGAAACATTCGAGTAGTGAAATTCTTAAAAAAAAAAAAAAAAGGTCAATCCAGAATTCTATTTCCAATGAAAACACTTTCAAAGTGAGTCAGCTCCAACTCATAATGATCTTGTTGTTGTTGTTAAGGGCTGTCGAGTTGGCCACAACTCATAGCGATGACCCTTCCTTGGGTTTCCGAGGCGGTATCACTATAGAAGTAGATTACTCTATTTTCCATCTGAGGAATGGCTGATGGGTTGGAATCACCAGCCTTTTGGTTAGTAGTCAAGTGCTTTAAGCACTATGCTACCATAGCAGAACAAAATGTTGCCAACTCCTGGGTGATCTTCAAGATTGTTACTATTTTGAGTCTATTGTTGCAGCTGTAGTGCCAATCCATCTCATTGAAGGTTTCTCTTGTTTGTGTTGATTGCCTACTTCACTAAACATGATGTCATTTTCTAGTGACTGATTTTTCCTAACAACACGTTCAAAGTAAGTGGAACAAAATCTTATCCTGACTTCTAATAACCATTCTGGTTGTACTTCTTCAAAATTGATTTGTTTGTTTTTCTGGCAGTCCATGCTATATCTAATATTCTTCATCAACACCACAGTTTGAACACATCAATTACTCATTTGTTTTTGTTTGTCACTATTCAGCTTTTTCAAGGATATGACCAAAAACCAAAACCAAACTCATTGCCGTTGAGTTGGATCTGACTCATAGCAACCCCTCCTTGGGTTTCTGAGGCAGTGTCACTGTGGAAGTAGATTGCCCAACCTTCCTTCCCAGGAGTGGCTGCTATGAGGTGACTGAAAATACCTTGGCTTGGGCCAAGTGCACCTTAGTCATCAAAGTAACATCTTTGCTTTTAAAACTTTAAAAAGTCCTTTGCAGCAGATTTGCCCAATGCAATATACATACTCTTTGATTTCTTGACTGCTGCTTCCATGAATTGTGGTTGCTGATCCAAGTAGAAAGATATTGCTAACATCTGACTTTTTCTCCATAATAGTAGGAATGTAAAATAGTACAATCATTTCAGAAACTGTTTAATTTTAAAGTCTATAACTTTAAACGTACACTACCTGATGATCCAGTATTTCTACTCTTAGGTATTTATCCAAGAAAGATGAAAATATATGTCCACAAAAATACTCTCAAAGAACTTTTTGGCATTTTTATTCTTAATATAAAAAAAAAAATTTGAAACAATATAAATGTCCATTAATAAGAAAATAAGTAAACCTACTATATATCCATATAATACTAACTGGAAATAAAAAAGAATGAGCACTGATGCATCCAAAAACATGGACAAATTTCAAAAACATTATGTTTAGTGAAAAAAAGGCATTTATAAAAGAGTACATAATATATGATTCCATTTAAATGATGTTCATGAATAGGTCAACTAATCTATGGTGATGTTTTAGAGGAGTGGTTGCCCTGATTCAGTGTTGGGGATAGGAATTGACTGGGAGAGGAATGAGAGATCTTTTTGAGTGATCTCTCTATATCAAGTATAATAATTAAGATATTTATTATAAAAGTGTATGAATACTTAATGGTATGCAATAATTGTTGTTTGACCTTGGCAAATAATTAATGATTCCTGGGCAATCCTACTTCCGTAGTGATACTGCCTCGGAAACCCAAGGAGGGGTCACTATGAGTCAGGTGTGACTCGATGGTACACAACAACAACAACAAAGTTAGTATTAAAAAATCCCAATAGTATACAAGCCCATTATATTGAAAAAAAAAAAGTGAATTTCTTTCTTTTAAAACCATATATAAATGCATTGAATATTCTGAGCTAATAGAAACATAGTCAAAATTCATTATTCTTGTTTACTTGGATAGCCACCTGAACTTATACCCTTAAATTTCTTATGTTCTTCTTGAATAATAATATATTTATTTTTAGCTTATGTAACTCAAATAGAATTTTTTTTTTTGTTGTAAGATACAGGCAACTTTTATCTGAAATAGCTATTATAATGACTTAAATCCAAAGCTACCCTATATAGGCATTCAATTCATACACACACACTCCATATATATATATAAAACAGAAACAGGTGCCATCAAGTCAATTCCAACTCATGACAACTCCATGTGTGTATAGTAGAACTGTGCTTCATAGCGTTTTTAAGACTCCTTTCAGAAGCATTCTTCTGAGGAGTCTCTGGGTGAATTGGAACTGGTTTTGGTTAAGTAGTGGAGTGCTGAACCATTTGCACCACCCAGGGACTGCATATGTGTGTGTGTGCACTCATGCACACACAATGAATTTGCTATATATTTAAATAAAATGTATCAAAGCTTTATAAGTAGCAATGAAGAAACCCATATACTAGTTTGACACAGTGCAGCAGACTAAATCTAGGCAAATCATATTTCTGATTTTAGAAAACACGCTTTATACTGTTTGTGAGGAAAACAAGGTAATGTGCTGTTGCTATGAATGGGAGTCCCACATGAAGCAATTTGAAGAAAACATCTCAGAAGGCTTTGGGCACCTACAACAAGGCTTTTTTGTTCTAGTGATGACTGCCAGCACTTATTTTTAATCCACAGCTTTAATCTTTCAGTAACACCAAGTTGATGGGCAACAGATAAGTTATCATCTTTTCAGAAAAAATCTAAGATCATAAAACATTATAAGTAAAAACCTAGCCTTCATAAAATCTTGTTCAATGTTTGGACCAATTTTGTTTGGCTGTGCTTTTTGAGAACAATTTTAAAATTACACCTCAGAGGATTTCCTCTGTGTTTTTATATTCCCAATTCATAACTATCTTGCCAAAAAAGAGAAAAGAAACACACACATGCACAAAACCTTGCATGTGTATCTTATGAAATATGAATGCAAAAAAGTTATATGTGTTTTTCTGGATGACAAACAGGTTAACAGGTTGATTTTATGGCCTAGAATATTTTTTAAGGAGCACTACAGGCTAATAAAATGTATGTCATATTTACTTGCATATTGTTTTCCCACACTATCTTGTCCCTATGCCACCCTGACCCTACTAACCCTCTATTACATTCTTATTTTATTAAGGGGTTAAAGAGAATAGGAAAGCAACTGATCAAAAGTCTCTTCTGGAGAAGTTAATATTGAAATTTCTGTATTTTTTTCACCCTCAAAAAAAGAATGTGGGCAAAGTAAATAAGTAACTCAGTAAACATGACAATTGTCATTTACATAAATTGGTCTGTTAAATGAAGGTAAAACTTCTTTAACTTTACATTTGATAAAATGTTTATATTTAGCTTTTCAAAGCTTTGCTTTGTATGAGGACTTATTTTTAAGCTGAAACTTAGAAGGCGGCCAGGAGACAATGAGGCAGATCCTCAGGGATTAATTTATAAAAATTTTAGTACAGTTGTTCTCACTATACATAGGAACTTTTACCTCTAATTTATGAAAAGATAGTTACATTTTGAAATTCCTAATTCAATCATATACAATTCCCCCAGTTATAAGCATTTTACTCATATATGAAGGAATTTAGCAAATGTTATAATCAGTTCAAAGAAAAATATGAAACCTCACAAATGTATATATTGTGTAAACTAATATTGAGATGAATTTCAAATGGAGGCAAAAATTGTTTCCTGGGGGCTGGGGAAGGGTAGAAGTCATGTAAATCTCTATCCAAAACGAAAAAACAAACCCAAACTCACTGCCTTGGAGTCAATTCCAAGTCATAGCAACCCCTTCTTGGGTTTCCAAGGTGGTATCTCTATGGAAGTAGATTGCCCAGTCTTCCTTCCAAGGAGTAGCTGGTGGGTTTAAACTACCAGACTTCTAGTTAGCAGTCAAATGCCTTAGGCACGACAAGACAAAGCTGCTCAAAAAAACTCCAAAACATTAAACTGGGCTAGAATCTGAGCTCTGGTAGCATAGTGGCTAAGACACTTGCCTGCTAACCAGACGGCTGGTGGTTCAAACCCACCAGCCACTCCTCGGAAGGAAGGTTGGGCAATCCTACTTCCGTAGTGATACTGCCTCGGAAACCCAAGGAGGGGTCGCTATGAGTCGGGGCCGACTCGACGGCACATAACAACAACAACAACAGAATCTGAGAGTCATAAATTCCCATTGTCTTCAACAGGCTGTGATGGTGATATTTGGGACCCTGCTCTGAACACATAGCACACTCATTGAGATGGTAAATATGATATAAAGCTTAAATTCAACTAGTTTGATTGATTCTAACAAACATCACATGTAGGTTTACTGAGGGTTGGAGGGAAAGGTCGTGTTAGGGTATAAGAAGATTGAAATAGCTTTTGAGATTAGCTTAAAATAGCTCATGACATGACTATTAATTAGAGTCATCTAATAGCTATAAAGGTATTATAAGAGGATTTTACTCTATTTATTCACTTCTGCCCTTCTAAAATCCTTATCAGCAAATTTATGGTAGTCTCTACATGAAGGTTTTTTTTTTGAGATGTATTATGATTATTGTAAAATTAATGGGAAATTTATTAACTTCTTAATAAAAGAAAACCTGGACATTCTTTGATAGGAGCTCTGGTGGTGTAGTGCCTAGTGCCAAAGACATTTGACTGCTAACCGGAAGGCTGGCAGTTCAAACCCACCAGCCACTCTTTGGAAGGAAGTTTGGGCAATCTACTTCCATAGTGATACTGCCTTGGAAACCCAAGAAGGGTCACTATGAATTGAAACTGATTCGCCAGCAGTGAGTTTTTTTTTTTTTTTTTTTTTTAAGTTTGGACTTTCTTTGCTTGGTTAAGGTATAAACTCACTGCCATCAAGTCAATTCCGAATAATAGTGACTCCCCATTGGGTTTCCAAGGAGGTAAATCTTTAGGGAAGTAGATTGTCCCCATCTGTCTTCCACAGAGCAGTCAGTGGGTTTGAACCTCAAACCTTCTAGTTAGCAGTCAAAAGCCTTAAGCATGCACCACCAGAGCTCCTTGATATTTAAATGATATTAAATGATATTTAAATGATATTAAATTTTAAGTTGCCATCAGATGACATTTTTGCATTCTTAACAAATAAGTTGATATATCTTTCATTGGTATTAAAAAAAAAATAAAATAAAAAAGCCACTGCTGACCCAACCCCATTGCTGTTATAGCGACTCATAGCGACCGTATAGATACAGAACTGTTTCATCATGTTTCCAAGGCTGTAAATATTTATGAAAGCAGACTGACACCTCCTTTCCCACAGATCTGCCACTAAGTTCAAATGGCCAGCCTTTCTGTTAGCAGCTGAGCGCTTTAAGGAGGGCTCCTTAAGACCAAACCAGTTGTCCTAAAGTTGCTTTCAGTTTCACTTCAACTCATGGGACCCTATGTGTTTCAGAGTAGAACTGCATTCCACAGGGTTTTCAAGGTTGTGACCTTTTATCTCCAGGTATTTTTCCTGAAAGGACTCTGGGTGGGTTGGAACCATTAATCTTTCCTTTATAGCCCAGTGCTCAACTGATTCCATGACCCAGGGACTGTTTCTATAGGTTGTTGTTGTTGGGTGTCTTCAAGTCGATTTTCGACTCTTAGTGACCCATGTGACAGAGTAGAATTGCCTATAAGGCTTACTAGTCTGCAATCTTAACAAATCACCAGGTTTCTCCCCTGTAAAGCAGCTAAGTGGGTTCGAATCATCAATTTTTCAGTTAGCAGCTGAGCTCTTAACCATTGAGCCACCAAGGCTCCTTTCTTCTTTAAGTAGACCTTGACAGGTTTGAACTTTACCCAAGCCCTGTAATGTCCTTAAGAAACACCTTCATCCTTCCATTGTGTGCCAGAAAATGGCTTACTGTAAATAACCACCCTTCCCTATGTCACAGAGAAAAGGCTCCAGACCTTGATTAGGTAAAATTTAGAGGGTTTACTAAAGCATCTAAGAGATACATTCAAATGGAGAGCTGCCAGTCCACAAAGTGAAACCAATGAGTGGGACAAGAGAGCTCTGAGCAAAAAATAAATAAAATAAAAATAAAGTTGTAGGGTAAAATTAGGAAGTTACATCACAATATCCTGACTGGTTCTTCATGAGGTGGGGGGAGGATATTCTAAAGCGGGGAGGTGTTGTACATCATTGGCTACATTAGTACAAGTGGGCTAATCTGACTAAAAACTTAATTGCGGAAGTATGTGCTGGCTCAAAAACTTACATACAATAGTCATAAGACTATACTAATTTTCCAGACCAGGTTGTAAAGCAACTTGTAACTCATTTCCTAGAAGCATCATAAAAGGCAGCAGTTCCATCCACAAGAACCCCTCTCATGGTACATTCTTTCCATATCCTGACTTGACCACAGTGAAGTAAAAACAAAAAACAAATTCCTTAGTTACCCATGGTTATGGACCAGATAAAAGACTCAAAGGTCAAGCATTGTGCTGGTTTTGTTTTAACTTTGCTGAATACAGCAGTGACTTGGTATAATCTAACCATTTTACTTTACTCAAAAGACTTAGAATAGACTCATGAATGTCCCTCTTGTTTACCTATGATAAGGTAAACAGAGTCTCATTCTCTGCCTCTTTTGATTAGCTGAACTCCTATCCATTGGTCAATCTGTTGAAATACTTGTTAGCCAAACTTTGGTTAAGATTCACTCCTTCCCTGTCATTTGGCCCATGCTCAACCTTAGCCAACATACAATGCCCCCGGAGGGGGATGTTCTCTGATTTGCTTTGGGATCATACCAACCTTTCATCACACTTCCCCACACCTGTTTTTTTTTTTTTTTTTTTTTTTTCCCCAGCCTTTTTTTATTTTCTTTTTAAAAATTTTTTTTTTTTTTCCCCTAACTCTTGAGACACTTGCTGATTGTACAGTCAGACTATTTTCCTTTTTCAATGGTGTCTTTCTCCCTTGCTATAATCTTTTTGGATACAGTTGATGCTTAGTAAGTCTGGATTTATTTCTGTTGTTTGTTATTTGACAACTGAAAGAAATGCAATTTCTGTTAGGCCAGGACCTCTTCATTTGATTTGATTTTCTTCCTCATCTAGTTCTGTTCAGACCAACAGGTGGCTACAATTTGTTATTTGATCATCAAATGATATAGCAATTCTGAAAGCTATACAATGAAACCTAAGCATTAGCCTTCTTCTCTTCCAGCAATTAAGTTCCTTGGTACTTTTCAGTGGAGCAAGTCCTTAGTGAATTATCTACCTGGCCATTCTCCTCTCCTGTTCATCACTCCACTATGGCCACTGGCAGGAATATATAAGCATGGTTCATCTGATAGGATGCTGCTCTTTCTCAGAAGGCAGTGGCAGGTAGGATGCATCGGAGCAGACTAATTTCCTTGGACCCTAATATCCCTTCATATTCCACACCAACACCACCTAAGGCATTTGATTGCTAACCAGAAGGCTGGCGGTTCAAACCCATCAGCCACTCCTTGGAAGGAAGGTTGTGCAATCTACTTCCGTAGTGATACTGCCTCAGAATCCCAAGGAGGGGTCGCTATGAGTTGCCATTGCCTCAATGGCAGTGAGTTTGTTTGTTTGTATAATAACAGAACTGTAACATTGAAGGGGAAGCAACTTCATACTAAATCTAACACTGCATGCTAAACATGTCTTTCCTTACCTTCCAAACAAAAACACCCAAGACCTTAAAACTTTCACAGGGTTGTTTTACTTAATGGGCACACTGAAGGTTCTAATCTTGATACTCCTTCCTCAGGACTGGCTACTTCGTAAAATTGCCTCTTCTAAATTTTGCCAGTAACCTCTCCACTAACAATTCAGGGAACCACCCCTTACCCACAAGGATTATTCTTGTGTCAGGATCCATCCTTTCTCTGTTGGCAGAGCATTTCCTTAAGTTAGCCTGTCTAGAATAATAGTTCTTTGGGATGGGAAAGCAGAGATGAGAAGTAGGAGCAGCAGAGTGAGGAGCTCCAGTTTCAGAATTTGTGGGTCTGTCTGGGCTTCTGGGGTCTCAAGACTACTATCAGGATATCGTCAGAAAAGAGCACTCGGTGTCTGTCCCCCTGAAGGTCTCCTAGGACCTGTTCACCACTCCACTATGACCACTGGCAGGAATATATAAGCATGGTTCATCTGATAGGATGCTGCTCTTTCTCAGAAGGCAGTGGCAGGTAGGATGCATCAGAGCAGACTAATTTCCTTTGACTACTGCAATTTGTGGGCATGCTCATTTCTTCAGATTTTCAAATGGATAACTGAGAAATTAAACTCATGCATACAACATGCATATTTGGGAACACATACGTACCTTTGAAGACAAATAGTAATTAGCACACTCAGCAGAGTATAAACAGAGGTTGCAAACTGGCCAGGCCATTTCTGACCTGCATATATGTTGGGCCTAGATTAAAGGCTTACCTAACTTCTTAAGAAAATTTGTTGTTGTTGTTGTGTGCTGTTGAGTCGGCCCCGACTCATAGCGACCCCTCCTTGGGTTTCCGAGGCAGTATCACTACGGAAGTAGGATTGCCCAACCTTCCTTCCGAGGAGTGGCTGGTGGGTTTGAACCGCCAGCCGTCTGGTTAGCAGGCAAGTGTCTTAGCCACTATGCTACCAGAGCTCCCACTTAAGAAAATCGTCAACATTTAAAAATTAGATGTCAAAGTAATTCTTCATTACTGTTATTTTTTTAGACAAATCAGAGACACTACCCCACAGCAGCAATCAGCCTGACTTGAGTAACCACCTACTCTCTAGATGAGGCAAGGCTTTCCTGTTTGTTAGTGACTAATCCTCCTTTTCCTCTCACACCCTCTGCCCTGACTTATCAACAATTCCTGCCTGGGCAGTGTAGACAATTAGGCTTGCAAACCTTGATCTAAATTTTTAAGGAGAAAAGAGGTACATTTTCACAACAGCTTGATAAGTTGTAAGGTCACTTCTCTCACAATCACAGTAGAGATAATCCTTTGTGTATTTTGTACATTGTGTTTGCTGTATGTTTGCACTTTCTGTTTTATAGTAATACATTGTGTATTTTGCAGAGCACCTTTAATTCTTTTCCTTCATTTCCTCCTCCTCTGTTTCAGATTTCATGTAATGTTTTGACACAACTGGTTGATGCCTTAACCTTATTGCCATACAAAAATTTCAGCCATTGCCAAGAGTGTCCAACTTTGGACATATTTTCCCTCTCACGTATCATGTGATTGTCACCACTATCTATTTACAATAATAAAAAATAATAATAATAAGCCCATTGTTTAGCAATATACTTTAGAAGGCTCTTCTCTTGGCTACAAAGTTATATATAAAATCAGTTTACCATGTTTATTGTTCCTAAAACCATTCCAAAGATCTAATACAGGGATGCATACACGTTCTCCCAGAAATAGTAGCTATAAACATTAAAGCAAAACAGTTGGAGAGTCTAGCTTTGTAAAATTATATGATTACAATATAATATAAAGTGTGAAATCTGTAGTGTAACCTCTTAGTTGTTTTGAAAATGTCAAGCAAAATTAGCAGTGGTTAATCTGTACTGATTTCATACTGTCAGAAACCACATTTGTTCATCATTTCGTAAATCTTTTTTGACTGCTGCTGATGGTGTGATAAGGGCCCCTGCATGGTTCTGGATAATAAATTCAGAAAGTTTAATTTTCTAGGTTAAATAATGTCACCATATAATGGAAAGACTGGCAGACAATTCGAATATAAAATGATAAGTGTTATAATACAATCAATACATCTGGAAATGGAAGAGGTAAATACCTTGGGGAGTCTGGGCTGCCTTCATAGAGAGAAAGATTGTTCAGGCTACAGCCCCCAAAATAATTAGGAATTCACCAGATAGTCATGGGTACAAGGGCATTCCAGACACAGGTAATAATGTAGCAAAAGTATGACAGTAGCAGAGCATGACAGTAGCAATTTGGCATAATTGAAAAAGTTGTGAAGAGATAATTCTGGTTATTTAAAAACCAGAACTTATGTTTTGAATAAATATTAGTACAGACTACCTCTTTCATTTGCTATACTATTTTTGCCAACTAAGCTATAAATTTTAGTGTCTTCTAAATAATTACTCTAAGTCCAATTATTTCCCTGTGGTTCTGTTTAAACACAAATAGCTGTATTTACATTACCTGTCTGGTTTTCTGTTCAGTTTGTAAACTGAATTAAAATCTACTATGTGCTCATGTGGAGCCTGTACATAGACCAAGAGGCAGTCATTTGAATAGAACAAGGGAATACTGTGTGGTATAAAATCAGGAGAGATGTATGTCAGGGTTGTATCCTTTCACAGAAGTTATTTGATCAGCAAGCTGAGCAAATAATAAGAGAAGCTGTACTGTAGGCACCATCAGGATTGGAGGTAGACTCATTAACAACTTGCAGTATACAGATGACATAGCTTTTTTTGCTGAAAGTGAAGAGGACTTGAAGCATTTATTGATGAAGATTAAAGACTACAGTCTTCAGTATGATTGTACCTCAACCTGAAGAAAACAAAAATCCTCAGAGCTAGACCTATAATCAATATCATGATAAACAGAGAAACTAGTGAAGTTGTCAAGATTTAATTTTACGTGGATCCACAATCAACAGTCATGAAAGCAGCAATCAAGAAATCAAACAACACGTTGAATTGGGTGAATCTGCAGAGATAGATGTCTTTAAAGTGTTCAAAAGTAAAAATGTCACCTTGGGGATTAAGGTGTGCCTTTTCCAAGCTATGATATTGTAATTGCCTTATATGTATGCGAAAGCTGAGCAATGAATAAGGAAGACTGAAGAAGAATTGATGCATTTGAATTATAGTGTTGGTGAAGAATGTTGAATATACTTGGACTGCCAGTAAAACAAACAAATCTGTCTTGGAGGAAGTACAATCAGAATGCTACTAGAAGCGAGCATGATGAGACTTCATTTCATATACTTTGAACATATTATCAGAAGGGACCAGTCCCTGAAGGGCATCACACTTAATAAAGTAGAGAATCAACAAAAAAGAGGAAGACCCTCAATGAGATGGATTGACAAAGTGGCTGCAACAATGGACTCAAATAGAGCAATGATTGTGAGGATAGTGCAGGATTGGGCAGTATTTCATTCTGTTGCACAGAATGAGTGGAAACCAATTTGACAGTGCCTAACAACAACTAACAACACGTCAATTTACATCATTGGAAAAATTATTACAACTCTTAGTATGTATATGTACACATGCATATGCTTTAATGCAACCATTTTTAATAGTACCCACATGTTTTTTTTTTTTAGAGTGTCAACAATGTTCTGAAGATGAAAGAACCTTGAGACACTCTTGTAGCAAGTCTTATTGGCATTACCATAGAAAAAAAGTTCAGAACAGAACTGATAAATTTATGGTCAGGAAGGATTTTCATACAGTGCGGTCTTGAAGAACAATTAAAATTATTACCAATTTACACTAAGCATAGCTCCTAGTCTGACCTTTAGTGTCTGTTTCCCGAAACTGACTGAATTTTTTAAAAGAGCACAATGTTCAAGTCAAAACTGGTCTTATTAGTTGATCTAGACCATTATTTGACTCAAATATGGCTTTTAGGAACTGGTTTTTTGCTTCTTGATCCAGTTGTAAAGATTTTTGTTTTCTGTATATGGAAGTGTAATCCATACAGAAAGCTGTAGTCTTTGATCTTCATTAGCAAGTGCTTCAAATCATCTTCACTTTCAGTAAGCAAGGTTATGTCACCTGCATATTGCAGTTTATTAATGAATCTTTCTTCAATTCTGAAGTCATTCTTCTCCATTGAGTCCACCTTCTCAGTTTATTTGCTCAGCATACAGATGAATAAGTATCGTGAAGGAATACACCTTTACTGATTTAAAAGCATGCCTCTTCCTTCCCTTTTTCTTCCTTCTCCCTACTCCCGTCCTGAGACTCCTAGTGCTGTAGAAACAAAGATGAATATATCGATATCCCTGATTTCTGAAACTCATATTCTCTTAGGGGAGAATGAAACGTCAACAAAAATGCCAGATTTTTTGGAAGCTTTTTTTTTTCCATTTATATGACTGTATATTTCACAAGTGAGTCTTCTCATTTGTTGAAGATCTTATGCTTCTACAATCAATAGTGTCACATTTCTATAAATGTTTTACCCATTAAGACTCTCAGTTCATCTTCACTTCTGACATTTTGCTCTACCACACTTAGCTTCCCATTTGAAAGATCTTGGGATGATTCTTGTTAATTATGAAACTGTGAAGTATCTAAGATATTGCCTAACCTGCAGCCAACAAGTTAGCTTGCTACATTTGTGTGTGCATGTATGTGTGTGTGTGTGTGTGTGTGTGTAAGGCAGACAGAGAAAGAGAGAGTGAGAATGAGAGAGAAGGAAGGAGGCAGACAGGAGGGGAGAGAGATGACATCTCTGGATCATTGAATAGAACTTTTATTTATTCACAGAATGTCTTATGTCTGTTTCCCATGATCCAGTTTGCAACAGGATAACATGATGAGAATCAAATGTACCTGTGTCTGAAGTGATTTTCATCACAGGAGAGAATTTTCATCTAAAATTATAAAATCCTGAACTTTATATAGGAGCTATTGCATATTTTCCCCTCCTGTCCTCTGGGGAGAGGGGAAGGCAGAGAGAGAAGGGGAGGGAGGGAGGGATGGAGGAAGGAAGAGAGAGAAAGTGAGTGAGAGAGAGAGATAGAATTTGTATTACTCTAGAATTTAAACAAGCAATCAAGTTGTGCTGATTATCAATGCAAAAGTTGGAAACAAAGCAGAATAACCAGTAGTTGGGAAATTTGGCCTTGGTGATAGAAATGATGCTAGAGATCACATGATAGAATTTTACAAGACCAATGACTTATTCATTGCTAATACTTTTTCCAGCAACACACCTGGTGGCTATACATGTGGACTTCACCAGGTGGAGTACACAGGAATCAGATTGACTACATCTGTGGCAAGAGACAATGGAAAAGCTCAATAGCTTCAGCCAAAACAATGCTGGGAGCTGATTGTGGAACAGACCATCCATAGCTCATATGCAAGTTCAACTTGAACTTAAAACAAGTCCATGAGAGCCAAAATATGACCTTCAATATGTCCCTCCTGAATTTAGAGACCATCTAAAGAATAGATTTGATGCATTGAGCACCAATGACTGAAAACCATAGGAATTGTGGGATAACATTGAGAGTATCATCCATGAAGAAAGCAAAAGGTCATTAAAAAGACAGAAAAGGAAAAGAAGACCAAAGGGGTGTCAGAAGAGACTCTGAAATGTGTCCTTCAATGGAGAGTGGCTAAAGCAAATGGAAGAAATAGCAAGATAAAAGAGCTGAACAGAAGATTTCAAAGGACAGCGTGAAAAGACAAAATAAATTATTGTAATGAAATGTGCAAAGACATAGAGTTGGAAAGCTCAAAGGGAAGAACACACTTGGCATTGCTCAGGCTGAAAGAACTGAAGAAAAAATTTAAGCCTCGAGTTGCAATATTGAAAGATTCTATGGGCAATATATTGAATGATGCAGGAAACAACAAAAGAAGATGGAAGGAATACACAGAGTCACTATACCAAAAAGAATTGGTCAATGTTCATCCATTTCAGGAGGTATCATATTGAAGGCAGAAGTATTGAAGCAAGAAGTCAAAGCTGCACTGAAGGAAGTGGTGAAAAACAAGGCTCCAGGAATTGATGGGATACCAGTTGAGATATTTCAACAAACAGATGCAGTGCTGGAGGCACTCACTTGGCTATGCCAAGAGATTTGGAAGACAACTACCTGGCCAGCTGACTAGAAGAGATCTACATTTATACACATTTCAAAGAAAGGTGATCCCACAGAATGTGGAAATTATTGAACAATATTGTTAATTTCGCATGCAAATAAAATCTTACTGAAGATAATTGAAAAACCATTGCAGCAGTATATTGACAGAGAACTTCTAGAAATGCAAACTGGATTCAGAAGAGGATGCGGAACAAGGGATATCATTGCTAATGTCAAATGGATATTGGCTCAAAGCAAAGAATTCTAGAAAGATGTTTACTTGTGTTTTATTGACTATGCAAAAGCATTTGATTGGATCATAGCAAATTAAAAGCATTTGACTGTGTGGATCATAGAAAATTATGGATAACATTGAGAAGAATGGGAATTCCAGAACACTTAATTGTACTCATGAGGAACCTGTACATAGACCAGGAGGTAGTCGTTCAAACAGAGCAAGAGGACACTTCACGGTTTAAAATGCATCAGGGTTGTATCCTTTCACCTTACTTATTCAATCTTTATGCTGAGCAAATAGTCAGAGAAGCTGGACTATATGAAGAAGAATGTGGCATCAGGATTGGAGGAAGACTCCTTAAAAACCTGTGATACATTGATGACACAATTTTGCTTACTGAAAGTGAAGATGACTTGAAGCACTTACTGATGAAGAATGAAGACTACAGTCTGCAGTATGGATTGCACTTCAGTATAAAGAAAACAAAAATCCTCACAACTGGACCAATAAGCAGCATCACGATAAATGGAGAGAAGATTGAAGCTGTCAAAGACTTCATATTACTTGGCTTTACAATAAACATCAATGGAAACGGCAGTCAAGATAACAGAAGATGTATAGCATTGGGGAAATCTGCTGCAAAAGACTTCTTTCAAGTGCTGAAGAGCAAAGATATCTCCTTGAAGACTAAGGTGCACCTGACACAAGCCTTGTTATTTTCAGTACCTCGTGTGTGTGAGAGCTGGATAGTGAATAAGGAAGACTCAAGAAGAATTGATACTTCTGATTTGTGGTGGTGGAGAAGAATGCTGAAAGTACACTGGAGTGCTAAAAGAACTAACAAATATGTCCTGGAAGAAGTGCAGCTGGAATGTTTCTTGGCAACAAGAATGGCCAGACTTCATCTCACCTACTTTGGTCATGTTGTTAAAAGGGATCATTCCCTGGAGAAGGATATCATACTTGATAAAGTGGAGGGTCAACAAAAAAGGGGAAAGTCATCAACAAGACAGATTGACACAGTGGCTACGATGATGGGCTCAGGTATAGCAAGGATCGTGGAGCTTGCATAAGACCAGGCAGTGTTTCATTCTGCTGTACATTGGGTCACTATGAGTTGGAGATGACTCAATGGCACCTAACAACAAGAATTTAAACAAATAATCTTTTGAGGGTGGAGGTAAACATCATTGCTGGAACATGAGAAATTAGGTCTGAGGTAGATAAGAAAACTGTCTTTATATTTTATTACCTTTAGACATTCTATATCTTTATAGTGTGTCAAGTCCCAAAGCTCAAAAGGCCCTTACATGGAGAAGCATGGAGAAACCCAGGGAGCATTGTCTTCGAACAATTAATACCTGCACAACCTATAAAATCTTTTTGTCAAATATCTCAGAGTCTAATCACCTGCTCCTATCCTTTTAGCTCACTTATTCTAGTATATAGACTCGAACAATTCTTTGAGTTCTTCAGGCTACGTTGTTTTTTGTTTAACTATCCAACCCAGCATCTGCTGCTTTTGCTTCTCTTTTAATTCTGCCTAGATTTAATGTCTCATCTTTATCATTGCTTATTTATAAATATCGTGAATTCCATTGTTCTTTTCTCCATCCTGGAGACACCTCAACTTAACCTTCTCTCTTCCTGCACTTGTGTGTCTGAATGTTGTCAAAGAATAAATACAGAACCAGACTAGCTAGTTTTATTTTTTGACCAAACCAAAAAAACCAAACTCACTGCCTTTGAGTCAGATCTGACTCATAGTGACCCCTCCTTGGGTTGCTGAGGTAGTAACACTACAGAAGTAGATTTCCCAGTCTTCCTTCTGAGGAGTGGCTGGTGGATTGGAACTGCCAGCCTTCTGGCTAGCAGTCAAATGCCTTAGGCATTGCGCCACTAGAGCTCTCAATCTGTGTTTCGTTACTGATGTTTTCCCCCCTAGCTTTCTTGGGTCAATACAATGTTTGACTGTAATTCTTCTGTTTGCTTTCTTTTAGATGAACTTTGACCTCATGATCTACAGCTGTGGTTCTCAGACTTTTTGCTCTGACAGCCTATTTACATTCTTAAAATTAGTGAAGACCCCAAAGATTTCTTGTTTATGTGGATTATACATTGACGTTTATGGTATTAGATATTAACATTGATAATTTAAAAAAAAATTGTTAATTTATTTAAAATAACAATAATAAATCTATTATAAGTTAATATACATAATATATTTTTTAAACTTTTTATTGTGATTTGGGTGAAATTTACAGGGCAAATTCATTTTCCACACAGTAATTCATACACATTTTTTTCATGACATTAACTGAAATCCCCCACAATGTAATCTTTGCACTTCCTCCCTGTAGTTACCCCTTCTCTGTATCCTTTCATATGTATTCCTGCCCCATGAACTGTCTCCCTGTGCAAAAACTGCCCTTCTGTTCTATGATTAATCATTCTAAGGAGTGTATCTATCTGATGTAAATGTTCACCCTATGTTGTTGTTGTTGTTGTTATGTGCCGTCAAGTCGGACCTGACTCATAGCAACCCCTCCTTGTTTTCCGAGGCAGTATCACTACAGAAGTAGATTGCCCCATCTTCCTTCCAAGGAGTGGCTGGTGGGTTTGAACCGCCAGCCTTCTGGTTAGCAGTCAAGTGCCTTTAGGCTGTCTATTATTTGGCTGGAAGCCATGAATGAGTTCAATTTGAGACCTGCAGGGTAACTAGAGGCCATAGTCTTGGGGGTCTTACCAGTCTCTATCAGATCAGTAAACCTTGTCTTCTTTTATGATTTTGAGTTTTGTTCTCAACAATTAGAAAGCAAAAATGGCCAGACTTGTCTCACCTACTTTGGTCATGTTGTGAGAAGGGACCATTCTCTGGAGAATGATATCATGCTTGATTATGTGGAGGATCAGCAAAAAAGGGGGAGTCCCTCAATGAGATGGATTAACATAGTATCTGCAACAATGGGTTGAGGTATAGCAAGGATTGTGAGGCTGGCGAAGGACCAGGCAGTGTTTTGTTCTGTTGTACATAGGTTTACTATGAGTTTGAGCCAACTCGACGACACCTAACTACAACAACAACAACAAAAGGGGCAAAGTTATGATAACTTTTTAGGCAGTCAACCACCCTGATGGAATGAGATGTTGGACCTGCAGGCTTGGGACCATGGTCGTGGGGGACATCAGTCTCAACTGGCATAACATACTACACAGTAACATTGTTCTACATCCTACTTTGGTGAATAGTGAATGGGGTCTTAAAAGTTTGCAAGCATCTCTCTAAGGTGCAACAAAGGGTCTCTCCTCGTCCGGAGTAAAGAAGAATGAAGAAAACCAAAAAATGCATGGAAACAATTAATCCAGAGGTGTACTGGACCACACAAAGCTCAGGAAAAGTGATCATGAGACCAGAAGAACTATATGGTGTCTGGCTACCATTGTCGGCCATTAAGAAAGGGATCCATGCAGGAGATCCTGGATAGAGTGGTTATTGTTGTTATGTGCCGTCGAGTTGGCCCTGACTCGGTGACCCCTCCTTGGGTTGCCAAGGCAGTATCACTACGGAAGTAGATTCCCCAGTCTTCCTTCCAAGGAGTGGCTGGTGG
Source organism: Orycteropus afer afer (assembly GCF_000298275.1). Lineage (NCBI taxonomy): Eukaryota > Metazoa > Chordata > Mammalia > Tubulidentata > Orycteropodidae > Orycteropus > Orycteropus afer. Next base: position 1,038,698 of record NW_006921865.1, on the reverse strand, counting down.
GTTTGAACTGCCAGCCTTCTGGTTAGCAGTCAAGTGCCTTAGGCACTATGCTACCAGAGCAATAAATAACATATTTTTTATAAAAATAACTATTTGCCAAAATGACAACAGAAAAAATGAGAACAGTTTAACAAATTCCAAATCTCTTTGTCTGGTTTAATAGACTGTTGGATTCCCATCTCTGCTTCTTCATTCAATCTGTTGTTTGAAACTCTCTATAAAACTGCTTGAGTGAAAAACGCAAATTATGCCTCAGGATTATATATAAAAATTTGACCTTGCAGATTTCCTAAACGGATCTTGAGAATCTTAGGAATCCTTGGATCACACTGACCAACACTCACTAGTCTACTGTGTAGACTTGCTCTACCCTTTCTCTCAACCCAGTGTTTAGACTTGATCTCCAAGATGATCTTATCAAATTCCTGCTCAATCCAAAGGGAAAGTGTTGAACAACAGGTAGTCTGTGAACAGAATCAGTTAGTAATAAATCCACTAATACCAAAGAGCCAGTGTTGTGATTTTCATAGTAGGTGAGAGGCAGTAGAGACTGGATCCCAGTCTTTAGCCAAGTTTATGGAGGAAGAGCCATAGGAAGAATAGAGAGGAAAGCAGACACTGCTGCAAGGACGGAGAGAGGAGACACAGGTAACAGGCTTACATCTCATAAGTGCCTTGTGGCTTAAATTGGAAGGCCTGTGGAGGTGGGAGATGCAAAGTACTCTTCTTTAGTTTGTCTCTGGAGTTTGAAGAGTCTCAATGTAGTTAAAGAGGTTACTTAAATGGTTAGAACAGATAAAACACAACTTCTTTAGATTTGCCTCTCACAGAGAAAGATATCTCTGTACTGTATATTTGGTGATTATCCTCGCCACAATGTAACTGGAAACCAAAAACTAAACTCACTGCAGAAGAGTCGGTTCTGACTCATAGTGACGGCTCCTTGGGTTTCTGAGGCAGCATCTCTATGGAAGTAGATTGCCCAGTCTTCCTTCCAAGGGATGGCTGTTAGGTTCGAAATGTCAGCCTTCTGCTCAGAAGTCAAGTGGCTGCACTAGTGGCCCTACACCACCAGAGCTGGACAGGAGTAAGATAAAGTGTCAAGTTACAAAATAGAATAGAGTCTCAAATTAGTGGACAGCCTGTAGGATTAAAATACCCCTCTGATCATATAGTAGTTAAGTAGGAAATGAGACTCAGGGAAAAATTGTGACCAAGGCAAAAAACAAAACAAAACAAAAAACTAACAGAAGTGAGATACCACAGAATGAGAATATGAGGGATAGAATCCAGGGAGTAGTCAATGCGAGCTATATCGTTTGCTTCCCTTAGAATGGCAATTAAGCTTTTGAAAAATAAGAAACAGCAAGTTATAAGTCACAATTTCCCTAACACTGTATTTTGTTTGTGAATTAAGACTAGTTGTTGGCTTTGACCATTAGTCATCTGTTTCTGTGGTTAGACTGACCTCTGGTGGGAATGTGATAAAATCATTTGCGAGCAGATCAACTGAATTGGACTTCTGAAGTTCTTTATTTCCTTTTCCATTAGAAATGAAATATGCTTCACATAAAGTCTCTCCCTTGATAGTGAAAATATGGGGGAATATTTCTGTAGTTATACTCTACATGTGCTTTATCATTCTATGGGGTTAGGCCACATAATCACATAATGCGTAAATAATGTTATCCACTGGTCTTGTGGCACTCATATTTTCATAATTATTAGAGGGAGAATATGCTTTACCGTGAAATCAATAATAAGATATATAATTTAAAATTGACCCTCTAACCAATGGTTTTCATCTTGAGTGACTTCAGTCTGTAAGACACCTTTCTCCCAGATTTCCATATGAATTTCTCCTTTTCTTTCTTCAGATCTGCTATTAAATGTTACCTTAATAAAGAATTCTTCCTAAGCACTGTACGTATATACATACATATATATGTGTATATATATACAAAGTGTGTGTGTATATATATATATAGTGTATATATATACATACATACATGTATATGTATGTGTATATATACAAAGCTCTAGTGGGAAAGTGATTAGTTTTCCTCTGCTAACCAAAAGGTTGGTGGTTCAAACCAACCAGCTACTCCATGGGAGAAAGA
>NW_006921865.1:1034382-1036138 GCF_000298275.1 Orycteropus afer afer | reverse complement strand
AAAAGTGCACAATGTATATTTGTTGGATTAATTTATGAATAGCCAACTTTTAATTAGCATAATACCAACTCTGAGAGACAACCAGCAGGCAAATGCAATGCTTATCTCCTGGCAGAGAAACTTTAAGTTAGAAGAAACTGGGAAGCTATTAATAACAGATACAATGTACAAGGGGAGGGGGGTGTTTGGGAATGCTGTACTTTCTGTATAATTTTTCTGTAAACCTACAACTGCTCTGAAAAATAAAATCCATTAAAAGCAAGCAAGAAAGAAAAAGAAAGCACACTACAGGTCATCCTAAGACAAGAAAAAGACCTAGTTACCTAATTTCACAAAATAGAAATAGAGTAGTAACAACAACACGTGCCAGTCAAAGGCCCAGGCAAGCTTAGCAGCAACACTGACTGTGAAGATTGAATAGGTCCCCAGGTGCCAGGGTGGACTGGTTAAAGTATTTTTTCAGAGCAGCCTCCTGCTGTGTATAAATTAGGTGGGACAAGGAATTAGGAGATCAGGGCTAGAAAAGCTACATTAAGCTTCAGTTTAAATGGATAAATCAAAGAAATAAACACCAAGAAAAGGAAAGCTAACTTTTTTTTTTCCTCCCTATTAATCCATAGCACACTTTGTTTCCTTTTAGATGAAATTTCCATTTCTACAAATATCCTCTGTACTCCTCATCCCCAATTTTGTTGATCACTTAATTCCATAATCACAAAGATTATTGTTGTTATTGTTTTTCAATTGTGATTTGGTTGTAAGTTTACAGAACAAATTCATTCATTTTCTATGCAATAGTTGATACACATTTTGTTTCTTGACTTTGGTTGCAATCCCAACAAAGTTGCTTCCCACATCTTCCCTGTGGTATCTTTTCCCTGTGTCCTTTTTTCCCATGCATTCCTGCCCTGTGAGCTATCTCCCTGTGCAAATACTGCCCTTTAGATCTTCCACACTTGATTGCTCTAAGGAGTGTACCTACCTGTTAAATGTTCACCCTATATGCCTTCTATTGTTTGGCTGGAAGCCACAGGAGTGAGTTCAATTGCAGGCCCGAAGGGTGACTAGAGGCCATACTGTTGGGTTTCACCAAACTCTATCAGACCAGTAAAACTGGTGCTTTTTTTTTTTTTTTACTGATTTTTAGTTTTGTTCCACATTTTTCTCCCACTCTATCCAGGATCTCCTACACGGATCCCTTTCTGAGTGGTTGACAGAGGTAGCCTGGCAGCATCTAGTTATTTTGGTCCCAGGGTCATGTAGGCTGAGGGTTGCATGGTCCACTAGTCCCTTGGAATAATTGTTTCCATGTGTCTTTGGTTTTCTTTATTCTTCTTTGCTCCAGATGAGGAGAGACCAGTTATTGCATCTTAGATGGTCACTTGCAAGCTTTTAAGACTCCAGTTACAACTCATCACAGTAGGATGCAGAACAACGTTATTGTGTAGTTTGTTATGCCAATTGAGCTTGATGTCCCAATAACTGCCTTCTGCAGAGTAGTTGGCTATGGCTAAGAAATTATCATAACTTTGACCCCTGTTAGTTCTATTACATATATGGACATTCTTATGGCACACACAATACTTACGTAGAAATATTATCTGCCAAACTTTTATATGATCACAGGTATATTCTCTTTTGCCTAGCCATATCTGATCATTCAGTCTTTCTACTTATTTATCCAAGTAGCAGGCCGGAAGAGCAGGGAAGGGGATAAAAGCCTTGAGCCCCAGGCTTACAGGTGAGGAGAGACAAC
>NW_006921865.1:1025922-1031552 GCF_000298275.1 Orycteropus afer afer | reverse complement strand
ACGGTGGCTGCAATGATGAGCTCAAGTATAGCAGGGATTGTGGGACTGGTGCGGGATAGGGCAGTGTTTTGTTCTGCTGTGCATGGGGTCGCTATGAGTCGGAAACGACTTGACGGCACTTAACAACAACAACAACAACTTATTTATCCATCTGTAGATTAATGCTTATTATTAGTGATAATGCAGCACTGTGTATGTGAAAGTGTTTATCTTTGTTTTCTGTACGTCTTGTGCACCTCTCTGTGTCTTCCTTTTCCTTAGTGTTACCGTGTTGGTTACTTTCTTTAGGTATATTGCCTTTCCCTTCGCACAAATCAATACATGTGTCTTACCTATCTAGCAATTTTCCCTCCCCTCCCCTCTCATCCCTGGTAACCAACAAAGAAAACTTCCTTCCACAAGTAAACCTTTCCTTGACTTTATACAATAGTAAATTAATACAATATGTGTTGTTCTGTTATTGTCTAATTTCACTAAGCATAATATCCTCCAAGTTCATCCATGTTATGAGGTGTTTCACTGATTCTACATTATTCTGTAGTCTTGTGTAGTATTCCGTTGTGTGTGTACCATAGTTTTGTTATGCATTCCTCTGCTGATGAACACTTAGGTTGTTTCCATCTCTTTGCTATTGTGAATAATTGTGCAATGAACATGGATGCACATGTCCTGGCTCTCACTTCTTTAGGATATATGCCTAGTGATGGGTTTGCTGGATCAAATGGTATTTCTATTTCTAACTTTTTAAGGAATAGCCATACCATTTGCCACACTGTTTGTATCATTTTACAGTCTCACCAGCAGTGCATGAAAATCCCATTCTTTCCACATTGTCTCCAGCATTTGTTCGTTTCTATCTTGTTGAATTTTGCTATTATTGCTGGAGTAAGATGATATCTCATTGTTTTGATTGAATCTCTCTAATGACTAATGATTGCAAGCATGTGTTTGTTGGCTGCCTAAATATCTTATTTAGTAAATTGTCTGTTCATGTCTTCATGCCCATTTTTTAATTGGATTGATTGTTTGATGTTGAGGTATTGGATTATTCTATAATTTTAGAGATAAGTCTCTTGTCAGATATGTTGCTGCAGGATATTTTTCCAGTCTGCATGTTCTCTTTTTAAGGGTTTGGAGAAGGCTTTTGGTGCACATAAGAATTTAGTTTTTAGATGGTCTCAATCATCTAGTTTATCTTCTGCTGTTTGCGCATTTTTACCCATGTTTATCCGTCTACTGTGCCATAAATTAAGGTCCCTGTTTGCCCTTATTTTACTTTTATGAACTTTATAATTTTAGGTTTTACATTTTAGGTCTTTGATCCATCTGGAATTGGTGTGAAGTATAGACCTTCTTTCACTTTTTTGCAAATGTATATCCAGTTTTTCTAGCACCATTTGTTAAAGAGACTATCTCTTCCACATTTAATGGCTTTTGGCCTTTTGTCAAAGATCAGCTGACCACAGGTGGAAGGATATATTTCTGGCTTCTCAATTTTGTTCTACTGGTCTATGTGTCTGTCACTGTACCAATAATACCAGCCTGTTCTGACTACTGTGGTTATATAGTAGCTTTTGAGATTGGGAAATATGAGACCTCCTACTTTTTCTTTTTCTTCAGTAATGCTTTGCTTGTCTGAGGGCTCTTTCCTTTCCATATAAAATTAGTGATAGTTTTTCCATGTCCTGAAAGAATGGTGATAGAATCTAGATTGGGATTGTATTGAATGCATTGCATTGGGTAGTATTGACATTTTCACAATGTTCAATCTTCCTATTCATGAGCATGCTATGTTCTTCCATTTATGTAGATCCCTTATAGTTTTTTGGAGTAGTGTTTTTAAATTTTCTTTGTGTATATAACTTTTAATACTTGATAGGATTTATTCCTGGTATTTTATCTTTTTGGTAGCTATTGTAAATGTTATTTACTTTCTTATTTCCTTTTCAGAGATCTCTTTGCTGTTGTAGAGAAGTGCAACTGATTTTTATATGTTGATGTTGTATCCTGCCACTATGCTAAATCTTTCAATAATTTTGAGTAGTTTTCTTGCTGAGTCTCTTGGATTTTCTATGTATAGGGTCATATCATCTGCAAATAGGAATGATTTTACTCTTTCCTTACCAATTTGAATGCCTTTGATTTCCCTTTACTGCCTTATTGCCCTAGCTAGGACTTTCAATACAATGTTACAGAAGTGGAGATAGAGGGCATCCTTATCAGGTTCCTATTCACAAGAGGAATGGCTTCAGTCTCTCTCCATTGAGAATAATGTTGGCTGTTGGTTTTTTACATATCTTTTTTTTTTATTATGCTGAAGAATTTCCTTTCTATTTCTATTTTTCTAAAAGTTTTTATCAGGAATGGATGTTAGATTTCATCAAATGTCTTGTCTTCATTGATTGTTATGTTGTTGTTGCTGTTATGTGCCGTCAAGTTGGGCCCGACTCATAGCGACCCCTCCTTGGGTTTCCGAGGCAGTATCACTACGGAAGTAGGATTGCCCAACCTTCCTTCCGAGGAGTGGCTGGTGGGTTTGAACTGCCAGCCTTCTGGTTAGCAGGCAAGTGTCATAGCCACTATGCTACCAGAGCTCCCTCATTGATTATTATAGTAATGTGGTTCTTTTCCTTTATTTTACTTATGTGATGGATTACATTGATTGTTTTTCTAATATTGAACCAACCTTGCATGCCTGGTATGAATCCCACTTGTTCATAATGTATTATTTTTTGATATGTAATTAATATCTATTGGCTAGGATTTTGTTGAAGATTTTTGTGTCTATATTTATAAGGGATATGGGTGTGTAGTTTTCCTTTTTAGTGGTGTCATTGTCTGGTTTTGTTGTCAGAGGTAAGCTTGCTACATAAAAGTAATTAGGGAGGATTCCATCCTTTTCTATGTTCTGGAACAATCTGAGTAGGATTCATGTTAGCTCTTCTCTGAATGTTTAGTAGAATTCTCCAGTGAAATGGTCTGGGCCAAGACTTTTTTCTGTTGTTAGTTTTTTTTATAACCTGTTCAACTTCTTCTTTTGTTATGGTTCTGTTCATATCTTCTAGCATAGTCTGTCTTAGTTTAGGTAAGTAGTGTGTTTCTAGAAATCTGTCCATTTGTTCTAGGTTTTCAAATTTTTTGTAGTACATAATATGCTGATATTATCCTTTTTATTTTGGTTGATTCTGTTGTGATGTTGCCCATTTCATTTCTTATTCATGCTATTATCATCTTCTCCTCCTTTTCTTTTGTTGCATTTGCCAATTGTTTGTCCACTTTAGTAATCGTTTTAAAGAACCAACTTCTAGCCTTGTTGATTTTTTCTATTGTCTCTCTATTTTCTCTTTCATTTATTTCTTCTCAAACCTTTATTATTTCTTTTCTTCTGGTGACTTCAGGATTTTACTGCTTCTATTTTTCTAATTGTTGGAGAGGTTGGGTTAAGATATTGATTTTGGCGCTTTCTTTTTTCTTGATGTGTGCATTTATTGCTATAAATTTCCCTCTGATCATTGTTTGTGCTGTGTTCCAAAGATTTTGGTATGTTTGTTTTTATTTTTGTTTAGTCAAGGAATTTTTTAAGTTCCTTTGTTTATTTCTTCTATTACCCAGTAGTGTTTAAGGAAGGTGTTATTCAGTTTCCATGTGTTTGCTCTTTTTCTGCTGATCTTCCTATTGTTGATTTCTAATTTTATAGCACTGTGATCTGAGAAGATGCTTTGTGGTATTTCAATGTTTTTAAATTTGTTGAGGCTAGTTTTGTGGCCTAACATATGGTCTATCCTGGAGAATGTTCCATGTGTACTGGAAAAGAATGTATATTGTGCTGTTCTTGTGTGAAATGCTCTATAAATGTCTATAAGGTCAAGTTGGTTGATTGTATTTAGTTCTTCTGTGTCTTTGTTGAATTTCTTTCTAGTTCTATCTTTCATTGAAGTGATGTATTAAAGTCTCCCACTATTATTGTGGAATCATCTACATGTCTTTTCAATTCTGTTAAAGTCTTAATAATGTATTTTGGGGCTTTTTCATTGGTTTCATAGATATTTATTATGGTTATGTCCTCTCGTTCAATTGATTCTTTAATTATTATATAATGTCTTTCCTTGTCTCTTATGGTGGTTTTTGTCTTTTGTGTTGTTGTTAGGTGCTGTCCAGTCATCTCCAACTCATAGTGACCCTGTATACAGCAGAAAGAAACACTGCCTGGTTCTGCACCAGCTCCATGGTTCTTGCTATACTTAAGTCCATTGCTGTAGCCACCAAACCATCTCATTGAGGGCCTTCCCTTCTTTCGTCGACCTTCCACCTTAGCAAGCATGACATCCTTCTCCAGGGAATTGTCCCTTCTGACAACATGATCAAAGTATGTGAGACAAAATCTGGCCATTCTTGCCTCCAAGAAGCATTCCAGCTGCATTTCCTCCAGGAAAGACCTGTTAGTTCTTTTTGCAGTCCACGGTACTTTCAGCATTCTATGCCAACACCACAGCTCGAAGCATCAATTCTTCTTTGCGCATCCTTATCCATTGTCCAGCTCTCACATGCATATGAGGAGATTGAAAATACCATAGCTTGTGTCAGGTGCACCTTAGTCCTCAAGAAGACATCTTTCCTCTTCAGCACTTGAAAGAGGTAGGTCCTTTGCAGCCAATTTGCCCAGTGCTGTACATTGTCTGATGTCCTAACTGCTGCTTCCACTGGCATTGATTATAGAACCAAGCAATGTGAAACTTTTGTCAATTTCAATTTTTTCTCCATTTATCATGATACTGCTTATAGGTCCAGTTGTGAAGATTTTTGTTTTCTTTATATTGACATTGTAATCCGTACTGCAGACTGTACTCTTCAATCTTCATCAGGAAGTGCCTCAAGTCATCCTCACTTTCACAAGCAAAGTTATGTCATCACTGTATCACAGGTTGTTAATGACTTCCTCCAATCCTCATGCCACCTTCTTCATATAGTCCAGCTTGTCAGATTATTTGCTCAGCCTACAGATTGAATAAGTATGGTGAAAGGATACAACCTTGACATACTCCCTTCTTGATTTTAAACCATGCAGTGTTCCCCTTTTGTGTTTGAATGACAGCTTCCTGGTCTATGTACAGGTTCCTCATGAGTACAATTAAGTGTTCTGGAATTCCCATTCTTCTCAATGTTATCCACAATTTGTTATGGTCCACACAATCAAATGCTTTTGTATGGTCAATAAAACACAAGTAAACATCTTTCTGGTATTCTTTGCTTTCAGGTAAGATCCATCTGACATCAGCAATGATATCAAGGTTTTTATCTTAAAGTCTGTTTTATCAGAAAATATTGCAATGCCTGCTCTTTTTTGTTTGCTATATCTTTTCCCAACCTTTGATTTTAAGTCTATTCTTGTCTTTGCTTCTAAGGCAATTCTCTTGTAGACAGCATATAGATGGACAAGGAGGTTGTTTTCTAACCCTACCAATATTTCATCATTTCTTTAAGCTATGCTAACCACAGTAATATAAGCATTATCTATAACTAAGAATTTTGCCAAGAATCAGAAATTGACATTATGTTTCTGTGTTATCTAAAATTATAATCAATAAAGCTAGTTGAATAGTGGCTAAGACACTTGCCTGCTAACCAGACAG
>NW_006921865.1:1023148-1025797 GCF_000298275.1 Orycteropus afer afer | reverse complement strand
AACAACAACAACAACAACAAGTTGAATTTTGTTTTGGGTTAGAAGACTAGAGAACAACATTCAGAGCATAGTAATTGTATATTATCAGCAATTCTAGCAAGGATTTGAATTGTCAAACTCTTGCTCATTTGAAGTACTCAAAAATAAATAAAGTTGGAGGAATCAGTAAATTGGGTAAGAGAAAATTCAAAAACAAAACTCTCTATATTACTGCTGAAAACAAAAAAGTAATAATCATGGTGGGCCCTACATCAGTTATTGCATTAAGTAATGCTCTCTTGCAGATGTTTTGAGAAATAATTTTTAAAGCCTATTTTTATGCCATTGATATGAAAACTTTCTAATAACCTAAAGTGTTATTAAAAAAAAAAATCCAAACTCACTGTTGTCAAGTTGGTTCCAACTCATAGCAACCTCTCCTTGGGTTTCTGAGGTGGTATCTCTATGGAAGTAGATTGCCTAGTCTTCCTTCTGAGGAGTGGCTGGTGGGTTTGAACCACCAGACTTCTGGTTAGCAGTCAAATGCCTTAGGCACTAGGCCACGTTTGTCCTTCAAAATATGTTTACCTCATGTTAATTACTAACACTGTCTTTATTGTATTCTAGCTATTTGTCACTCCCTATAAAAACTACTTGGTCCTTATACATGAGGTCATGCAACCATAAATTATAGTAATCCATGTCACATACTTTCAACATTGGACAGAGAGTAAAAGCTATTTTCCTTGTTAATATTCTTTGAATACAGGGGAATTAGCTATATAACTTGTTTGATTTCAGACTCAAAATGCACCTGAGAAAATCGTAACAACTGATAGTGCTTGAAAAAAGATAACAAGTAGTGCTTTTAAGATTTTTTTCCAATTTTTAATTTTGACACCATTTTAGATGTGAGAAACTTGCAAGGATATTAAAAAGAATTTCTTTATACCCTTCATCAAGATTTCCCAAATGTTAAGTTTGCCATCTTTGTTTTGCTTCATCAGTCATAAATATGAGAGGAAAGGACAGTATAATTCTCTCTCTATTTCTGTCTCTCTCTATATATTTTTCCTTCATCTTTTGAAAGTAAGTGGAAGACATGATGGTCCTTTATCCCTAAGTATTTCTATTAGTATTTCTTAAATGATAGGACATATTCTTACATAACCAAACACAATGATAAAATGAGGATAGTAATATTCATATTATTATCTTATCTACAGACATCTATGGAACACTGGTGGTGCAATAGTTAAGTGCTTGTCTGTTAACTGAAAGGTCAGAAGTTCAAACTCACCCAGAAGTTTTGCAGGAAAAAAGACATGGTGATTTGCTCCCATAAAGATTACAGCATAGGAAACCCTCTGAGGCAGTTCTATTCTGTCCTATAAGTTAGAAATGACCCAATGACATACAAACACAGACATCTACTATTATTTTATCAATAGACACTATTTTGTTTTTCCCAATAATGTCTTTTGCAGTAAAGGAAAAACCATTATCATACATTATTCTCAATTGTCAGTTCTTCTTCATTTTCAAAGACTTAATACTTTTTTTAAAAATTTTATTGTGATTTGGGTGAAAGTTTACGGAGCAAATTCACTTTCCATGCAGCAGCTCACATACACTTTGTCTCATGGCATTGACTGCAATTTCCCACAATGCAACAGCTCCCCTCCCACTTTCTCCCCATAGTTACCTCTTTCCTGTGTCCTTCCCTTTCATGCACTGCCTCATCCGGAACTCCCTGAGCTGTCTCCCTGTGCATACATGGCCCTTCTATTCTTCCATGATTGATCTCTTCAAGGAGTGTATCTACTTGAGGTAAATGTTCAGCTCATATGGCTGTCTTTTGTTTGGCTGGCAGCCACAGGAGTGGGTCCATTTCCAGATGTGAAGGGCAGCTAGGGGCCATAGTCTCAGGGGTTCCACTAGGCTCTATCAGACCAGCAAACCTGGTCCCTTTTTTTAAAAAAAATGATTTTGAGTTTTGTTCCACACTGCTCTCCCACTCCATCCAGGATCTCCTACATAGATCTCCCTCCGAGTGGTTGACAATGGCAGCCAGGCACCATCTAGTTCTTCTCGTCTCATACTTGTATAGGCTGAGGATCGTATGGTGTACCAGTTGCTTCGACCAATTGTTTCCATGTATCTTTGGTTTTCTTCATTCTACTTGGCTCTGGATGAGGAGAGAGCCATCGTTGCATCTAGATGGCTGCTTGCAAGCTTTTAAGATCCTACAAAGACTTATTTTATTTTTTATTGTAGTAAAATATAATAACAAAAATATTTGCCATTTTAATCATTTTAAGTGTACAATTAAAGGGTACAGTGACATTAATTACATTCATCAGGTTGTGCAGCCATTGCCATTATCTATTTCCAATTTTTTTTTTTTAAATCTCCCTAAATAGAAACTTTGCACATCTAAAGTAACAACCTTCAATTTTCCCCTCCTCTTAGCTTTTGGTGAGAGCTCTGGTGGCATAGTGCCTAAGGCATTTGACTGCTAACCAGAAGGCTAGTGGTTCAAACCCACCAGGCACTCTTTGGAAGGAAGGTAGGGAAATCTACTTCCACAGTGATATCACCTTGGAAAATCAAGGGTTGGATTACTATGAGTTGGATCCGACTTGATGGCAGTGATTTTTTTTTTTTTTT
>NW_006921865.1:1015614-1017067 GCF_000298275.1 Orycteropus afer afer | reverse complement strand
TTTTTTTTTTGCCAATTCCTTCAGTGCAGCTTTGACTTCTTCCTTCTATACCATTGGTTCTTGGTCATATGTCACCTCCTGAAATGGATGAACATCGACCAACTCTTTTTGGTACCATGACTCTGTGTATTACTTCCATTTTCTTTTGATGTTCCTGCATCATTTAATATTTTGCCCATAGAATCTTTCAATATTGCAACTCAAGGCTTGAATTTTTCTTCGGTTCTTTCAGCTTGAAAAATACTGAGCATGTTCTTCCCTTTTGTTTTTCTAACTTCAGGTCTTTGCACATTTAATTATAATAGTTGACTTTGTCTTCTCGAGCTGCTCTTTAAAATCTGTTCAGCTCTTTTTTATCTTGTCATTTCTTCCATTTGCTTTAGCTACTCTCCATTCAAAGGCAAGTTTCCGAGTCTCTTCTGCCATCCATTTTGGTCTTTTTACTATCTTTTTAATGACATTTTGCTTTCTTCATGGATGATGTTCTTGATGTCATCCCACAGTTTCTCTGGTTTTTGGTCATTGATGTTCAATGCATCAAATTTATTCTTTAGATGGTCTCTAAATTCAGGAAGGATATAATCAAGGTCATATTTTGGCTCTTGTGGACTTGTTTTAATTTTCTTCAGCTTCACCTTGAACTTGCATATGTGGAACTGATGGTCTGTTCCACAGTCAACTCCTGGCCTTATTGTGACTGAAGATATTGAGGTTCTCCATTCAACTAAACTAGTTGCCAGATATTCATTTCTACTCCAGGTGCTGCTGTATAGGGATTTTGCAGATTTGATTAAAATCTATAATCAGTAGACTTCAATGGAAGGGGGAATATTCTGTGTGAAACTTATCTAATAAAATGTGCACTTCAAAGGAGTGCTTAGGCCTTTTTTGAGGTCAGAGACTCCCAAATAGCTCATGTCTATATAATTCCAGTCTGCTCTTAACCTTCCATTCCTGACAACCTACTCTATGGGTTTTGGACTAACTTAAACAGTGCCTACATTGTTATCATTGTAGCTCCGACTCATAGAGATCCTATATACAACTGAAAGAAACACTACCTGCTCCTGTGCCATCCTCATACTCTCTACTGTACTTGAGCTCATCATCACAGCCACTGTGTCAATCCATCTCGTTGAAAGACTGGTCCCTTCTAACATGACCAAAGTAAGTGACATGAAATTTGGCCATTCTCACCTTTAAGGAGCATTCCAGATGCACTTCATCCAGGACATATTTGAGCTCTGGTGGTGTGGTGCCTAAAGCATTTGACTGCTAATCAGAAGGCTGGCAGTTCAAACCCACCATCCACTCCTTGGAACATCCACTCCTTGGAAGGAAGATTTGGCAATCTACTTTTGTAATGATACTGCCTCAGAAACCCAAGGAAGGATCGCTATGATGTCCAACTGGATGTCAGTGAGTTTTATTTATTTATTTATTTATTTATTTA
>NW_006921865.1:1005203-1015514 GCF_000298275.1 Orycteropus afer afer | reverse complement strand
TTGATGGGCACTTTGGTTATTCCTACCTTTTGGAGTGAACATTGGCGTACAAGTATCTCTTCCTGCTTTCGAGTCTTGTGGACATAGACTTAGGAATGGAATTGTTCTGTCATAAGGTAATTCTATGTTTAATTTTTTAAGGAACTGTCAAAATGTTTTCCATGGTGGCTGCACTAACCTTGATAGTTTTGAAAAATACTACTTTGCAGAATGTCCCTAAACTTTTGTTTTCCATATGATTAGATTATATAATGAATTTATGGCAGGGATAACTCAGAAGTAGAAGATATTATTTTATCCTATAACTAATGATATGATGCTTGATTACCTCATTAAGGTGTCACTTACCAATTTTACCTATACAAAGCTGTAATTTTTTTCTTTGTAATTAGTTAGTATATGTTAGGAGATAATTTGACAGTACAATATATAAATAGCCTAATCACTCACAAACCAAACTCACTGCTGGAGAGTCTTTTCTGACTCATAGTGATCACTCCTTAGGTTTCCGATGTGGTATCCCTACGGAAGTAGATTACCCAGTCTTCCTCCAAAGAGTGGCTGGTTGGTTTGAACCACCAGCCTTCTGGTTAGCAGTCAAATGCCTTAGGCCCTATGTCACCAGAGCTCCCAAATATGCTGATACTCATCAGAGTTTCATCTACTTGTTTAAGCATCTGTTGATGATTCTTTTGAAATCAATTATTACTATGATGGATGCCAAATGGTGACTATCTGATTGCATAATAATGCTGTGTTAGTCAGAAATAAGATTTATTCTATAACTGGTTATATCTTTTCATAGCTTAATTCATGCTTAATGATTTTTAATGGATTTTTATTATCTCTTTTTTTTTTTTTTTCACTGATAGCTTTATCTGAAAAATCACTAAAAATTGCCTAGGTCATTTGGTAAAAAGCTGCTGATTTTATAGTTCATTTCCTTCTTCCCATAGTTATTTGGATTAGCCATAGTATTTTAATAATTTCAGAATAATAATGTGGAATATTTTAAGAGTGCAAATACTGCTGTGGAGTTGGATCTGACTCATAGCAACTCCTCCTTGGGTTTCTGAGGCATTATCACTGAGGAAGTAGATTGCTCAATCTTTCTTCCGAGGAGTGGCTAGTGGGTTTGAACCACTAGCCTTCTGGTTAGCAGTCAAGTGCTTTAGGTTCTATGCCACCAGAGCTCTCTTATATATAAAAGGGTGCCCTTAAGGATTTGAAGAAGACAATATTTCCCAATCTATAAACACTGCCTCTAAATTTATGTACACTCTATTTCTGACATCAGGAAGTCATAATTATTTTAAGTGACCCAATTAAAAGGAATGGTGAAGGTCTTCATCTTTTTAATGGTAAAATTTAATAATAATACAAAAGAAAACTAGAAATTATTTTGTTATAAAATAGAGAAAAATTCTAGCATGGAATTCTGGAGTGGCTTTAGTTGGTGATTTGCTTCTAATCAGGTATAACTTCCATTTTATTACTAAGACATTTATCAAACAATGCTGATATGAAGGATTGCTTAATACCTTTGAATTTATACTTTTGAGTCAAAAACTTGTTTAATTCAGAACTTGTCTTTTATATTTGGTCATTGGGATAATGGTTTCAACTAATAGTACCTTATATATCCATTCCCTGATTTTTGATCATTTAAATTTTACTATCATTTTTTGCTTGGTGTTGCTTTGTCTTGGCAAAGATTCAGGAAATCTGTTTATTGAAAGGATGTTAGTATTCATTTTTATCCAAGAAGGAATTGCATAATGCAGCATTGAACTACTAAAATTTGTGCAAACAAGACAAATATGTCTTAATATTGTAAGAATAGAAGTCATGTTATACTTTATAACAATGCCTTATATCATTCTACCTCACCTCCACTTGCACTTAACTCCCATTTCTTTTCTCAATCTTTAGCAATTACTGACCTGCTCTTCTTATAACTGGGCTAGAACTAATTTTATTTTCAGAGATAGGTGTTTAGAGTATGTTGTTTCTATAGATTATGTGTATGTATGCAACAGAATAGAGCAGCTTCATTCTAATTACCAAAAACATCTCAAATTTGACACATGCACACACACACAAACCCACTTAAATATATGTAAGTGCAAGACTTCAAAATATTCTATTTATAAAAGTATTTTTCTTACAAATTCTGAATTATTTTGGTCTGTGTATGTAATTGGCAGTGTAATACACATAGCCTTTATTATATATATTTTTTTCCGTAAATTAACTACTCTTCTTTAGTCAATGCAATCTTTAACAGCAGCCATCATATAAGAATGACATCTCTAACTCTGATTAAATGATTCATCACTCAAGCTCAAAGCTATTTTCAAGTAATTTAAGAATCAATGAAGCAAAAGAAAAATAACAAAGATGGTGGGGATCTATAGCTTCACACCTATCTTTTGATCTTATTTTGCTATAAGTAAAATAGACCAGAATATGATCTCAGTAGTTTGCTGTGATCCATACAATCAAATCAGTTTTACAGTGTTACAGTGTTTGCTATACTACAGTCAAGTTGTTTTTCCCCATTGAATGATTTCTTCATGTTATAAGCTCTCTAATTTGTTCTTTTATCATAATCTAAATTATGCATGCACCTTTTGTCTGAACTGATTTGCACTGAACAATAGTCTATGTCTGCTTGAATATTAGGGAACAATCCTACAGGTGGAAATGAATCATAACGGGAAGAGCCCTAAATTAGGAGCCACTGGTTAGAGTGCTTCCAAGTGAAGCAGGTTGATAATACATGCCCACCCATCTCCTCTTTGCCTTTCTGTTTTCCTTCTTATTTAAGCAGGTGGTAGCTCTGTGCTTCCTTTTCTCAGTGGAGTTTTGCTGCAAGGGGCAAAAGAATATATTAATCTTTTGATGTGTCACAAAACATCTGTAAACTTTGTGGCTTAAGATAACAATGATTTATTATATCTCATGATTGCTTCTTCTCTCCATGGTGGTATAGTCTGGGTTACTAACATGCCTGCATTCAGTTGATAAGTTGATAACTATACTGAGCAAGGAGGTCCAAAAAGATTTCACTAGCATGTCTGGGTTCTTAGTGCTGGCTATCAGCTGATGCGCTTCATTCTCTCTCCACATGGTATCTAACTCCACATGACCCCTCTCTCTATCAGGATAGCTTGTGCTTTTTACTTGATGAGTCAAGGCTCAAATAAAGCAAAAGTAGAAGCTTCTGGGCCCATAAAGAGCTAATCTCAGAAGTGGCATGACTCCACTTTCACTGCATTCTGTTGACCACAATAAGTCATGAGACCAGACTGATACAAAAGGAAAGGAAATGGAATCCACCTCTGCACAGGATGAGGGTCATATGTACACAAGGAGGGAGGGATTGTTGGCAACTAATTTTGGAAACTATTCCTAAGAAAGGGACATTATTATTCTTGTTGTTGTATAACTATTGTTGTCATTGTTCAGATTAATTTCCTCATCTTTAAGGAATCATCTATTTTCTCTTAGGACATTATTATTTCTCCTGCTCTCAGTCCATGTGCTTGGGGTAGTGTCCTACTCCTAGCTCAGGTATGAAATATAGGACCTGGATTTAAGTCACTCAGTGTGTCATATTACCTTAGCCATTGAGTTCAAGAGCTAAATTTGTGGTATAACAAAGTTCACGTGTGTGCAATAAAGCTTATTGTTCTGGTTGTTCTGGGACAGGGATCCTCCTTCTGTTTCCCAGTGGACCTGAAGTGAAGATGGTGCTGCAACTAGAGATAATGAGAAGAGAGTTAGTCAGGGAATAGACTCAACCAGAGAAAATAGAGCCAAAACTTGAGAAGAAGGAAAACAGGCCTTACTTACAAAGTGAGAGCCCTGGAATCCAGCTAACTGGAACCCAGAAGTGCACCTTGGACTTCTCAATGTTGTGACCCAATTCAGCTCTTTTTGTGCATAAGGCCCTATGAGTTAGGTGTCTCTTCACTTGAAACCAGAACAGTTCTGACTAATAGAGGTAGAAAGCAAAAGTTGTCTGCAATTCAGTTCCTTTCTTGGCTTTTTGCGGCCTAAAACTTAAGTGCCTTGAAGAGAAGATGAGGAGAAAAGAACTGTTATGTGAGAAACTTAAAGAAAGAGTGAAACATTTATCTCAGACTTGCAGAAGGGATGAAGGAAAGATCTTTGAGTTCTGTGAGTAGTTAGTATCTGACATTGCTTACAGCAGTACTCTGAAGAGGTGGCCAGTCCTCGGAAGGGATGACAGAAGGTACACTAGGGAGGGGTAGGATCCTAAGTTCCTGTGTTCTCATCTTTTCAAAAGTCAAATGTGATATGGAAGCAACAGAGCTGGGCAGTTTGAAGGGTGTGGAGAATGGAAAAATAGGAACCTAAAAGCATAACTTAAGAATAATACTTGTAAGATTCCAGAAACTTTGTAATACTTTCGTGAGGGGAGAACCTTTAGTACTTAGCCACCCCAGGGGAATTTAGATTTAAATTGATACTCAATTAAATTCAATTTAGAAAATAAAACAATTTCCTTTTCTACAACTGAATTGGTGGATTGAAATTTATGTTTATGAAGCACTTATAAAATATATGAGCTAAGGCACATTACTTTAGATTTCTAAGTAGCATTGTTCTCCTACACACAAACTAGAGGATGAGGGAAATTTCATGTGTCTTGAAGGGCTATAGTATTTTCTGAAGATAGATATGTGTGTGAAATTTAAATTCAAATACTGAGTACTTATGTGCCAAGCACTATGCTGGATACTGAGAACACAATGATGAAAGGACAAGCCTGGTTTTTGCCATCCTAGGGCCTGCAGTTTAATAGACACAGACAATTACAGATAAAATTATAGTACAATATAATGAGTTCAGTGATTAAACCAAAAAAGCCAAAAACATTGAGTCAGATCCGACTCATAGCGAGCCCTGCTTGGGTTTCCCAGGCAGTATCACTACAGAAGTAGATTGCCCAATCTTCCTTCTGAGGAGTGGCTGATGGATTTAACCACTAGTCTTCTGGTTAGCAGTCAAGTGTCTTAGGCATTACACTACCAGAGCTCCTGAATTATTTTTGAAGCATTTAGAAATTGTACCGAACCAGTCCCAGGGTATGGGTAGCCACTGAAAAAAAGTCACATCCTAGTTAAAGGAAGACAGTAGAATCTTATACAGTAAAGTAGAGCAAGACAGAAAGGCAATTAAGTAGAAGGAAAAATTGGTTTATGCCAAAGGAACAGCATATTCAAAGGCCTGCATGAAGAGAAAAAGTAGAAAATTAAGGGAGCCAAAATGAAAAGTAAATGACAATATGCAACTGGAACACAAGGATTGACAAAGGCAAATGAGATGCCACTGGAGAGTTAAACAGAGGACAGCCATATGATGAAGGGCCTTGTATGTCATTAAAAATGTTTGTGTTTTACTTTAATGTTTGAGTGCAAAATTTTAAGCCAAGAGATTACATAAGCATGTTTGCATCCTTAGGATGATAAATTAGGCTATAAACTAGAGGATAAATAGTAGGGCTGGGGTGGCAGAAGCATCATTAAGAAGTGAAAAATTATCATATGTTATAGAGAATATGGTTTCCCAAACCAACTCCTGCTCTGAGACTGTGTCTTTTTCACTGTGTCTTGCTCCCATGTCTGCTCTGATACAGCCATTCCTCCTCCATTCTAAAGAATCAGGAAGAACTACTAGAGCTTTTTGATGGCTCAGAGCAACTCGTTTCTTTCTCTGTTGAGCTTCTACCATTATACTTGGACCCAGTCTTCAGGGTTCTTCTAAAAGTTATACCCAATTTTCTTAGAGATCTAGTGAACCTATGATGCCACGTAAGAATCTGAGCCCCACTCTGCTGTTAGAGTCTGACCAAACCAAAAAAACGAACTCACTGCCTTTGAGTTGAGTCTGACTCATAACGACCCTTCCTTGAGTTTCCGAAGTGGTATCACTAGGGAAGTAGATCTCCCAATCTTCCTTCCAAGGAGTGGGTGGTGGGTTTGAACCACCAGCCTCTGGTTAGCAGTCAAATGCCTCAGGCACTACACTACCAGAACCAGAACTCTAAGCGATGGTGTAAATTCTTGGTTAAGCAGTCCACTATTATCTGAAAGATTGACAGTTCATACTCACATAGAGGCCAAACCACACAGAGGCACGTTAGAAGAGAGGCCTAGTGATCTGCTTCAGAAAGCTCGCAGCCTTGAAAACCTTATTAAAAAAGAACAACAAAAAACCAAAAAACCAACTCACTGCCATTGAGTTGATTCAGACTCATAGGAACCCCCATTGGGTTTCCAAGGCACTTTATGGAAGTAGATTTTTATGGAAGTAGATTTCCTTCCGCAGAGCAGCTGGTGGTTTTGAACTATCAACCTTCTGGTTAGCAGTCATATCCCTAATGCACTGTGCCACCAGAGGTCCTTTTGAAAACTGTATGGCATAGTTCTATTTGCATATATGGTTTCGCTATGAGTCAAAATCAACTTGACAGCAACTAACAACAGCCACTGATATTTGATAACTCCTCTGAATATGTTTCCACATTTACAAACTAATAATAAAAATAATACATTCATTTTGAAGTTGTGAGGATTATAGTATGTTAGGTTTATGCAGAGGGCCTGGCACATAGTAGGAATTGCAATAAAGCACATGATTATTATTTATTTATAGCCAATCTCACCTTTCTCAAAGCTTTTTACTCAAAAGACGGGTGCTCTCATGTAAATGTAACTCCCTCCTTGATTGCCTGAAGTAAATATATAAATGAAATAAAAACAATAAATTTAAACTATATTTAGGATTATCAGCACAAAAGAAAACCATAACTCAAATGGTGCAGTGAAAACATAATAAATACCCTAATTCTCTAAAGATATAAATGGAAAAAGGAATTTGAAAGTGTTTATACTCATTAAAGAAATATATGAGGTGTGACTGAAGTGATGTGGCTTAAATGGGGCTTTGAAGCCTGGCTCCACAAGCCACACACACCAAATGAGCTTCATTACTTTGTTGTTCACAGCAGGGGTATTACAGTTGGGTAGATAGATATAGATAAGGATGTCTGGTTCTTCTACATTAAATGTAGGTCTCATTTGAGTTGTATTTTAACTATTGTGTTTCTGATGTCCTTGAAATAATTTATTACACTATTTTGAATTCATAAAGCTCTTCAAATTTTTTTTCTTGGATTTCCCAACTCATTTTGATCCATTAGATATGTAATATAAAACATTTAAAACTGTTTTATTGGTTAAAAATTTATGTCTCATTTGCCTCTAGTAATTGGGCCAAATTTCACAATGGAATTAAAGTAAAACTTCTTAACTTTTTCAATATGCTTTGAAGCATACAGGCTGGCGTGTTATTAAACTAGCCTACTCTGTATGCAGAAACTATGGTTCTTTTCACACAAATCATTTTAACTTCTGCCTTTCACACTTCTACTTTCATTATCTAGAGAGCCTCTGTGATTTTTTAAACATTTTATGTGACTTTGAAAAATGATATTGTTGGTACTTATTTATACTAGGCATACAATTTTGGGTAAAATTATAGATCATTGTCATTTTTCCCAACTTTAAAGGCTATATCAATAACAAATAGTCTTTAAAAAAAAGATTTTTATTGCAAGTCTAGAAACATGATTAAACCTGAGAAGCATTATTTTTATTTTGAGAACATCCAAATGTACTAATATTACCCATAGACATCCATGGACATTTAGGCTTCTGTTCTAAATAATTACCAATCAAGTCATAATGTACATTTATCCAGTACCACTTTTTTTTTTTTTTTTTTTTTTTTAGGAGAACTCTATCACTTAATTCATTTTGCCAGGATGGAACTATCAAATATAACCCTTTATGTGATAGTATTCCCCCTTGGCTCTAACTCCTAGCTCAGAGCTGGTACATGACCCATCTAAACTTATCACCCAATCACAGTGTTCTGTGCCGTTCACAATAATGAGTTGGCCATAAGTAGCCACATGACCTCAAGCAGAGACAACCAGATTCTTCACTAGACTGAAATACAGACAACTGGAGTGAGAAGCTCCTTTGCTATGGGGCTGCTATGTGGAGATAAGACAATTACATAGTGTTAGTAGCCATGTTCCTTATCATTCATAACCTACCTATCTGCAGAGTGAAAACAACACATAAAGGGGAGAAAAGGGAGAGATGGGGAAAGACTGCTTACCTGAAGCTGACTTCATACTTAGGATTCCAATTTACAACTTGGAAAACTAGAAAGTTCCAGTTTTCTTAAACTGGTCTGAATTGGATTTTTGTTGGTTGCTGCTGAAGGAGGGTATACATTATAATTTAATGTGGACACTAACTTGTAATTTATTAGCAGTTGATTTATCTAAATCTTTAAATTATTTGTTTCTTCAGAATATACTTTTTAAAGAGTGAGAGCTTGTGATTGTGTGATGACTTTTTTGTATGTCACCTTGCCTAAGCTGAACTTTGTTGTTGTTATGAGCTCTCAAGTTGGCTTCAACTCATAACAAACCTATGTACGACAGAAGGAAGCACAGCACCATCCTCACAATCCTTGCTATACTTGGGCCCATCATTGCAGCCTCTGTGTGAGTCCATTTTGTTGAGGTCTTTCCCTTTTTCCCTGACCCTCTACTTTATGCTGTTAGATGCCATCAAATTGGCTCTGACTCATAGTGATCTTATGTACCACAGAATGAAACTGCCTGGTCCTGTGCCAGCCTCATGATCCTTGCTATACCTGAGCCTATTGTTGCAGCCATTTTGTCAATCCATCTCATTGAGGGCCTTCCTCTTCTTCGTTGACCCTCCACTTTGCCAAGCATGATACCCTTCTCCAGGAAATGGTTCCTCTAACAACATGACCAAAGTTGGTGAGATGAAGTCTAATGCACTTCCAAGGAGCATTCTGGCTGCACTTCTTCCAGGACAGATTGGTTCATTCTTTTGGCAGTCCATAGCACTTTCAGTATTCTTCACCAACACCACAACTCAAAAACATCAACTCTTCTTCGGTCTTCCTTGTTCATTATCCAGCTCTCACATGCATATGAGGTGATTGAAAATACTATGGCTTGGGTTAGGCATATCTTAGTCTTCAAGGAGACATCTTTGCTCTTCAGCACTTTAAAGAGGTCTTTTGCAGCAGATTTGCCCATTGTAACACATTGTTTGATGTCTTGACTGCTGCTTCCATTTGTGTTGATTGTGGAACCAACTCTGAAAAAAAAAGTGCTCTGGTGGTGTAGTGCAAAAGGCATTTGACTGCTAACCAGAGGCTGGCTGATGAAACCCGACAGCCACTCCTCGAAGGAAGATTGGGCAATCTACTTCCATAGAGATACCACCTTGGAAACCCAAGAAGCCATCGCTATGACTCGAAGGCAGTGAGGGTTTTTTTTTTTTTTTTTTTTTTTTGGTAATCCAAGCCATGTTATTTTCAGTCACCTCATATGCATGTGAGAGCTGGACAGTGAACAAGGAGTAATATGAAATCTTTAACAACTTCAATCTTTTCTCCATTTATTGTGATGCTGCTTATTGGTCCAATTATGAGGATTTTCATTTTCTTTATGTTGAGATGTAATTTATACTGCAGACTGAGGTCTTTAATCTTCATCAGTAAGTGCATGAAGTCATCCTCACTTTTGGCAAGCAAAGTCGTGTTGTCTGTGTATCACAGGTTGTTTACGAGTCTTCCTCCAATCCTGATGCCACATTCTTCTTCATTAAGTCGAGCTTCTCAGATTATTTATTCAGCATACAGATTGAATAAGTATGGTGAAAGGATGTAACTCTGACACACTCCCTTTCTGATTTTAAAGCATGCAGTATCTCCTTGTTCTGTTCGAATAACAGCCTCCTGGACTATGTACAGGTTACTGATGAGAACAATCAACTGTTCTGGAATTCCCATTCTTCTCAATGTTATCTATAATTTGTTATGATCTACACAATTGAATGCTTTTGCATAGTCAATAAAACACAAGGAAACATCTTTCTGGTATTCTTTGCTTCCAGCCAAGATCCATCTGACATCAGCAATGATATCCCTCATTCCATGTCCTCTTCTGAATCCTGCTTGCAGTTCTGGACATTCTCTGTCAATATATTGCTACAATCATTTTTGAATTATCTTCAACAAGGTTTTACTTGCTTGTGATATTAATGATATTATTCAATAATTTACTCATTCTGTGGGATCACCTTTCTTTGGAATGGGTACAAATATGGATCTTTTCCAGTCAGTTGGCCAGGTAGCTGTCTTCCAAATTTCTTGGCATAG
>NW_006921865.1:976697-1003701 GCF_000298275.1 Orycteropus afer afer | reverse complement strand
TTACTTTGGTAGTAGTCCAAGGTATTTTCAGTATTCTTCAGCAACAGCACAGTTCAAATGCATCAACTTTTCTTAGGTCTTCCGTATTCATTGTCCAGCTTTCACATGCATATGAGGTGGTTGAAATAGCATGGCTTCAGTCAGAAGCACCTTAGTCTTCAAAATGACATCTTTGCTCTTTAGCACTTTAAAGTTTTATGTCTCATTTCTGGACTGTTGCTACTATGGGAGTTGATTGCGGATCCATTTGAAATGAAATCCCTCCATTTATAGTGATGTTGCTTTTCTCCATTTATGGTGATGCTGCTTATTGGTTCAGATGTAAGGATTTTTGTTTTCTTTATGTTGAGATGTAATCCATACTAATTTACTGTAGTCTTTTATCTTCATCAGTAAGTGCTTCAAGTCTTCTTCACTTTCAGCAAGCAAGGTTGTGTCATCTGCAAATTGCAGGTTGTTAATAGTCTTCCTCCAGCCGTGATGCTGTGTTCTACTGCATATAGTTTGACTTCTCAGGTTATTTGCTCAATGTACAGATTGAACAAGTGATATGAAAGGATACAACCCTGATGTACATCTTTTCTGATGTACATCTTTTCTGATTTTAAAATATGATGTATCCCTTTGTTCTGTTCAAATGACAGCCTCTTGGTCTATGTACAATTTCCTCATGAGCACATTCAGTGTTCTGGAATTCCCATTATTCACAATGTTATCCATGATATAATATGAGGCACACATTCCAATGCCTTTGCATAATAAATAGTACATAAGAAAACATCATTCTGGTATTCTTTGTTTTCAGCCAAGATCCATCTGATATTACCAATGATATCCTAGTTCTGTGTTCTCTTCTGAATCCAGCTAGAATTTCTGGCAGTTCCCTGTCAATACACTGCTGCAACCATTTAAAAATTATCTTTAGTAAAATTTTACTTGTGTGCTTCCTGTATTGCATCCATTTGATGAAACACCTCAAATGGTATTCTCTCAATTTCTGGAAACTTGTTTTCACTAATGTCTTCTATGCAATGTGATTTTTTTCCTTCAGTACCATTGGATAATGTGCTACTTCCTGACATGAGATAACCTCAACAAATTCTTTTCAGTACAGTGACTCTGTGCTTTCCTTCATCTTTCCTTGATGCTCGTGTTGTTCAATATTTTGCCAATAGACTCCTTCAATATTGCAATTTGTGAAAAAGACATGAAGGTGGCATCCTCAGACTTCCTCTAACTTCACAATGGGTAGAGAGACTCACCATCAGCCACCCAAGGCTTATTCCTATGAGGCTAGACATGCCACCACCCTCCAGACTTTTTACCAATTCCTACACCAACCATCCCACGCCTTCCACAGCACTCATCACTTCTCTGCCGGGTTCAATAATTTGTTGCAATGCCCAAACAGAACTCACGATTACAGAGTTTATTAGGGAAGTAACATGCTATAATTTCAGTTCAAGAATGCTCTCAGGACACAATTCTTCAACCAGGATGGTTTTCCCTCTGCTATGCCCTCAGGCATACCACTTTGGCCCTTGGCTTCTGGGCCGGGGCTCTGCCCTGCTCCAGTAAGTGTTACAAAGATCTTTTAGCTTTGCCAATAGGTGCAGCTAGATGCATCTCACTCTGCAAGAAATCCTCCTGCCCAAAGGCACTCAGCTTTCATGCTCTGTGAGTCAGCAAGCCTGCTGCTTTGTCTCATTCTGGTCTCTCGGTTCTGCTGCCACTGCTGCTACCATCTCTCTGCAATCTCTCTGTTGTCTATCTTTTGTCTTTCTGCTTACTCTCTGCCATCTCAGTGCAGGGATCTTGGGTCAAAGGACATGCTCCATTCCTGCTTCTCTTTGTTGATGGTACTGAGATCTTCCTTTCTGCCTCTGGGAGGGCTCATTTTAAGCCTAGCAGGATAACAAAACTGACCAATCCCCACATTAGGGTTCCATCCACCTTATTTCCAAGGTCCCACCCCCACAAGGATGATATGTACCTTATTTACATTATTAGCAAGCTATCGAATCCCCTTGGTGGGCACCTTACATTTGCATAATTTCACCCGGTAATCTGGTAGGAGTCACAAAGACCATGGCTAGAAGAGCCATATCAAGTAATCCATAGCACTACACAATTTGAGGTTTGATTTTTTTCTTCAGTTCTTTCCTTTTAGGATATGCCATATGTGTTTTTCCCTTTTGGTTTTCTAACTCCAGGTCTTCGTACATTTCATTATAATACTTTACTTTGTTTTCTTGAGCTGACCTTTAAAATTTTATGTTCAACTCTTTTACTTAATCATTTCTTCCTTTTGCTGTAGCTATTCTGCATTCTAGAGTAAGTTTCATAGTCTCTTCTGACCTTTATTTTGGTCTTTTCTTTATCTCTTTTCTTTTTAATGACCTTTTTCTTTCTTCTTTTGTGTTATCCCACAAATTGACTGGTCTTTGGTCATTGGTGTTCAATGGGCCAAATCTGACTTGAGATGGTAAGGTGGCATATACTTAAGGTCATATATTGGCTCTTGTGGAATTGTTTTCATTTTCTTCAACTTTAGCTTGAACTTGTGTATGAACAATTGTGGTATGTTCCACAGGTGGCCCCTGGCTTTGCTCTGGTTGATGAAATTGAGCTTCTCTATCATCTCTTTCCATAAGTGTGGTCAATCTGATTACTTTGTATTCCATTTGGCTGGGTCCTACTAGCCACTCCTCGGAAGGAAGGTTGGGCAATCTACTTTTGAAGTGATACCATCTCAGAAACCCAAGGAGGGATCACTGTGAGTCAGGTCCGACTCGACAGCACATAAAAACACCAACAATGTGTGTAGTTACTATTTTTGTTATTAAAAAAAGGTATTTTCAATGAATAAGTCATATTTTCCAACTACTGATCTTTCCTCATTGTTTCCATATTTTGAATTCTAATCACTAATAATTATCAATGCATCTTGATTGTATAGACTGCAGAAATTGGTAAAATCTTCCATTTCTTCATCTTTGGCCTCTGTAGTTGGTGCAGAAATTAGAATAATGACCATATTAACTGGTCTTCCTTGTATATATATGGATATTATCCTATCACTGACAGCATTGTGCTTCAGGATAGATCTTGCAATATTCTTTTTGATGATGAATGTGATGCTATTCCTCTTCAATTTGTCATTCTCAGGATAGTAGGCCATATGACTATCCAATTAAAAATGGTCAATTTCAGTCCAGTTCAGTTCACTAATGCCTAGGATGTCAATCTTTATGTGTTCCCTTTCATTTTTGACAACTTCTATTTTCCTAGGTTCATACTTAGTACATTCCACATTCTGATTACTAATGGATGTTTGCAGCTGTTTCTTCTCATTTTCAGTCATGCCAAATCAGCAAATGAAGGTCCCAAAATCTTTCCTAGCCTTTTTTTTTTAAAGAGGTAGACTGTCAAACCCTTCTTCCTAATTTGTTTTAGAGTGGACACTCTGCTGAAACCTGCCCACCATGGGTGACCTTGCTGGTATTACAATGCTGCTGGCTGGCATAGCTTCCAGCATCACAGCATCAGGCAAAATATCACATTTCAACAAACTGACAGATGAATCACTATGATGATTATTATTACTGTATTATTATGCTAAAGATGTTTTCATGTATTTGGAAGTGTCCCTAATGTTTTTTGTGTAAAAAGGTACACTGTAACTTTTATACATAGAAAGGTACTAAGACAAACAGTTGACTGACACTGGAAATGAACCATACCTAGCTGTTCTGACTTATATCAACATAAAGAGAGTCTTACAAACAGAACTCATTCATAGTCCTGGGACTGCCTGTATATTATATAACATATAGTAATACATAGGGTTGCCATGAGTCAAGGACAGACTAGATGGCAGCTAACAACAACAACACCAGTTCTGTGGTGGCACCTTGACTGACACAAAGAGTAACAATATGAATAACAATTTCAATAAGAGTAACAATTGTGTTTGCTCTCTGCACTTCATGATATGATTTGCAAAATAAACTTTAGAAATATCTCTTATTTTGTTCAGGCTTTATACTTAGTGTAGCACAGAGATCAGTTATTATTAAGTTTCACTGAGTGTGGTCAGAAATAAAACTACCCATCTCTTCTTTATTGCATTCTGTATGAAAATAAAATATGTTAAACTTCTTTGTTAACACCAAGAAAAGCAATGCTTTAAATGTCAAAGAAGAAACATATAAATGGTGAGCAGCTTACCATTATATTGATAAGTTATCCATTGTCTAGAACTGACTTACATGTCTTTTTCTCTCCCAGAATTGGGCATATTTTCCTGTGAATGCAGTCTGAAGTTCAGGGTAGCTTTCCAAGGAGAAATGAGCAAAAGAGATTCCAGAAAAAAAAAATCAGGCACCTTTTGTAGATGAAAGATAGATTCATATATCTTGTGGTAAAATTCCTAGCATTAACCTACTCAGATGCTTGATGTGGCAGTGACTAGTTTGGAAAATTAGTCTGATGACCTGAGAAAGGTGATAAACTCACTGTCGTCAAGTCGATTCCAACTCATTGTGATCCTATAGGGCAGAGTAGAACTTCTCCGAGGCTGCAGATTTTCCCAGAAGCAGACTGCCACACATCTTTCTTCCCAGAGTAACTGGTGGGTCTGAACCACTGACCTTTCAGTTAGTAGCCAAGAGCTTAACCACTGCACCACTAGGGCTCCTGAGAAAAATGGTCAAAAACTAAACCAAATTCACTGCTGTTGAGTTGGATCTGACTCACAGCGACCCTTCCTTGGGTTTCTGAGGCAGTATCACTACGGAAGTAGATTGATTGGCCAATCTTCCTTCTGAGGATTGGCTGATGAGTTTGAATCTCCAGCCTTCTCATTACCAGTCAAATGCCTTAGGCACTATGCCATCAGAGAAAAGTGATAGGAGAAGGTAAATTAAATCTGTGTTTGGATGTTACCAGGTACTGAAGCTTAGAATTTTTCATAAGAATGGGTACCCAGGGAAAATAAGTATGAGCAGTAAGTGCAATGTACTAAGGAAATGGTATCTGAGAAAGGAAAGAGTGGGACTATTCTGAAGGCAGTAACCATGTGAAACTCTTGAAAAAGTTTATAGGCACCCATTATACAGGATATACTGCATTTTGTCTTCAATAGGAGAAGGGCAGCAAGACCTGAAATGGACTCTCAGGGAGAACCAGCTTTAATGATGAGCAGGGTTAAAAGTTTCAAGGGGAGAGATGATTAGGCAGAAGGCTGGGGGTCACTGGCCAGGGCCACCAGAAGTCAGAACTTCACTAGGTTTAGTCTTACTGAACATTTTTTCCCTGGAATTACTGCCCAGCAGTTGTAGTCCCCATTCACTGGGATTGGTGTGACCACAGGAAAAAGGTACTCAGCTCTGGGAGAGAGAGAAAGCCATGTAGATCAATATTGGATAGTGATTCCTATATCACTTTCTCTCTTTTTTTTTCTGTGAACAATATCTAACCCATGACCTCTTTTATGGTGCACGGGGGTTGGGCCTCCAAGTTTGAGCATATAGAGGACTATCAGTAGGATTACATTATGCAGAGTCTGGAGTGTTCAGGAAGGTTGTGGAGAAATGAATAGACAGTGGTATGTTCAGACCTACATGTTTGACTGGAGTAAAATGCATTGATTAGAGCCATTCCCAGATGTTATTTCATTATTGCTGTCTGCAGGCTGAGAAGAAATAGCTAACCTCACACCTGATTGCCTCTAGTCTTAGCGTATTGGGTTAGATAGTAGTAGAAGGGATGGGGTGTAAGGTTGTCGAAGATTTAACTCAGGTGACAGTTACTCCCAGTTCCTTCAGGAGAATGAGCTGAGCAATCCTCCCCAAGACAAAATGGAATAAAAAGGTAAATAAATCTATACTGTAGGAGTTAAAATATTTTTCCTGACAGATTGAAGCAGGTGGTGAGAGGAATGAATAGTATGCCAGGAATCCTGACAATAACTCTGTCACAGATCAATGATTTGAGAGACCACATTAAAATAATTTTTAGTTTATTCTATCTTTTATTTTCAGTGTTGTTTTTAAAATCCAGTCTCAGGGTCGCTATGTGTCATATTCTAATTGTTCTGTCATGATTGACTTCGCTTTCATAACCTCAACTGATCGCTCAACACTTCTCAACAAATGAACCTTTCTGTCACAAACTTGTTTATGATTCTTTAATTCTTAGCAAAGGAATTAATTTCATACTTAGCTGAAAAATAAAAACAAAATGAAACAAACGAACAAGACACTGTCAAAAGGAAACTTTATTGTCTCTTATGACCAAGCCAATTCCAATAACTATGTCTTCAGTTTTCTTCCCCTTCCTCATATCTGTGCATTTGCTGCTCTGCAATTATTAATCCTTCAATCATTACCTCTTTCATCTCCGGTCTCTTTCTTTCCTGAATTAGTCAAGTAAGCATATATTATATTTTTACACAAATAGTGAAAAATTATATGATTTTTCACAGCACACAACTCCCTGGTGCATTAGTTTCCTATGAACACTAGGTGTGTTATAGGCATGTACATTCATTTACATGGCTGTGTTATTTGTGAAAAATACCGTAAACATGATGTGTAGTCAATGCATTTCTCACCATTACATCCCCATTTCTCATCTCTCCTTAAGAACAAATTTTCTAAGATTATGCAAACTTTTTACTTTCTCCATTTCGTTCAATCTCCATCTCAGACTATTTGCTTCTATCCTCACCACTCCTCAGACAGATACTGTTTTTGTCAAGGTCATTAACTACCTTCAATTTGTAGTATTCAAAGCATGCTTCTTTGTCTTAATCTTCCATAACCCTTAACACTGCCTCCTTTTTGAAACAATTGCTGCTCTCGATTTTTATAACACTTTCCATTGGCCACTTCTCTATCTTGCTGATTCTTTCTCCTGTACCCAACTTTCAATGTTTGAAATTCCTCAGGATTCCTTTCTGAATTTTCTATAGTACTTTCCCTCTAAGGAAGGCCTACTATCTTTGTGGCTTTTAATAATATCTACATGCTAGTGAGACATAAAATTGTATCTCTAGTTCAATTCAGTTATATAAACATCAGACTCTGATGTGCAACTGGAAACTTGACACTTTTACTAGAATGATTCATAGGCATCTAAATACTTAGCTGTACAAATAAGGTCTCCCTTCACCTTTAACTATTCCCTCCTCATATTTTCTCTATCTTAGTAAATTTTACCTTTAACCAATTCTTGATCTCTCCCTCTATCTCTTCCTCACATCAATCAGTTATCTCATCATGTCAGTTTTAACTCCAAAATATCTGTCCACTTTTCTCCATCTATCTCACTACTCTAATTCTAATCTGTTACCTGGTCTGTTTTCTCTTTTCCTCTCTCTTCATACTCCTTTATTCATAAGGTTTTCACTGGCCAGTACTTTGAGAAGTGGATGGCCTCTTCCTCCTTCTGAGTCTGTCTTAGTTTGGAAACTCCACTAAAACTTACCCACCATGGGTGACCCTACTGGTATTTGAAATACTGGTGGCATAGCCTCTAGCCTCATAGCAACATACAAGCCACCACAATATGACAAACTGAAAGGCAAGTCAGTTTGGGCTAGAGGAGTAGTCCTCTTGCGCACTTTTAACAACACTAGCTAAATTATTGTTGTTATTAGGTGCCATTGAGTCCATTCTGATTCATAGTGATACTACATACAACAGTACCACACACTGCCTGGTCCTTTGCCATCTTCACAACTGTTGCTATCCCCGAACCCATCCTGGCAGCCACTGTGTCAATCCATCTCATGGAGGTTCTTCCTCTTTTTTACTGACCCTCTACTTTACCAAGCATGATATCCTTCTTCAAGCCTGCTCCCATCTGACAACATGACAAAAGTAGGTGAGACAAAGTTTGGCCACTCTTATTTCTAAGGAAGGGAGCTCTGGTGTCATAGGGCCTAAGGCATTTGAATGTTAACTGGAAGGCTGGTAGTTCAAACCCACCAGCCACTCCTTGGAAAGAAGGTTGGGCAATCTACTTCCATAGTGATACTGCGTTGGATACCCAAGGAGGGGGTGTCTCTATGAGTCAGATCTGACTCTATGGCAGTGAGTTTGGTTTGTTTTTCGGGATTTCTAAGGAGCTTTCCAGCTGCACTTATTTTACAATTCAAATACATCAATTCTTCTTCAGTCTTCCTTATTCATTGTCCAGCTTTCACATCATAGGAGGCAATTGAAATACTATGGTTTTGGTCAGGCACTTCTACTCAAAGTGATATCTTTGCTCTTTAACAATTTAAAGAAGTTTTTTTGCAGCAGATTTGCCAAATGCAATATGTTGTTTGATTTCTTGACTGCTGCTTTCATGGATGTTGATTGTGGATGCAAGCAAAATAAACTCTTTGACAACGTCAATCTTCTCTTCATTTATAATGATGTTGTTTATTCGTCTAGTTGTGAGGAGTTTTCTTTTTTTTATGTAGAAGTGTAATCAATATTGAAGGCTGTAGTCTTTGATCTTCATTAGTAAATGTTTCAAAGTCCTCTTTCAGTAAGGAAGGTATGTCATCTGCATATTGCATGTTGTTCATGAGTCTTAATCATTCCTGACGCTGCATTCTTCTTCATATTGTCCAGCTCCCAGGATTATTTGCTCAGCACACAGATTGAAGAGGTATGAAGAAAGGATACAACCCTGGCATACACCTTTACTTTAAAAATATAAGTCAGATCATGTAATTCTACTGCTTAATATAAAGTTTAATTTTTTCCCCATTGCAGTTAACCTGAAATGTAGATTCTTCATTGTGACCTATAATGCCTAATGTGGTGTGACCCTTACTGTTTCTTTAACTTTATATCATGGGCCTCACCTCTCAATCATACCACTCCAAACCACACTACCTAATTTAGAAGGTCAGTTCCTGGAACAAGTGAAATTCTTTCCCACATGAGGGCCATTGAATGCATTCTTTTTTCCACTTAGAAAACTGTTTACCCCATATCTGCATGTGTTTTGCTCTTCTCTTCCCTTAGGCCTCAGTTTCAACTTCAGCATCTCATAGAAGTCCAACTTAGAGAAACTGCTCATTACTCTGAAAAGGAGAAAAGGAAGGAATTAAGAGTAGAGACTCCTGTCAAAAGTAGTGCCTATCTGTATGCAGTGATACCAACTCCATTAATAAAGTTGAGCTTGTATAGTTGACTCGTGGTGCCCCCAGGTATTAAAGGGTAGAATTATTCTATAGGGTTTTCTTGGGTGTAATCTTTATTGCCAAGGAGAGCACTTACTGAATATCAGAGACTACAGCCTTCAGTGTGGATTGTGCCTAAACATAAATAAAACAAAAATCTTCACAACTGAACAAATAAGCAACATCATCATAAATGGAGAAAAGATTGAAGTTATCAAAGATTTCATTTCAATTGAATACATAATCAACATCCATGGAATAAGCAGTCAAGAAATCAAATGCACTGGGCAAACCTTCTGCAAAAGATGTCTTTAAAGTGTTAAAGAGCAAAGATGTCACTTTGAAGACTAAGGTGTGCCTGACCCAAGCCATGGTGTATTTTCAATAGCCTCATATGCATGTGAAAGCTGGATAATGAAAATGGAAGATCAAAGAAGAATCCATGTATTTTAATTGTGGCGTTGACAAAAAGTATTGAATGTACCGTGAACTGCCAGAAGAAGGAACAAGTCTGTCTTGGAGGAAGTCCAGCAGGAATGTTCCTTAGAAGTGACAATGGCCAGATTTCATCTCTCATACTTTGGTCATCTTGTCAGAAGAGACCAATCCCTGGAGAAGGATATAATGCTTGGTAAAGTAGAAGGTCAGCAAAAAAGGAGAAGACCCTCAAAGAGATGGATTAACACAGTGGTTACGATGATGGGCTCAAGTGTAGCAAGGATTGTGAGGATGGTGCAGGACCAGGCAGTGTTTCGCTCTATTATACATAGGGTCACTATGAGTTGGAACTGACTTGAAGTCACTTAACAACAACAATTTTCAGAAGTAGAACACCAGGCCTTTCTTCCTAGTCTGTCTTAGTACAGAGGCTCCATTGAAACCCATCCACCACTGATGACCCTACTGGTGTTTGAAATACCAATGCCATAGATTCCAGCTTCACAGCAACATGCAAGCCAAGACAGTGTGACAAATTGACTAACAGGTTATAAATTCTGCTACCATAATCACTATAAAAGCTTGCAGCCTTCTATTAATCTAGCTACCTATTTTGTCCTTTCCTATATCTAGGCAACTGAGCATTGCTAAAGAAATCACAAAGATATGAATTTGTTGCTTTAAAATTTATGTTCTATCTCAGCTGGGACCTCACTGCTATTTGTTATTTTTTTCATATGCACTTGGTCAGTGCCTTCTCCTTTTTACCACAGCAAATTATCCAAACTTCAATGCTTTTTTCAAGGTTTTAGTGAATTATTCTTTCTCAGCACATCTCCTCCTAGTGCCTAAGGAAAACTGAAGTTATCAGGCATCTATTCAGACCCAAAGCTCCATACTTAAATAAAATCTATCTTCTTATTCCTTTCCTTTCACTCTATCTCTTTCCCAATCTCTTTTCCTAAACCAGAGGACTAGGATTTTTTCCTCTTCATAACTAACTCCTCTTCCTGTGTTTCATAACATATCTGTTCTTTCTACCCTATGAAGTAGATTTCTAAGATCTTCATATCTATATTCACTTTACTATAAAACATGGTCACAATACTTTTATCATTTACAACATAAACTTCCCTTGACTCTCCTTCTAGAAACTGCCCTATCTACTTTCCTTCACTAATGAGCTACAAATATGCTGTCTACACTCAATTGCTATGCTCCACTTACTCATTATTTATTCTCTTTCAAGTTTCTCTACTCCTCATCTTTTGACACTACTCTTGCTAATGTTTCACCAGTGACCCCTTAACTGCCAAATCTAAGGGAAACTCTTCAGTCTCATCTTATTTTATTTCTTTGTGGTATCTAACCCAGTCAACCACTCCTTTCTTCTTAAACTCTGCTTTTAGGACTTCCTTTGGATTGTTTAACTAGCATGATTCTTTTGCACTCCTCTTCGTTGTCACACTTATGAAACATTGTTTGTTCAAATTTCTTACTGGTGATACTCTTTTCTTTTCATTCTGCCTTCTCCATAAGTGAACAAAACCATTGGTGATGCTGAGATGATATTTATCTGGGACTTAAGATACTCATAACCACTCTATGCCTAGGTAACATCCTTTTAGTCTGCAATAAGATATGTAATCAGATTTTTCATTCATCTCACAATTTTAGAATTTTAGCTAAAGCCTCAATTTTTAGTTTAATGGTTGATAAGAATATCCACATTTTAAAAAAGAAGTTCTGGTCATTTCCTTACAGCAGTTGCTAAGAGTGACCCAGGCAGAGGGACTGGAGATGAGGAATGAATTGGTAGATACTATGGGGGCAAAATCTTACGACTTGATGAACAATTATGTGAGAGGAGTGAAAATGCACAAATACTGGAGAATTGTAGTTACAAACAGAATTTATTAACTAAGTTGGCATTGCTCACTAAACTCACGGCCATCGATTCGATTCTGACTCATAGTGACCCCCATTGGGTTTCTTAAGCGGTAAATCTTTATGGAGGTAGATTGCCCCTTCTTCCTTCTGTGGAACAGTTGGAGGGTTTGAACTGCCAAACTTTTCTGGTTAGCAGTCAAATGCCTTAGATACTACACCACCAGAACTCCTTAAGTTGACATACGTTTATTAAATTATCACATCAAATAATGTAATTTGTTAAACTTCAGGCTTCTCAGAGTTTTGACTCTCTGTATCTGAGATCCAGGATATTGATATCCATTTATATGGCCACTGTAAGACAGATTCCTTAAACACTAAAATTATGATGTTATATTCACTTAATGTATGCCCAAAAAGAGACAACATCATGTTTTTAATTAATAGATGGCAGTATATGATGATTATTATATTTTTGGTGTATATCAAAACTCTTATAATTCACTGGGCATGTTTAAAATATTTATGCTCAGTGTTGGAAGATGCCAGTGTCTCTGTCAAACATATGGCAATTCATCTGCATACTTACAAACAGTGTGGTGAACTGAATAAAATCACAGGCATTTCTGCTTAGATTTAAAACTCAGCTTCTCTTGTAAACTTGGGCAAATGCTTACTTTCTTGTGACTCAGGTTTCTTGTAAGCAAAAAGAGGATAATAAAATCTCCCTTATAGGTTTACTGTGAGAATTGTATGAATTAATATAAAACTCTTAGAAATATGACACAATAAGTTGTACTCAAGCTATTATTATTTTGCCTTTCAGGATTATGACACAATTCTAGTGGGAAAAACAAGAATATTTCCAATATTTAGAATTATGTTAACTTAAAATCAATTATATTAACTTAAAAGTAGATCACCCAGTGTTTCTTCCATGGAGCAGTTAGTGGGTTTGAACTGCTGACTTTCCAGTTAGCAGTTAAGTCCCTTATCCACTACACCACCAGAGCTCCTCTATTTAGAATTATATTAACTTAAAATCAGTCCTCAGGAAATATGTAGTTAATTGTCTGTGGTGATTAAATAGCTGTGCTTACAAACTGATGTCCAAACATTCATCACTGATCTCTATTGAACATGCATCTGAGTATTCATGTCAGTCAATTTACAGAATGGATGCATTTC
This sequence comes from Orycteropus afer afer, assembly GCF_000298275.1. Classification (NCBI taxonomy): domain Eukaryota; kingdom Metazoa; phylum Chordata; class Mammalia; order Tubulidentata; family Orycteropodidae; genus Orycteropus; species Orycteropus afer. The sequence goes on along the minus strand of NW_006921865.1, from coordinate 990,998 downwards.
TGAATGATATGTTGACGACTTTTAAATTTTATTGACTACTTCCAGGATTGAATTAAGGCCCTAACATTGATCATTTGTGGTACCCTCTCCTCTGTTTACACACACATTCAAATGGGATACGTGTTATGTATGTGTATGTGTCTTAACTATTCATGATGTAACTTCTTTTTAAATATTATAACTATAATATTAGAGATTGAATGCAAAAGTGGAGTATCTCATTTTAACAGAATTAGATGAGATTATAATTTTTTAGTGGATGTGAAACTACTAAGATTTTTACTACATACCACCTTTTTTACTAAAATAATATTTCACTTATTCCACAACAAAGAAAATGAGTCAGTGAACTTAGTTGTTTCAATAGTCAATATAAAATTCAATTGATTTCCAACAAAAAACTGACTTTCACCAATTTTGCTTTAAATGGCTCATACTTCATTTTTGATGCTTGTTCCATAATTACAAAGGACCAAATGAAAAAAAAAATATCATAAAAGAAAATCCAGGAGAGAACCATAGGAGAAAGATGCCAATGAAGGTGTTGAAGTGGTAGTGGCTTCATGGCTTAAACAACCTTGCATGTGGATGCCTTCATGACCCTGTGTGAACTTTATTTCCAGACTGCACATTGTCATGCACTGGAGCTGGTATCAGTTTCATTTAGTGTCCTGCCAGTTCTCTCCCACTGCTGAGCTTGCTTTTCTTTTTGTACTGTGAGCTTGGCATCTATGGGTCTTTGCTTTGGACAACTTGTGCCTCTGTTTTTTGATGCCCTAAGTATGCGTTTATCTTGTTTCTTGGGTAATCCCTACGTGACTTTTCTCTCCCACAAGAATAAATTTCTATTCCCATTTAATAAAAATACATTTTCAATATTTCCTCTGGGAGTATACCGCTCCCATTGTGTGAGAAATAGCCCTGCAAATGTTTTGGTGCCATTTTAATTATATACTCTGCATCTGTCTACATGTTTTGCTTAAACATATTTTTTCCTGTTTTTTGTATTACATCTTCTCCATTACATATCAGTGTTCCTTGAGGTTAATAATCATGTCCACTTTATTCTTCCACTTCCTCACAGCATGAATTTATACACTTTATGGTATGCTTTCCATGAAAAAGAAGATTAAGAGTTCGGGCAAGATGGTAGAGTAGGCAGACAAATCTACACAGGCCCTCTGCAACAAAGCAATGAGAAATCAATTGAAACCAATACAGAAAATGATCCTGGAACCCTGAGCTTTGAAGGGAAGGGTAAAGGAGAGGATTAAATACCAACTAGTAGAAGAATCTAAATGAAACATTGAGTGGTGGCACAGTCATTTTGAATATTTCCTAATAGTAATCGAAGAATTGGCTCTGTTCACCAAGGACCGCAAAGGCAAGGACTGCATTGGTGCCTGATAACCAGAAAGGAAAATGGTGTTGGAGGAGACAAATGGACCTGTGGAAGAGCAGCAGCTATCCTGAGGATGCAGCCATTTTGAATGCTTGTAGGCAGCATGTGCGGCCATTCTGGATGTGAATGGCATTCTTACCTGAGCAGTAACATAAGAGTGAGCTATGCTTGCTGGGGACAGTGCAGGTGACCACACTGGAGGCTAACGACTGGAAACGTGTGACATTACCCTTGTTGCTGTTATACACCATACACTCTTGAGGAACAGGGGTGTGGTCATCCCCCACCTCCACCACATTCTTGACTTGCAGTAATTCCATTCTGGCTCTGACAGAGCCTGGTTGCTAAGCCCTGCCACTCACAATTTTGTTTTTGTTTTGAAATTATTCTTTTTATCTTCTTCCTTTCTTCCTTTTTTATTTTTCTCTTCTCTTTTCCTGGTTCCCTTCTTTTTTATTTCTTTTAGTTCTTCCCACCCCTTCTTTTTCCTTTTGCAGTTTTCCCATTATTTCTTTACTATTCTTTTTCTCTTGTTCTTTTCTCTTGTTCTTCCCTCCCCAGACATTGTGACTTTTTTTTTTCTTCTCTCATTATATATCTTTTATCTTTTTAAAACATATTTTGAAAATTTTTCTTCCCATTTATTGCATTTTTTTTTCTTTGCAATTTTTCCATTTGTTTATGTGGCTTGGGTTTTTTATTCTCTTATTTTCTTTTTTGGTGTTTTTTAACTTTTTTCTCTGACTGAGTGGGAGATAGCAACTGTTCCCACACAACCCAACAAGACCTGCACCTGTTGCTGTTCCACCCACTGAGTGAGGGCCACCACTTGCTTTTGCATCAACTGACCAAAGATAGAGAGAAGCCAATACCATTTCAACTCACCCTCAACTTCTGTTTATGAACAACTAACAGAGACCTGTGCACACACTCTCACTCTCTATTACACTCACCAGGAGACAGGTAATGAGTGCCTAAGTGCTAACAACTAGTGAATAGAGGAGCACAATATCTTGCTGACATGGATATATCAAAACAAAATAAAGGAAAAAAGAAAACTTGTGTGAATCTCACCAACATACAACACCACCACAATGTCTGGGAGACAACAGACCATTACAATACACACACAAAAAGCAAGATAAAGTAGTAGAACAAAGAGAGCAGAGTACAAAACCAGAAACATCCCTGAGGAAGAAGCAGCATTGGAACTTCCTGATAAGGAATTCAAAAGAATTTTATTTGGGTACCTTTAATTGGATTGAGAGACAGATCAAGGACAACACTGACAAGATCAAGAAAAACACTGAAAAAATTAAGGAAAAAATGGACAAAACTTTAGAACAATTTAAGAAAACAGTACAAGATCAAATTAACAAAATAAACAGAAAATTAGAAATGATACAAAATCAACCAACAGAAATCCAAAAGATTAACACTAAGATTTCAGAAATAGATAACACACTGAATGGGCAAAGGAGCAGAATCTTAATGAGATTGAAAACAAATACTTCAATACTACTTTATTAAGGGATCAATCAGAAAAAAGATTAAAAAAAAAAAAATGAAGAAAGCTTAAGGTTCATGTGGGATACCCTCAAGAGAATTAACCTATGTGTAATTGGAATTCTAGAACAGGAAGAGACAGATAAAAACACAGAGAATCCTGTCAAAGATTTGTTGGAAGACAATTTCCCTAATATGCTGAAAGATGAGAATATATCCATTCAAAGTTCAATGAACCCCAAACAGGATAGACCTCAAAACAAAATCACCAAGACATATCACTGTCAAACTCATCAAAACCAAAAGACAAAGAAAGAATCTTGAAAGCAACACGGGAAAAACTAAAAGTTATCTACAAAGGTCAACCAATAAGACTGAGCTCTGATTTCTTGGCAGAAACCATGCAGGCGAGAAGGCAATGGGGTGAAAGAAAAAAAAATTCCCAACCAAGAATTATATAACTCACTGCTGTGGAGTTGATTCCCCAACAAAATTGTTCCTCAAGTATGAACGTGAAATTAGGAGACCTCCAGATAAGCAGAAATTAAGAGAATTTGTTAAAACCAGACCAACCTTATAAGAGATACTAAAGAGCACTTTGGACAGAGAATCAACAACAGCAAACAACAACTGATGATTAACACGCATGATGACATAACCCAGAAACATCCAAAGTAAAATAAGCTTACAAACCTGTAAACAGCGAACCAGGGACATCAATTGGTAGATGAGGACAACTACAAACCAAAGAGAGAGAATAAATAGTGTAGTTACAGGACTTCTAAATGGTGAAGAAGTCAAGACAATTGTGAGGTAGAAGAGATAGTTTTAACCTTGGGAAGAAAATAATAAATCACAGACTAACCTCAAAGAAGAATAATAAGCCTTCACATCTAAATAAAAAAAAAAAGAGGACAAGCACAAATATTTGTTGTAGTTGTAATGTGCCTTCGAGTCGGACCCAACTCATAGCGACCCCTCCTTGGGTTTCTGAGGTGGTATCACTATGGAAATAGATTGCCTAACAGGAAATACTAAATCAACAGCAAGGAAAGAGATGATAACATGACTCATAAACAAAGTGAACTCAGCACAGAAAATTATATGGAACAAAGAAATCAGCAACACCACAAAAAATACAAAACAAAATAACATCAATAAATTCATACTTGTAGATAATTGCCCTGAATGTAAATGGATTAAATACACGATTCAAGAGATGAAGAGCTGCAGACTCGATAAGAAAACATGACCCATTAATATGATGTCTATTAGAGACTCACCTTAGACACCAAGACAAAAATAGACTGAAAATCAAAGGTTGGAAAATGATGTAGTAAGCAAATGGCAAGGAGCTCTGGTAGCATAGTGCCTAAGGCACTTGACTGCTAACCAGAAGGCTGGCGGTTCAAGCCCACCAGCCACTCCTCGGAAGGAAGGTTAGGCAATCTACTTCCGTAGTGATACTGCCTTGGAAACCCAAGGAGGGGTTGCTACGAGTTAGGTCCAACTCGACAGCACATAACAACAACAACAACAAAGCAAATGGCAACCAAAAAAGGGTAGGAGTAGAAATATTAATATCTGATAAAATAGACTTTAAGACAAAAATGACCATAAGAGACAAGGAAGGACCTTATGATTAATGGATTATGATGATTAAAGGATCAGTGGAACAACAGGACATAACCATAATAAATAGCTGTGCACCCAATAAAAGAGCCTAAAATACACAAATAAAACTTTAACAGAATTAAAAAGACAAATAGATGACTCCACAGTTAATAGTAGGTGTTTTGGTAACTTCACGCTGCTCTAACAGAAAATATCATAAATGGGATGGCTTTAACAAACAGGACTTTGTTCTCTTATAATATTGGAGGCTAGATCCAGGCAGTGTTTTTTTTGTTCTGTTGAAAATAAGGTCACTATGAGTTGGAGATGACTCAACAGCACATAACTATAACAACAACAGAAGTCTGAGTTCAAAGTCCCAGGCTTTAGGGGCTGGGTGAAAGCCCCTCGACCTTGTGCTTCAGCTCTACCTCTTGCTCCTGGCCCACTGGAGCTGGAGGCTTTCTTCATTTAGGCAGTGCTGGCTGCTGAGGCTGACAAACCAAAGGTCAACAAGTAAAAAGGCACAGTCCTGATATTACCAACCTGTATGGTAGGCTATTGATTCAAGTCCATTAAAAGTCCCAAGACTGGCAGACAAAATGGCATGCTACTGAACAATGACTTGGCTACATGCAGGAAGATTCAAGCGTGCCAAAAGCTAGAGACCTTCCTAAAGCTTTTCCTTATATACTGGGAGCTGACCATATGCCTAAGGCAAATATTCAGCTGCTCATAGTAGATTCCATCATGGAGCTGATTATCAGTCCTACCATGGGGAATAACTATATCCAGCTGCCCAGCCACTCAAAACAAGGCTTAGCCAAGTTGACATATAACCTTAACTACCACAGTAGGAAAATTTAAAACACTACATTCAATAAAGGTAAAACAACTGGAAAGAAACTGAACAAAGTTGCAGAAGAACTAAACAATACAATCCACCAACTTGACCTGATTTACAGAGCACATGGAACATTCTCCAGGATACACCATATGTTAGGCCACAAAACAAGCCACAATAAATTTAAAAACATTGAAATACTGCAAAACATCTTCTCAGATCACAATGCTGTAAAATTAAAAATCAACATTAGGAATACCAATGGAAAAAGAGCAAAGACTTGGAAACTAAATGACATCCTCCTCTGAAATGACTGGGTAATAGGAGAAATAAAAAGTGGAATTTAAAACATTCCTTGAATCAAACGAGAATGAAAACACAACACACCAAAATCTTTGGGTAACAGCAAAAGCAGTGATCAGAGGGTAATTTTTATCAATAGATGCACACATCATAAAAGAAGAAAGAGCCAAAATCGACACCTTAACATAATATCTCCACCAATTAGAAAAGAACAGAAAAAAAAGACTTAGTCACCATATCAAAAGAAACAACAATGATTTAAGCAGAAATAAATGAAACAGAAAATTGAAAGATAATAGAAAACATCAACAAGACAGGAAGTTGGTTCTTTGAAAACATTAATAAAATTGACAAACCACTGGCAAAGTTAACAAAGGAAAAGGAGAAGATGCAAATCACACTAATAAGAAATGAAAGGGGTAATGTTACAACAGAACCAACAGAAATAAAAAGAGTAATATCAGGATACTATGAAGGAGCTCTGGTAGCATAGTGGCTAAAGCACTTGACTGCTAACCAGAAGGCTGGCGGTTCAAACCCACCAGCCACTCCTCGGAAGGAAGGTTGGGCAATCCTACTTCCGTAGTGATACTGCCTCGGAAACCCAAGGAGGGGTCGCTATGAGTCGGGGCCGACTCGACGGCACACAACAACAACAACAACAACAACATGAAGAACTGTACTCCAACAAATTTGAAAACCTAGAAGAAATGGACAGATTTCTAGAAACATACTACTTACCTAAACTAACACAGACTGAGGTAGAAAATTTGAACAGACCCATAACAAAAGAAGAAAATTGAACAGGTCATAAAAAAATTAACAAAACAAAAAGTCTTGGTCCAGATGGTTTCACTGGATAATTCTACCCATTCAGAGAAAAATTGGCACTAATCCTACTCAAACTATTTCAGAACGTAGAAAAGGATGGAATCCTCCTATTCATTTTATGAAGCAAACATAACTCTGATACCAAAACCAGGCAAAGACATCACCAGAATGGAAAACCATACATCAATATCCCTCATGAATATAGATGCAAATATTATCAACAAAATCCTAGTCGATAGACTCCAACCACATTTCAGATAATAATAACACATCATGACCAAGTGGGATTCATATCAAATATGCAAGGATGGTTCAGCATTAGAAAAACAATCAATGCAATCCATCACATAAGTAAAATAAAGGAAAAGAATCACATGATCATATCAACAGATGCAGAAAAGACATTTGATAAAATCCAACATCCATTCCTAATAAATACTTTCTGAAAATTAGGAATAGAAGAGAAATCCCTTAACATAATAAAGAGCATATATGCAAAACTAACAGCCAACATTATTCTCAATGGAGAGAGACTGAAACCATTCCCCTGGTGAACAGAATCATACAAGGATGCCCTCTATCTCCACTTCCATTCAGTATTGTATTGGAAGTGCTAGCCAGGGCAATAAGGCAAGAAAAGGAAATCAAAGGCATCCACATTACTAATGAAGATGTAAAATCACCCCTATTTGCAGATGATATGATCCTATACATAGAAAACACAAGATCCTCAGCAAGAAAACTACTGGAACTTATTGAAAGATTTAGCATAGTGGCAGGATACAAGATCAATATACAAAGATCAGTTGGATTCCTACACCTTCAAAGAGGTCTCTGAAAAGGAAATGAGAAAATCAATGCCATTTACAATAGCTACCAAAAAGATGCAATACTTGCGAATAAATCCTACCACGAACATAAAAGACCTATACAAACAACATTACAAAATACTACTTCAAGAAACTGTAAGAGATCTTCATAAATGGAAGAACGTATCATGCTCTTGCATAGGAAGATTGGACATTGTGGAAATGTCAATACTACCCAAAGCAATCTATACATTCAATGCAATCCCAATCCAGATTCCCTCAACATTATTCAAAGACATGAAAAAAGAAATGACTAATTTTATATGGAAACGAAAGCGACTTAGCATAAGCAAAGCACGATTGTATAAGAAGAACAAATTAGGAGGTCTCACACACCCAGATCTCAAAATTTTACTATACAGCTACAGTTGTCAAAACAGCCTTGTATTGGTATGACAGATACATAGACCAGTGGAACAGAATTGAGATCCATCAACCTATGGTCAATTGCTCTTTCCAAAATCCATTAAATAGGGAAGAGACAGTCTCTCTCACAAATGGTATAGGAAAAACTAGATATCCATTTGCAGAAAAATGAAACAATATCCATACCTCACACCATACACAAAAATTAACTCTAGATGGATCTAAGACTTAAATGTGAAACCTAAAACTATAAAGTTCATCAATGAAAAAATAGGGGCAATTTTACAGGCTGTAATTATGGCATAAATAGACTATCAGGCATAACCCAAGATGCAAACAGCAGAAGCTAAACTAGATGACTGGAACTTTCTAAATATTAAATTACGATGTGCACCAAAAGTCTTTTCCAAAAGAGTAAAATGAGAACCTACAAAATGGTAAAAAATATTCGGTAATGACATATTGTACAAAGGACTTATCTCTGAAATTCATAGAAAACTCCCACACCTCAACATCCAAAAGACAATCCAATTAAAAAATGGGCAGAAGATATGAAAAGACATTTCATCAAAAAAGATATTCAGGCAGTCAACAAACACAGGAAGAAATGTCTTCAATCAGTAGCCACTAGATATACACAAATCAAAACAACCATGAGATACCATCTCACCCCACTAATAGCAACTTTCAACAAGACAGAATGTAACAAATGCTGCAGAAGGAGAGATTGGGACTCTCACCCACTGCTGGTGGGAATGTAAAATGATACTGTGGGAATCAGTATGGCAATTCCTTATAAAGTTGGAAATAGAAATACCATTTGACCCAGCCATCCCATTACTGAGTATATACCTTAAAGAAGTGAGAGTCAAGACATAAACAGATATATGGATACCCATTTCATTGCAGCACTATTCACAATAGCAAAGAGATGAAAACAATGTAAGTGCCCATCAACAGAGGAATGAACAAACAAACTGTCGTACATACACACAATGGAATACTATGCAACTCTAAAGAATAGCATAGAATCTTCAAGAGAACGCATAATGTGGATGAATTTGGAGGACATTATGCTGAATGAAGTGTGTCAATCACAGAAGGACAAATAATTGTATTAGTCTGTTATTGTAAAAAATCAAGGAAAGGTTTATACGTGAAAGGAAACTTTCTTTGTTGGTTACCAGGGATGGGAGAGAAGGGGAGGGAAAATTCCTAGATAGGCTGGAAAAAAAAAAAAAAAAGGAAACTAAAGATTGGTAGCATAGTGCCTAAGGCATTTGACTGCTAACCAGAAGACTGGCAGTTCAAACCCACCAGCCACTCCTGGGAAGGAAGATAGGGCAATCTACTATCCCTAGTGCTACTGCCTTGGAAACCCAAGGAGGGGTCACTATGAGTCGGGTCCAACTTGATGGCAAATAACAACAACAACAATAACAACAGGGGTGGGAGGGAGGAGGAAAGGGGAAGCTTTTGTTTGCAGGTCACTGAATTTATGCTAATGGTGGTGGAATATTTTGGAAAAAGATAGCGACAATGGTGGCACAACATGAAAAATGTCATTATTGTCTCTGAGCTGTAAATGTGGAATTTGTTACGTTGGTGAATGTGTTGTGTATGTTTTCACCACAATAAAAAAAAAAAAAAAAGAAGAAGAAGCTTAAGACACTTTGAGAACTGACCTACTGAAATAACTTCTCCAGTACCAACCCTGAAAGAACTAGGTCAGTAACCCACAGAATTATATAATTTTTTTTTTTTTTTTTAAAGCTGGAAGGGACCTTAGAGGTTATTTCCAGATTCTTCACTTTAAAAATTAGGAAACTGAGTCTCTATGTGCTCGTGCTCGAAGTACTGCTAATATCACAACCCAGTCTTTCCAAGGACAAGCCCTGTGCTCTTTCAAGAATATTAACACTCTGCCTGTTTGAATCATTTATTTTCCAGAGAGTTTTGCTTATGACAGTGTATGTGTGGTTAGTAGGATTTTATGTTTGTAACCTTGTTGGGGTAAAGAAAAAAAAAAATAGAGAGAGAGAGAGAGAGAAGAAGAAAGAATGACAATATAAATAAAAAGTGGCATTTTCTCTTGTTTTTAATGTCATTATTAAGAAAAGTATGTATTTGAGACCAGAGAACATTTTGTTGAATAAAAACCATCATATAAAACATTCTGTTGAGTAAAAACCATCATATTTCTCTTCTGGAATGATCCTCTCCTAGCCTCCTTTCAGGGATCTTTATCTCCACTATTGGGTCAGAACTGTATGTGTATTTAAGGGGAAGGCATTTGCTATTGGCTTGCTTCGAAAATAGAGCAGAGGGGAGGTGGGTTGGGAAGGAGAGAGGCTGTGAAGAGGAGGTCTGTTTTGCGGGGAAGGGGGCAGTAGCCTTCCACGAAATGAGGCAGGTGGAAAGAGGGAGGGGACTGTGAGTCTGCAGAGTTTCCAGGCGTCCCGTGAGCTGCCTCTGCTGGGAGGGGCGAGGCTGTCACCGCCGCGGCTCAAGGGGCTTCAGCGCAGCTTGGAGAAGTTGACCCTTACACAGCTCCCGCTCAGTTGCGCTCCTCCTGGACAGCTGGAAAGCAGACCTCGGGCAATGGGTGAGCTCTTTCGCGGATCGCTGCAGGGTCGGGATAAGTTTCCTAAAGGTTCGGCCTCGGGAAAGGGCGTGACAGAAAGTAAATGTTCCTGTGCTTGTGATTGCATTCTTCCTGTTCTCCCTTCCTCCCCAAAGTTCCTGTCTTTGAACGCCACTTGAGAACAAGGTTGTGCGGGCTAAGGTGGCTGACGAGGGAGAGTGCCCGACAACTTAAAGAGGACGAGGACTGTGGGAGGCTGCGCCCGGACGCCAGTCTGCGTTGTTGCGCCAAGACCCAGACTCAGGGTTGCCTCGTTTGAGACAGTGTTTGAGGAATGAAGAAATACCTAGAAATCCAGAGCATTAGAAATAGTGAGCTGATTCCTGGGAGGTCGTTCTTAACTTTTCCCACGTTTTCATGTGCTCTTTGGGGGTAACCTGAGATAGGATATGAGAAATGGAAACTTCATAAAACTTACAGTTTGTGCAGTTTTGAGTGCAGGACTCTGCAGGGCAGGGCAAGATTAGGTGCGATTTCTAGTCCCTGTCCAATCTGAGTGCCGCACTTGTGTCAGAGATTTGAGGCTAAAGTTTGATTCCCATAAACCAGACCTAGGCAAAAGGAGTAGTGATAAGGGCGCGCTACGTGGTTAAGGCTACTGGGCGGTGGAATTTGGCGCAGTATAGCTCCACTCAAGTTTCTACACAGTCTGCTTCTCCGGGGTTTTGCGGCGGCAGCTTGGAAGAGCTCTGGAATGTGGTTGAGTGCATGGAGGGGTGGGGAGACCCGGTGTGAAATAAATAAAAATGAAGCTCCGGGAGGTGGGGTCCGTCCGGTGCGAAGACTTGGGTGGAAGAGCGAGTTAGGGGCTGGGAGAATGGATTACTCTCTTTCCCAGACTTGGTTTGGTTTTGTTTCGTTTAAGCAGAGCGCACAGAGGCAATGCTGCCTTTCCTGGGTTACTGATTAGCTATCTACCAGAGCTGCTAGTTTACTGTTCAAATGCCAGGATACTCATTGCTTCCCCTCCGAGTCCACTACGTGCCCCTCCCCCTTTCCTTTCCCTTGTCCTTTATGCTTGCTGCTCCCCAAGAATTGTTGAGTGATTTCTTCTTCAAGAATAAAGAGGTCTTTGGAATTGACGTGCTCGGGTTTAAATTCCTAAATGCCTGTAGTAATTCCCACGGGCTCAAGCGTTAGGGGATGCTTTGACTGCTAATCGGGGAGTTTATAGACACTGCCAACTTGAAGAAAGAAAAAAGAGAGCTGGGGACATTTTAGTCTATGAATGTTAACTGTGATCAAGACATTCATCGTTTGTTCTTTCTTGACCCTGAAAGAGTCCTAGAAAGACCCAGTTTTAAGACTTTGAATAAAATGGTGTTGGAAATGACCTCCAGAATAGACTGTTAAGTGTTTTCTGAAAGAGAAAGACTATTTCAAATTAAAAAAAAAAAAAAAAAGATAAAACACTTTCCCAAGTGTGTTAGCACATATCTCAGGCTTATTTTAATTTTTCAAAAAATTTTAGTTGTACTTCTGAATATAAACTCTTGTGAGGTTAACATATAGTAGAAAGAAAAGCTCTTTTAAGTAGAGAACCTAAATATTGATTTAATAATCTATTTCTTGACTCTATAAGCATGAAGATGCTCTATGAATCCAATATAATAAAATCTCTAGAAAGAGAACTATTGTTTGACTTTCAACCCTAAGCTTGAGTCCACTATCTATAAATGGGTAATAATTGGTGCTCATAATTTTGGAGTTAATCATTTTTCTATCTAACTTAAATTTCCTAACTGTAATGAAAACAGTTGGTCTTGGATTTTACTTTAATGCCTTTGATAAATTACCCATGACCCCAAGTAAAAGGAAGGTGTTATTTGTTAGAGAGTAGATGGAGTAAACTGAGCTGTTAGGATAATTCTGAGCGAAGTGTCCAACCCTTGGGGATCCTCTTTCTCATCTGTAATGTAACAGATGCCTAAAACTTGTGTCTACCTACTTCTTCCAAGAATGGATTACATTTCTCCTATTGTAATTTTAAATCACCAAAAACACAAGTGGTACAAGGTGACTACTAGCATAGAGTGGGTAGAAGAAGCAAGCGAGAAAGCAAAGGTTGGGGAAGTAGAGAAAGGAACAAGTATGTAGCAACAAAGAATGAGAGTAAGAAGCCAGAGAGCAGGAAAGAGATCCAGCTTTACAGTCCAGAAATATGTCAAGTGCAGCCAGTGAGCAGGTGGTACAAATGGGAGAAAGAAGGAAGGAAGGATGTCTAGAAACTAGAAGGAAAGCATTTGGTCACTTGTGGTCATCTTTCTCCTCTTCCTTTTAATTTACTTGTAATAAACCCAGGAGTTTATTACTTAGAGCCTCTTTTATTTAGTGATAGTGGGGAATGAGGGTGGAGTACCAGTGACCACATTTTTAGGATAAGGAAAGAAGGCAGTATAAGAGAATGCCCAACCTTTCCAGTCAGCTGAATCCATCTTTTACTATCATTATGAAACTAAAAGTTTTAATTTAAAGGAAGAACGATGGTACTGTGGAGGTGAATATAGCAATCCTTATTTGTCTCAGAAGAAGAAATCCTTTTTGTATGAAGATTGATAGCACATTTGTAGTACGTTTGTTAGAATGAAATTGGTGGAAGACTAAAGGTAGTTGGTTAATCAAATATTCTGAATAAGTTATAGCCATTATATATGCGAAGAACAAGGATAATTCTCTCTCTCTCTCTCTCTTTTTCACATTAGACAAATTGAGATTTTGACATCTCTTGCTTCCTGTTTTTGTTTATTCTTTCCTCAGTGACACAGTAGAGTTTTTCTTTCACGCAAAACTTCTGTTCTCCATAAAGAGTATGATGAATTACTTCACATTACCTCCTTGAGTTTCTGAGGCGATAGCACTACGTAAGTAGATTGCCCAATCTTCCTTTTGAGGAGTGGCTGGTGGGTTTGAACAACCAGCCTTCTGGTTAGCTGTCAAATGCCTTAGACACTGTACCACCAGAGCTCCCAGTAAAGGCATGGTCTGATGATACATTACCTTTGGTAAGAGTGTTTACATTTTATTTTCAAGGATAACTTTAAACTGTAAGTGAGATATGAGATTCTCTATTTGTGGAATTTCAAGTTTCAGTGGTGAGATAGGTCAGGAACATTCTTTAATTTTCTCCCTGCTGCCCAATCAAATGGTTTACTTTTCTGCTTAACCCTATGAACTTTATAAACATTGACTCTGAAACCATTGGTTTATTTTATTTAAAAATAATATTGAAAATTATTTAGTTCTACAGATACTATTGGGAGCTCTGTTGGAAAGAAGACTTGGCAATGTATTTCCATAGATACCACCTCAGAAACCCAAGGAGGGGTTGCTAGGAGTCATATATTTTTTTTTTCACAGATACTATTATGGAAAATTTAATGGATAGAATGATATAATTTGGGAAGGCACAAGGAAGAGAAGAGGCATTCTAGATAGAATAATGGGTGTCCTCTTCAAGCAGGAAGAAGGTGAGTTTGAGGAAACAGGATAACATGAAACTGGGTTGACCAGATGGGGAGATTTGGAGCGCCTTCAAAACCACCTAGAGCAATTTGTAATTTTTATTGCCATTCATATGGTTTTCACTAGCTCATTCTTTGAGAAGTGGATGGCCTCTTCCTTCTGAGTCTGTCTTAGTCTGGAAGCTCTGCTGAAACCTGTCTACCATGGGTGACTCTGCTGGTATTTGAAATACTGGTGGCGTAGTCTCTAGTCTCATAGCAACACACAAGCCACCCTAGTATGACAAACTGACAGACAAGTGGTGGAATTTGTAATTGATACAGAAAATAGGGAGTCATGGAAGGTTTTTGAACAGGGAAGAATCATAATGAAATTAGTGTATAATGAAGATAAATGAAGCAATGTTGTTTAAGATGAAAGCTAAATTGGTAAAGATAGACCCAGTTGTCATGTTGTTGTT
>NW_006921865.1:966072-976287 GCF_000298275.1 Orycteropus afer afer | reverse complement strand
GATAAGCCAGACAGTTTTCCCTCCCTCCTCACAGATGTTTTGGGGAGCAGATTAATTTCATTTGTTAAATGTTAATTAATTAAGAGGTAAAAACTAGATATCTGAACAAATTGAAATTAAAAACAACCAGAAAAAAAACGAACTCAATGCTGTCAAGTCATTTTTCTGACTTATAGTACATTGCCCAATATTCCTTCCGAGGAGTGCCTGGTGGGTTTGAACCACCAGCCTTCTGGTTAGCAGTCAAATGCCTTTGGCACTATACCAATTTGATCAAACCACAAAAACAAGGAAAATAAAGATTTGAGGGCTACCAACCTGTTGAAGAAGGAGCTCTGGTGGCATAGTGGGTAAGGCAGTTGTCTCCTAACCAGAAGTTCAGTGGTACAAACTTACCAGCTGCTCCCCAGAAAGAAGGTGAGGCAATCTGCTTCCATAAAGATTTACAGCCTTTTGTAAACCCAATGAGGATCTCTGTGAGTCTGAATCTACTCAATGGCAGTGAGTTTTTACTGATCAATGAAGAAGCTCTGGTGGTGCAGTGGTTAAGGCATTTGCAGCTAACCAAAATGTCAGTGGTTCCAAACCACCAGCTGCTCCATGTAAGAAAGATGAGGCAATCTGCTTCCATAAAGATTTACAGTCCTGGAATCCCAATGGGAGTCACTATGAGTCATTATCGACTTGATGGCAGTGAATTTGTTTGTTTTTAAACCTGTCAGTGAGAGTTAAATATATGTAATTAGTTAACTGTTTGAATGTATAAGGAGTGCTGATTGAGGGGTAAAGAAGGAAGAAATAAACAGGAGCATTAACCCTATAATAGGTACTGAATGCCCCCAAATTAGAACAATGAAATGTAACATCTTTAACATACAGTGTTATATTTTTGTTGCTGTTATTGTTAATTGCCATCAAGTCAATTCTGCCTTATGACTCATATCTAACCATGAGTGTTAGATATGAGTCCATAAATTTTGAAGAGAAAAATTTAGATGGAAATATTGTGCTCTCATTTAATTTCAGTCAAATTGATTTAGAGATATGCCAATTTATTTGTAAATGTAGGCAAAAAATAATGTGACATGACATTGTTTTGAAATCATACTTTTGTAGGAAAAAATATGACATCCTAGAAGCATCATGATAAGGTACAAAGAGCCAAGTTTTAAAGGCGGAGAAGCAGATGACAATCCCTGTACTCTGAGTGGGTGATGCAAATCTTTAGATTCTACTTTCTCTTTTGTTTGATGAGGGGATTGGTCAAGATCCTATATTTTATGTTGCCTAGATCTTGACTCATTAACAATTAGAGGGGAAAAAAAAAAAAACATGTAAGATGATAAGGTCGAGCTATTTCCATTAAGAAGATCAAGAGCATTTTTTTTAATGGTTGTAGGGTTTCAGCATCCTTTGGCCTCTACTATTTTATTTTCCCTAAAAAGTTATAAATGTGTGATAATAGTCTGAATCTGAGCAGAAAAATGAAGCAATATATTTGGTTATCTGTTGCTACATGACAACAACCTTTAAAATGAGCAAATTTAAAACAATTTACTATTATTTCTCATGGTTCTATGAGTTGACTGTCTTCTATGCCGTTCTCACTTGGGTCTCATGTAGTTACAGTCTGATGTTCAATCAAGCCACTGAAGACTTGTTTGGGCTGGCTGTAGAAGATAGCTCACATAGATAGCTGGCATTGATGCTGGCTGTTGGTTGGGAGTAGAGCTGGAGTCATTTCCATGTGGCTTGAGGTTTCGACAGACAGGTTCCTGGCCTCCAAGAAGGAGCATCCCAAGAAAGAGCTTTCCAAGAAACACAAGGTAGAAGTTGCAATCTATCTATCTATCTATTTATTTATTACTGTCTTTTGGGTGCAAATTTACAGAGCAGAATTTGTTTTACATTCAACAGTTCATGTACATTTGGTTTCACTCCCCGATTACCATCCCCAACCTAACCTACCCTTCTCCTTTCCCTTCTCTGTGACCCCGCCATCTCTGTGCCCTTCTAAGTTATGCACTCCTGTCTGTCCAGCTTTCCGTCCATGTGAATGCTGTCCCTCTGGTTCCCCATGGCTGATTGCTCCAAGGGGTGTACCTCCATAGACTAGGTGGGTGCATCATCCTGGGTTAGATGTTCTGCATGTAAGTCTTTCTACTGTTGGGCTAAGAGCCAGTACTTGGGAGTGAGTCCTATCCCAGGTCCGAAGTATATCACATAGTCTTGGGGGTCCCACCAGACTCCATCTGACCAGTGATTCTGGTCATTGTTGTGTTTTTGAATTTTATTCCACGTTTTTCCTCCCACTCTATCCAGGATGTCCAGTTTTGATCCCTTCCCAAGTGGCTGACATTGGTAACTGGGCACCATCTAGTTCTTCTGGTCTTGAGATCCATCATATCCTAGGGCTGATTGTTTCCAAATGCCTCACTTTTCTTTGCTTTAGAAGAGAGGACACCATTAGCTGCATCTGAGATGGCTGCTTGAAAGCTGTTAAGACCCCAGTCACTACTCACCAAAGTAGGTTGTGGAACAAGATTTTTATGTATTATGTTGTGCCAATTGATCCTGTTGTCCCCCAATACTATGGTCTTGAGTTGGCAGACCCAGTGGTTCTCTCTTCCAAGGTGTTTTTAATGACGTAACATCAGAAATCTCAGAACATCAGTCTCATTGCATTCCATTGGTCAAGAAAATCATTAAAGGCAGATTCAAGAAGTTTGGGAGATTAGTTTCCTCTTGACGTGAGAGGCAGC
The DNA here is from genome assembly GCF_000298275.1 of Orycteropus afer afer. NCBI lineage: Eukaryota > Metazoa > Chordata > Mammalia > Tubulidentata > Orycteropodidae > Orycteropus > Orycteropus afer. The sequence goes on along the minus strand of NW_006921865.1, from coordinate 973,525 downwards.
ATGCTAATACAAGGAGAGAAGGATTTGAGGGTCCAATTCATAGAACCACTCATTCCTAAAATAGTTATCTTTTAAGTATGCTTCACAATATGGACATCAACTTTACAATAAAATCGTTATTTAAATTCTGTCAAACATAAGACAGGGGACTAAATCATTAATTAGAAACATGAAGAAATTTAGAAAATTTCACAGCAAAACATTTGAGTGTGGAAATTTATGCCTGAGTGGAAATGTGTTCCTAGCATTCAAGGATATGCTCTATCAAAAATAGTTTCCAATAAAATCATTTCATTTTTGTGATTTTATTTTAAATCAAGTTTCTAAGATTATTATAATTTAAAGTCCATTTTACTTAGAATTAGTTGGTGTTATAAAGTGGAATATAGGTCAATTAACATAAACTCTTTAATCGTTATCCTCTTGTCAAAATAAATGAGATGCTTTATGATAATCTGAATGCAAATTTGCTTTATTTTTTAAGACTGTGGTTCATGGGCTTGAACTTCTGACTTTCTGGTTAGCAGCCAAATGCCTTATCCACTATGTCACCAGAGCATTTTAGTTAATTGTATAAAATACATACTTTGAATGGGTAACATGTTATTAGAGGCTTAACTATTTTTTTTGAAGAGGTGAATTTCAATCAAATACATAAGATTTAACTTTAAGCTTTTTATGTAAATCACATTTTGTTGTTTCTAACTGACAAACATTAGAGGTACCATTTATGATAACAAAACATACATGTTTCTCTTCTATCCAATTGAAAAACAAAGGTAAATGAGATGACTGTAATTCAATGACAGAATTAATTTTTAACCTAGAAACTTGGAGAGGCTTTTTAAAATAATTTAGAGTCTTATTCAGTTTAACTTTTGGATTTGAGGTCAGTCTATTTTCAGCTGCTTGACAAGAGATGAAGGAATGAAGATGGATAATGTAAAGTCATATACTTACTTCATGCACACTCTACCCATTAGCAAAAACAAAACAAAACAAAAACACATCTCAAGATTCACAGACTTTAGCTTTAAAACCAGTAACACTGGAATAATACATGAGTTACTAAGAAGGTGCTGTGACATGTGTTGTTTTTGTTATGTGCCATCGAGTTGGACCTGACCCCTCCTTGGGTTTCTGAGGCGGTATCACTATGGAAGTAGATTGCCCAGCCTTCCTTCTGAGGAGTAGCTGGTGGGTTTGAACTGCCAGACTTAGGCACTACACTATCAGACCTGTGACATCTAGTTAAAACAAATTCTTCTTTAGAGTTTAGGTAAGCTGCCAAAAATAATTCACTTTCTACTTTTCTTCCACCACTCATCTGTCAGTTTGTTATTCTGTGGTGGATTGTGTGTTATTGAGGCTGGAGGCCATGCCACTGCTGTTTCAAATGCCATGGGTCACCCATGGTGGACAGGTTTCAGGGGAGCTTCCCGAGTAAGACAGGCTTGGAAGAAGGAAGGGGCCATCCACTTCTCAAAAAACTGGCCAATGAAAATCTTATGAATAGCAGTGAAACACTGTCTGATATACTACTGGAAAATTTTATGAATAATCTTGAAATATTATCTGATATAGTGCTGGAAAATGAGCCCCTCAGGTCGGAAAGCACTCAGAATATGACTGGGAAAGAGCTGTCTCCTCAAAGTAGAGCCGACCTTAATGATGTGGGTGGAGTAAATCTTTCAGGACCTCCATTTGATCATGTGGCATGACTCAAAATGGGAAGAAACAACTGTAAATATCCATCAATAATTGGAACATACAATATATGAAGTATGAATCTAGGAAAATTGGAAGTTGTCAAAAATGAAATAGAATGCATAAAGATCGATATCCTAGGCATTGGTGAGGGAAATGGACTAGTTTTAGCCATTTTGAATCAGACAACCATATAATCTACTATGCTGGGAATGACAAATTGAAGAGGAATGGCATGGCATTCATCATCACAAATGTTTCAAGGTCTATCCTGAACTACAATGTTATTAGTGATAGGAAAATATCCAATCTCCTACAAGGGAGACCAGTTAATATTACTGTTACTCAAATTTATGCACCAACCACCCAAGCCAAAGACGTGGAAATTGAAGATTTTTACCAACTTCTGCAGTCTGAAATTGACCAAACATGCAATCAAGATGTGTTGATTATCACAGATGACTGGAATGCAAAAGTTGAAAACGAAGAATCACCAGTAGTTGGAAAATATGGCCTCAGTGATAGAAATAGATTGTGAGGGGGGCACTGGACTGGGCAGTGTTTCGTTCAGCTGTACATGGGGTCACTATGAGTCAGAGCCAACTCGATGGCACCTAACAACAGCAACAACCTACTTTTCGTATATAAGAGTTACCTTAACTATGTAATATCATAGCATAATGGATAAGAAATGTGGCTGCTAAAAAAAAGCTCAGCTATTGAAATCCACTGACTGCCATGTGGGAGAAAGGTGAGGCAGTCTACTTCCATAAAGTGTTACCTCTATGGGGGTTGCTTTGAGTTGGAATTAACTTGATAGGAGGTGTTTTTTTTTTTTCCTTTTTTTTTAAATTTTAACGTAATATCAAAACAAATGTTGTTGTTGTTGTTGTTGTTATATGCCGTCGAGTCAAACCCAACTCATAGCGACCCCGCCTTGGGTTTCCGAGGCAGTATCACTACGGAAGTAGGATTGCCCAACCTTCCCTCCGAGGAGTGGTTGGTGGGTTTGAACCGCCAGCCGTCTGGTTAGCAGGCAAGTGTCGTATCCACTATGCTACCAGAGCTCCCATAGCTCATGTTATTTCAATAAATCTTTTTGTTCTTGCTGTTAAGTGCCATTGAGTTGATTTTCAACTCAGAGTGACCTTATGTAACAGAGTAGAACTTCTCCTTGCATTTTCTTGGTTGTTACCTTGACAGGAGCAGATCACCGGGTCTTTGTCCTGTGGAGTGACTCTAGGGTCAAACCACCAGCCCCTTGGCTAGCAGCCAAGCATTAACCATTGCACCACCAGGGCTCCTTTTACTTCTTATTTTAAAACCTATAATTTTATTGTCTAATTAGAATAACCCACCAGCCACTCCTTGGAAGGAGAGTGGAAGGAAGGTGGGGCAATCTACTCCCATAGTCATGTTGTTGTTGTTGTTGTTATGTGCCGTCGAGTCGGCCCCGACTCATAGCGACCCCTCCTTGGGTTTCCGAGGCAGTATCACTACGGAAGTAGGATTGCCCAACCTTCCTTCCGAGGAGTGGCTGGTGGGTTTGGTGGGTTTGAACCGCCAGCTGTCTGGTTAGCAGGCAAGTGTCTTAGCCACTATGCTACCAGAGCTCCCATAGTCATACTGCCTTGAAAACCCAAGGAGTGGTTGCTATGAGTCAGATCCAACTGGATGGCAAATAAAAACAACAACATTTAGAATTACCTAGAAAATGTGTTAAGTACTGATTTCTGGAACTGAAGCCCCAGATTTGGATTTGGAATGTTTGGACTTGAGAGCTAGACCTGCAATTTTGAGGCAGGAAGGTTTGGACATGCTTTGAGAAATAGTTACTCTGCAATGCCTCTCTCATGAAGCCAACAGTGCTACTGATTACAACTGTTATTCCTTTATTTGTATCTCTTTTATATTATTTTAAATTTCTGTTTCCTTACTCTAAAAACGTTACTAAGAGCTGAATTTTGGGATTAGTGTTAAATTTCTGCTTTGTTTTACTATTAAACTTCTTAAATCTATACTTTCAGTTTCTGCTTCCTCTTTAGTAATTCCGTAGCCCTACAATGGGGTTATGTTCTCCAAAGTTTACTGAAATCCCTCCCCTGAAATTACTAGTAACTTGTAGTTATAGACTAGGCTCACTGTTTCATGTGTTACTTATGTGTATTTAACTCCAAAAATCTGTATCTTAGTGCTGGACTGTCAGCTACTGCCATCTAGTTGTTCCTTTAGGCTTTCAACCTCAGTATGATCAAAATTTAATTCATTCTTCCTTTCTCTCTCCCTTTCTCTCTCTCACAGGGGCAGATTACCCAATAAGCATGGTATGCACTGACTTATTTGTGCTTACTTACTAATCTGTAGTGAACAGTTAAAGATGGTTACTCTGTCCCTGTCAGGGATAGTAAATTTGAAAAGAAGCTTGGATGCTATAGGAGGGTACTGTGGGGTTGGAAGAGAGATAGATGCCAGACATACCAAGAAGCAGAATTTTTGATGTCATGAAAAATGTGAAATTGTTCACTACAAATTACTATGTAAGCATATGTAAACCCATACTTACCTTGCTTATTAGATAATCTGACACTGCTCTCTCTCTCTTTTCCTTTCTATCTCTCCCACTGTTAAAGGTACCTCAATTCTTGTAATATAGGAGAGAATACTCAGTACTCTCTCTTTTTCTTGATGACTCTAGAGTATACCTGGTTCTCTTGTTGTAATATCATAGCAGCTCTTAAAGTTTTATCACTTTCTTTAAATCACATTTCATTACCACTGCTTTCATTCTCTAGTTCATTCTCCTATCTGGACTTTAATGGTCTTTCCATTACAAATTTCATTCCCTTGCTCTACTTCCTCCTGAATCCATCTCCATATGATAGTTACAAGATAAGGTTCTTATCATGCCACCACTTATTCTCTTTATTTCCTGATAGTGTCTCTCATGCATTCAATAATCCAATCAAAAGAAACTGTGAACTCTGGTTATCGACATACCCCTAGCATTTTCTTACCTCTAACTATTAGATCATGTTTCTTTCTTATTTCTTGGGATGTCCTTTCTCTCCATTTCTTCATGCCTAAAACTCTGTTAGTCCTTCATTAGCTCAGCTTAAACATACTTCCTGCATGGAAAGTTTTCATGACTCTTCCTGCTTAGTCTTGTCCAAAGCGTGGGGTATATACTAGTAAAATACAAAGTACTTTTGTTTTATATGTTTCACAAATAATTCTTCAGGATTTAATATGTGTTATGTTCTGCTTTAAGTAGTTTACAAGTTCTTATCATGTAGTCCTCATAACAATCCTATAAGTATTATTATCATCATCCTCATGTTTATATACCCATTGCTGTCAAGTCAAATTCCAACTGTAGCAATCTTATAAGGACAGAGTAGAACTGGCCCATAGTTTCCAAGGCTGTAAATCGATATGGAATCAGACTGCCACTTCTTTCTCCTGTGGAGCAGCTGGTGGGTTCAAACTGCTTACCTTTTGGTTAGCAGGCAAGTGCTTAACCCCTGCATTATCAGCACTTCTTCATGTTTATTTGGAGAGATTTAAATAATCTGCCCAAGGTAACCCAACTATTAAGCTATAGAGAGTGATTTGAACCTATTCAGTCAGATTCCGGAGTCCATGTTTCTAAGCACCATGCTATACCACCTTTCCATTTTATGTGAGATACTTTAGGCAGTTCAAGGCTATGGCATTAAATGAAATAGAGTTTCAGAGTGATAACACAATTTTCATCTCTATTTTCTTTCAATTTTTTTGATTATGTCTAGGAAAAATCCACAATTTGCTGGCAAATGCTTTATTTTTTTCTAATTCTACTTATCTCTCTTTGTAATAAAGATCACGCCCCAGACTTTGAACTTTTAATAATTGTTTCTAAGACAAGATATACTGATTTTCCATTTATGTAGAGATATAAGGTGTTTTTTTTTTTTTTTTTAAATACAGGTGTAAGTAAAAGCATTAAATTGTTTTGAAGCCTGATGTAAATAAGAATAATGGTGATATTCAACTATGGTAAAAACTGTATACCTGGAGTCAATATAGTGGTGTGGAAGTGGTTCAAACATAAATATTTTGAGAAACTATTATCCTAGTTTAACCATTAACTAGCCATGGAGCTTGAGTACTTCTGTTACTTAAACTTTCTGGCTTCACTTAATATATAATTGATGGGAGCAATAATAGTATCTACCTTAGAATAATGTTTGTGAAAAAATAGAAGAGTTACTTGAAAAGAGCTATGCATAGACAAATAAATGCTCAGTAAATTATTACATTTTTACACAATTTTTTGTAGGATATTGTAAAAACTATGAAGATGGTACCCAAACCCTTGGAGTTCATAAACACTGCATCCAATGAAATTCTTTTCCATATGCTCTCAATGCCTTATCTCTATAACTCTGTTATTGCACCTTTCTGTTTCCTCCTTGCATTATAGTTATTTGTAAATGTGCAAAATGAGTTCATGGTCATGTCCAGACTCTGAAGGCAATGACTTCCAGATAATTGTGAAAAGAAACTAACAAATACCCTTACCGTAAAGCTATTCGTCTAATACTGTCTATTTTGCTAACTTAACTTACAGGAATACAAAAAATGAGTATTATTTACAGTAATACATATTTATTCATGGCAGCAAGAAGGAAGGCAAACATGCTATCTTCATTTCTCATTGCTGTTGTAACAGAAATATCATAAATGGGTGGCTTTAATGAACAGGGTTTTATTATCTCATGGTTTGTTGTTGTTGTTGTTATGTGCTGTTGAGTTAGCCCCGACTCATAGCGACCCCTCCTTGGGTTTCCGAGGCAGTATCACTAGGGAAGTAGATTGCCCCATCTTCCTTCCATGGAGTGGCTGGTGGGTTTGAACTACCAGCCTTCTGGTTAGCAGTCAAGTGCCTTAGGCACTATGCTACCAGAGCTCCATAGTTCAGAAGGCCATAAATCTTAATTCAGGGCACTGGCTGTAGAGGAATAATTTCTCTTTCTTTTGGCTCTCAAGGAAACTCCTTGTCTCTTTTCAGCTCCTGTTCTTTGTTTCCTTGGGGATCATCATGTGGTATGGCATCTGTTTTTTCCATCTGTGCTTCCCGGTTTCTGTGCCTAATCTGCTCTTTGTATAGTTCAAATGCGATTGGTTTAAAACACCTGCTTCATTGGTAGGACCTCATTAACATAACAAAGACGCCCTTATTCCCAAAGGAGGTTACAACCAAAGGTATAGGTAGAAGTTAGGATTTACAACACATGTATATTTTTTTATCACAATTCAATCCATAATGCACACTGAGTATGTTTCTCTAGAAGAGGGTTAGCAACATGGTAGTGGGGGTGGTGGGGGGTCGATTCAGCATTAGACCAAAAGCCTTGAAGAAGTGAGGAATGAGAAGGCAAGAAGGACCTTGAAGAATCACCTTTTCGACGAACTGTTTTAAAGTTTTTAGATGCTTTAATGGTTTAGATGAAAAAAAGTTAGTGCCATTTCAGAATAGTCAAGGAGGAAAGTTTTAACAAGTGAATGATTAGTGTTGAGTGCAATGGAAAGAAAAGAGAGGAACAAAATTTATTTTACTCTAGTGGTTCTTTCATAATTATAAAGCTATTGAAATACATACATGGCAGACTAGAATAGCCCCAAAGGGTTTTTAAGACGAATCTTTATGGAAACAGATTGCCACATCTTTCATATATATATATATATATATATATATATATATACA
>NW_006921865.1:949565-965972 GCF_000298275.1 Orycteropus afer afer | reverse complement strand
ATATATATGACATATATATGTGTGTGTGAGTGTATGTGGGGGTATAACATTAGTAAAATACTGTATAATGTATCACGGAATTTATTGATGCATTTCTTATGCTAGTAGCAGCCTAAATTTTGACCTATCTCTATGTGCGTGTGTGAGGAGTTGTTCTTGCTCCTATGTTTTTTGTTTTATATGTATGAGAAAAGATGGTGTTCTGTGAGGTTGTTATAATGCAAAGTACTAATTTTTAAGTCCCAGATGTGGTATTTTAACCATTGATAATGTTCTCTGCTGCTGAAAAATAATACTATGTTTACGTCCTAGTCTGAGTCTCATTTTCTACTCCTTACACACATGCAGTTTTTGTTTACGAAAAATCTAGGCATGGCGAAAGATGATATTTGGTAAAGTACAATTCATGACTAGCTTATTCCTTCTGTATGTAATATTTTTTCTTGCTGTTTTTATTAAAGAAAGAAACACAAGTATATAAAAGTGAAATGCTGAGGTGAAATTGTGCTTTTAAATATTTCTGAAGGCCAAATGCATAATAATAGATTTACTTTGATATACATTTCCACTATTAAGATAAGTCAGTTGCCTACTGTAGTCTAGATTTGCGGTATAGATAATGCACATTTGATAATTAAAGGCATTTTCTACACTCCCTTTACAATCTTTCCACTAAATAGCACCAAAAGGCCAAAAGTTCAATACAAAGGAAGTATCAGATATATAGTATGTATGCGGCAGGGTCATTTGTTATTGTAACCATTTCACAATTCCTTGCCTTCTAAGGAAATATTTTTTAAACTAATAAAATGGATTAAAGATTATTTGTTAATTATGTAAAAGAAATTCAGAATGACAAGGTTTTAAAGAGAAAATTAGCCAGAGAAGCAATTAGTACAATGCCACAATTTTTAAGTAATTGATTGTTTATTTATAAATGAAATAAAGATCACTTGAAAAAGTAATGTTATTAGTTTTATTCATTTCAAAGCAATTACCTTAACTGATAGATAGCTGTAACCAAGTTGACTTATGAGGCCTTGGTGTACAGCAGAAGGAAATGTTGTCTAGTCCTGTGTCATCTTTATGATAGCCGGCGTGCTAGAGTACATCATTACAGCTATTTTGCTAATCCATCTCACCCTCTGAACTCTTCCTTGCCTTTGGCAGTCCTCTGCTTTACCAAACCTGATGTCCACCTCCAGCACTTGGGCCCTCCTGATGAAATGTGCACTGCAAGTGAGTAGGATATCCACTGCAGTGTTTTCTTATGATCCCTAAGGTTTCCTTCCTTAGTTTTCAGAAGTAGGTTGCAAGACCTCTATCTCTAGTCTTACTTTGTAAGCTCTACTCAATCCTGCCCACCACAGAGTACCCTGCTGGTATTTGAAATACCAATTGCATAGCTTTCAGCATCATAGAAACATGCAAGCCACAAAAAACTGACGGTTGGTGGAATTATTTTAATACATCTCACTTTTACAACATGATAAATCCATCCTCGTTTAAATAAATTGAGAGGTAAAATGAAACTCACAACAAAATCTTTGTCCTGAGGGTGATAGATACGTTCGTGATAAAAGAGTACTAACAAAAAACAAACAAACCAAACCAACTCTGAAATTTATTACAATATTAATTTGATTGAACAAATATGTCTTAAGAGTTTACCATGTGTCCACCTTTGTCCTCCACATAATAAAGAATACACAATAATTATAATTTCTTTACCAAAAGGACATATGATTTTATTAGGGATATAAAACTTACAAACAGAAAACTGCTTGAGAATTCCATAACATTAGTTTGGAGACCTAAATTAAATGCAATCAGTTAAATCAGTAGGAGTAATTGCTCCCACTAATTAGTTGCTCTCACTAATTAGTGAGATTAATGGTGGCTCTGGTAGCATAGTGCCTAACGCACTTGACTGCTAACCAGAAAGCTGGTGGTTCAAACCAACCAGCCACTCCTCTGAAGGAAGATGGGGCAATCTACTTATGTAGTGATACTGCCTCGGAAAACCAAGGAGGGGTCGCTATGAGTCGGGTCTGACTTGACGGGACATAACAACAACAACAATCATCAACCACCTGTTTATTAAAATGATCAAACTGGATCACAACAGAATATTGTCCAACTTACTTGCTTTGGATATGTCATCAGTAGTGATCCATTGCTGGAAGAAGACATCATGTTTGGTGAAGTAGAGGGCCAGTGAGGGGAAGGGAGAATCTTGTTGAGATGAATCGGCACAGTAGCTGCAACAACGGATTTGAATATACTGGAGATCTTGAGAGTGATGCAGGATCAGGTTTCCTTCAGTGGCATGCAAGGTTGCCATGAGTTGGAATTGACTCAACGGCAGCTATCACCATCATCATCACAGTTGGCAAAAGAAGTTTTCTGAATGAGAAGTAATGTGAAGAGAAGATGAATAGTTTGTGGTTTTATCAGGGCAATAGAATGGTAGCCATTCAGGGGCACATAAAGAATAAAAACAAAGTCATGGAGGTGAATGAACATGCTGTGGGACACATTCTGAATCAGCTTTCTCTTCAGTTCTCTAATACAAAGGCTGCTAATTTTCCTAAAGCCCATGACCTCTGAATTGGAATGTGGAGGTCACATACGAATTGAAGTTTACCTCTTCAGTGCCCATGCCATTTATCCATACCACTTTCAAAACCTCTGCAGGCCTGACTTTTTACTTACTCCCTTTCATTTAAACAGTACTTTGTTACAATGTTGTGTTCTTTGAGTCCCCTTCCCCAAATTCTACAAACATTTTCAGTTCATGTGGGCAACGCTTTCAACTCTAGTTATCTCTATCTCCACTGCTATACCTCAGACCCTGATTCATATACCTTTATCCGGAATTTTGTCATTATGTACAACTTTTGAAATATGTTAAATTCAAACCACTTATGCTCACACTATCAGTATGATTGCACTGTGTCAGATTGCACCATTCACATATTGTACATGTACAGGAGGTTTCAATAACATAGAACACAGTGTGAATGGTGTCCTGATGGTGAGCACAGTAGTGGTTCTGCTAGCCACGCCATCTTATTCTTCTTGTTCTTTCACACGTGTATTCTAACTCTTGGACATGTGGTAAGTCTTCTAATTGTCCTCACAGGGACCTTCCAGTCTTCTTCCATTTGTTTTTTTCTAGTCTATCAGCTCTAATCTATTATTGCTTCCTTCTCATTCAGTCTAGACTATATGTATGACTCAGAGTGCATATCATAATTTTGCAAATATTCTTGACTCCCTTGGCTCATTGTCCAAAGGAATCTAGATTATTGAAGCACAAATTAGAGGAAAGCTTAATTTAAGGATTAAAAAAATCATTCCATCACATGATCATGCAATTGCAAAATTTCAAACAGAATTATACAGATCTGAGAAGATTTGGTGACAGATGCAATAGGTAGAAAGGGAAAAATATGAAGGATAATGAGAAGAAAAAACATCTTTTTATCTGTTCAAATATTGCCAAGAAGAAATTGATATTATAACAGATAAAGTATAATAGGATGAAGAAGTCATCAAAAGCAAGATCAAAGTAAAAATAATCACTATTCTGACAATTGCCAATTAACTAAACTATCTCTATAAAATTCCACATGCTATTAAATAGGACGATTATCTGTTATGGTTTCTATCAACCCAGTTATTCAAGATTACTCTGTTGGTGTACTTGTCAAAAAATGTTCCATTCATTCCTGCTACCCCTTGTAGCAAATCTGCTACAAAACATCTCTTTGAAGTGTTAAAGACTACAGATGTCTCTTTGAAGAGGTACCACTGACCAAGTCATGATATTTTCAATCACCTCATATGCATGTGAAAGTGGAAAATGCATAAGGAAGACCAAAGAAGAATTGATGCCTTTGAATTATGGTGTTTGTGCAGAATACCATGGACTGCTTGAAGAAAGAACCTATCTGTCCTGGAAGTTGTGAAGCCAGAATGTTCCTTAGAGGCCAGAATGGCCAGACTTTGTCTTACCTACCTTGGTCATGTGATCAGAAGGGACTAGTTCCTGGAGAAGTATATCATGCTTAGTAAAGTGGAGGATCAGAGAAAGAAGGGGAAGACCCTCAATGAGATGGATTGACATGGCTGCAACCATGGGCTCAAGCACAGCAAGGATTGTGAGGATGACACTGGACTGGGCAGTGTTTCTTTATGTTGTACAAGGGTTGCTATGAGTTGGAGCCAACTAGATGGCACCTAACAATAACAAGCCCATGTTATCCTCCCAGGAAGCTGTTCAGGATCATCAACTTTCCAGATAAAAGAGTATTTTACTAAGGTTATGCAATTGGCTTCACTTCCTATTTAAATTATTGTTGTTGTTAGGTGGCATTGAGTTGGCTCTGACTCAGAGCAACCCTATTTAAATAGAACCTCCAAATAAGCTTTTAAAATTTAATTTCCCATCGATTTCTAAGATACAGAGATTTCTAAAATTGACTCAAATATGCAAATTGTAAATTCACTTACTTTTCAGTAAAATAATTTAACACACTTAATTGCATATTAAAACTTAATAATGCACATTACAATGATCAAACAGTAAAATATTAAAATTTTGAATGTACAAATCAGAAAATGTCATCCAGTTAAGTCTCGGTAATGATAGGATACCAACTTTTTAAAAAAATATTTGCTAATTAGCATTATGAAAGTTTTTCTTAATCATATTTTTATTACTTTATATGCATTATTTGCATATATGCAGATAATGCATATGCAGTAATAAAAATATGCATTATTTAATTGAGATGAAGGAGGAAGCAGAACAATCTGTGTCTTTAATTTCTTAAATTTCAGTTTTAGATTTCCTTGGTCTCAAGACAGTCTGCTATTTCTTTTTCTTTTTGCTAATCTGCTTTTCTTTTCCTTAACTTTTAAGTAAAAAAAAAGATGAATGTTTTAAGAAGATTTTGAATTTGAGGCTGAAAGGACCATTCAGATTTTTCCTGTCTTCCATAAAACTTAACATAATGGAAACAAAGCATCTTTTATACATTTGATTTTTTAAAAATTAATTGGGTACTGTGCCTTTCATTTTCACTACAGCCTTCTTAAATTAATGTGAGGTGGTATGTGCAGATGAAGTTCTAGATGCAAATGTGTAGGAGGAAGCTTTCCCTGCCCTTTACTGCTAAATAGTGGGTATGCCTTTAATACTATCTTCCAATGTCCACAATGACTATAGAATCAACATATAATTGATTGTTGGCTCTTTTCAAGTTGAGTTTTGTTTTCTTTGTCACTGACTTTCTTCTAGTGAGTATATTTCACTGTTTATTTATTGAGTGTTTAATATGGAAAACATCTAGTCTTTTAACATTGACAACAAATTAGAGTAATGAGTCTGTCCATCACGGTACATTGGGTATTATCTTTTGCTGTTAGGCTCTTGGCTGATTTTGTTGTACCTTACCATCCTGAAAGTTTGGGAAATCTGGCTGATTGGTTGGTTGTTGTTTTTCTCTTCTTATTAACACTTGCCAATCCTTTTGTCATGCATTTTTAGGCTCATGATGGTTTCTAGGTCAAATTTCAGTTTTGATCATTGCATCTTTAGAAGTAAAGCTAACACAGAAATAGCCAGTTCTTTCTTGGTGATTGCAATGAACGCTGATTAGTTGCATGCTGATTGTTGAAGTCATAGCAACATGTCCTACTTACTATCTTTTAAGCATCTCAATTAAGTTTCTTCAGGCTTTGAATATACGACTACAAAAGAGTTTGATCTGGAAAAAATGAATAAGTTCTTTCACTGGAGAATTCATAGAGTCAATTAAGTATTCTTTTCTAATGTTCATTTCTGAAAGGGTAAGCTAGAAATTATTTGTACTCCTTTCTTTTATTTTTTCTATCAGTTTTCATAATCACAATTTCTTTAGACAGATTTAAACTTTTAATTTAAAAGTGATTAATTGCCAAGTTGTTGAGTGCTATTGCTTAGGTTACTAAGCCAGACATACTCAGCAATAACAAGAAATTCATTGCTGTTGGTTATAGTGAAAACAAATACGTACTCAAATTTTATTTTCAAAGAAATCTCATGACATTTTGTATGAACATATTTTCTATTTAGTCAGCAATATTGTCATTAGAGGAAATAGCTATAGTCATTTTGTTTTTCTATAGAAAGTGATATTATATAAAATATAAATTTTTTCTGTAATATTGTAGACAGTATAAATAGAAAATAATTTTTGCCATTTTATGTGACAAGTAATGAGTAATTTCTCTCTACATAAAGATTCTTTTGCAGACATAGAATTATGACAGAGTTTTCACATATAGATTGATGGTAGAAAAAAGCTGTATTATGTAACCCTATAAATGAATGTAAACAGAATTTTGTACTCTTCAATTCACTGATGTCCAAGCAAATCTGTTCAAAGCAGAACTCTCTGGAAGTTTCATTTGGGCCTTTTCTACACATTTCTTTATAAAGAGAAGCCTGTTTGCAATTCCTAGATCCACTACTTTGGAAAAATAATCTAAGACCCACTAAGCTTCAGGCATTTTATTTATTTGTTAACTCTAGGCACTATAAATATGTCCCTTATGGAATCATTGAGATGAATAAGTGAGGAAATGTATATAAAATAGGTTAACAGTGCTCAATAAATACACACACACACACACACAAACATGAATGATTCTGAAATCTGTCTTAAGTAAGTCTTTATTATTTTTTAAAAATCTATCACATAGGAAATAAAAGATTTGTGAGTATAAGACTACAATTAAATTATTCTTATTTTTCAAAGCCAGTGAACAATTAAATCATGTATTTTCCTAGATATATGCTGACTAGATATAGCTTTTATTGATCTAAACTGTTGTTGCCATTCAGTTAGGACAAATTTGAACTGCTCCATTTGCTTTCCAAAGATGTCATCTTTATGGAAGCTGACTGCCACTCTTTCTCCTTCTGAGTGGTTTGAACTCCTGACCTTTCAGTTAGCAGCAGAGCACTTAATCACTGCACCATTAGAGTTCCTTAGTGATAGAAAATATTATTAAGAAATAAGTTAGAATTAAGAGTAAGCCAATGCTCAAATGAGTTTAGGAATGCTGCTAAACACTAGAACTTGCTAAGTGTTTCCACATAATCCATTTATCAAGCAGTTTTTAAGTACTTGCTATTTTCCAGTGTACTCAATAGTACATATTCCCAGTACAAAGGTGAATAAACTGTGATACTGATACATTAATAAACCAGTAGGAGTAACAAAGTATAGCAGATGATGTTATACAAGTTTGTATGGAGTACTATAGGTGAAAGAGAGTAGTTAAAATTCCCCTTGGAATGTCAGTGAAAGATTCCTAAAGACTGTTTAGAGATGAGTCATAAAACATGAAAGGTTTTTCCAGAGGAATGAATCAAGATAAAGACATTCTAGGCTAAGAGAGAAATGTGAATAAAGACATTGAAGTAAAAAAGCATGAGATGTTTAAGAAATTATATGCAGGTCAATATGACGAGAGTATAGCAATGTAAAATATATATTGATCAAAAAGAATGAAGAGGTAAACAAGAGGCAGATTAGGGGGTCTTGTATGACATAGTAAATTGTTGGCCTATAGTGTGGTATGCATGAGGAGCCACTGTTAGGTATTTTGTAAATAGATAAGATACTTAGATTTTTATTTTAGAAAGATCATTCAGGCAATAATGGAGAAGATTAATATGATAAGTGATATATTAGCACAAACAGGAAAGTCCAAGAAAGATAATCTGTAATGTCAGATGAAAAAATAGCAAATAAAGTGCTAGAAAATACAATCTAACAATGTTTTAAAAATCATGTCCAAGTAACATTGACTGTAATGGAAATATGGTCCAAGATCTGAAATTTCATTTTCAGTGTTTAAAATGGAAAGAAAACATGATTAGCTCAGTAAATACTGAGAGCATATTTAATAAATTCTATATTAAGCATCAAAAGATGAAAGGAATACACAGTCACTGTGCCAAAAAGAGTTGGTCGACCAACATCCAACCATTTCAGGAGGGAGCATATGATCAAGAGCCCATGATATCGAAGGAAGAATTCTGAACACCAGTGAAGGCATTGGCACAAAACAAAAACCAAAACAAAAAAGGCTCTAGGAATTGACCAAATACCAACTGAGATGTTTCAACAAACAGGTGCAACACTGGAAATGGTCACTTGTCTATGCCAAGAAATTTGGAAGACAGCTGCCTGGCCAACTGACTGCTGGAGGACATTCATATCTGTGCCCATTCCAAAGAAAGTGATCCAACAGAAATTATAGAACAATATAATTAATATCGGGAGCTCTGGTAGCATAGTGCCTAAGGCACTTGACTGCTAACCAGAAGGCTGGTAGTTCAAACCCACCAGCCACTCCTTGGAAGGAAGATGGGGCACTCTACTTCCGTAGGGATACTGCCTTGGAAACCCAAGGAGGGGTCGCTATGAGTCAGGTCCAACTCGACGGCACATAACAGCAACAACAATAATTAGTGTCACACACAAGTAAAATTTTGTAGAAGATCATTCAAAAACAGTTCAGCAGTGCATCAACAGGGAAATGAGAAAAATCCAAGTTGGATTCAGAAGAGAACATAGAACGAGATACATCATTGCTGATGTCAGATGACTTTTGGCTGAAAGCAAAGAATACCAGAAAGATGTCTACCTGTGTTTCATTGACTATGCAAATGCATTTGACTGTGTGGATCATAACAAATTATGGATAACCCTGAGAAGGATGCGAGTGCCAGAACACTGAATTGTGCTGTAGAGGAACCTGCACACAGACCAAGATGCAGTCATACAAACAACAAGGGGATACTGCATGGTTTAAAATCAGAAAAGGTATTTGCCAGAGTTGCATCTTTTCACCATACTTAATCTGTATACGATCAGATAATGTGCGGAGCTGAAGTTTATGAAGAAAAATGATTAGTTGTTGTTGTGGGCTGTAGAGTCGACTCCGACTCATAGCAACCCCTCCTTGGGTTGCTGAGGCAGTATCACTACGTAAGTAGATTGCCCAACCTTCCTTCCGAGGAGTGGCTGATTAGAGGAATACTCAGTAATGACCTGTGATAATGCAGATGACACACCCTTCTTGCTGAAAGTAAAGAGGACTTGAAGCATTTACTGATGAAGATCAATGACTATAACTTTCAGTATAGATTATACCTTAACATAAAGAAAACAAAAATCCTATAATTGGATCAATAGGCAACATCATGATAAAATGAAGAAAATATTGAAGTTGTCAGGGATTTCATTTTGCTTGGATCCACACTCAATGGCTGTGGAAATAGCAGTCAAGAAATAAATTGATGTACTGCATTGGGTAAATCTGCTGCAAAAGACCTCTTTAAATCATTGAGAAGCAAAGATGTCAGTTTGAGGATTAAGTTGTGCTTGATCCAAGCCATTGTATTTTCAATAGCCACATATGCATGCAAAAGCTGAACAATGAATAAGGAAGACTGAAGAAGAATTGATGGCTTTTGAATTATGGCTTTGGCAAAGAAATACCTTGGACTGCCAGAAGAATGAACAAATCTGTCTTGGAAGAAGTACAGCCAGAATGCTTCTAAGAAGCAAGGATGGCAAAACTTTGTCTCATGTACTTTGGACATGTATTGAGGAGGGATCAATCCCTGGAGAAGGATATCATGCTTGGTAAAATAGAGGGTCATTGTAAAGAGGAAGATCTTCAATAAAATGGATTGACATATATAAAACATTAAATAATAAAACTTCCAGCAGAAAATATAAGGGGATATCTTTGTAACATTGGGTTAGGCAAAGGTTTCCTAGAAAAGACACCAAAAGCCTAATCTTTAAAAGAAAAAAATGAATCTTCATCCAGATTAAAATGTTCTCTTCTTTGACAGACATTATTTTTATTTTATTTTATTTTTTATTTTAAGAGCTTGTTTTACATTCAATGTTAGGTGTACATTTAGTTTCACTCCCTATTTACCATGTCCAACCCTAACCCAGTCTCCTCCCCTCCCTACCCTATAACCCTCTTCCTGTGCCCCTCATATTTATGACTCTTGTTTGTCCTGCATTTCCTCAATTTGAATGTTGGTCTTCTGGTGCCCCATGGTCTATTGCTTTAAGGGATGTAGTACCATAGAGTATGTGGGTGCATCATCTCAGTTTGAGTGGTGACAGGCATTATTAAGAGAATAAAAAGAAAAGCCACCAACTGGGCAAAATTATTTGCAAAGCACATATCTGATAAAGGACTTGTGTCCTGAATATATAAAACAAGCAAAACTCAGTAACAAGTAAATAAACCCATTAAAACAAATTTGTCCACTAAAACAATGGGCAAAAGCTTTACTCAGACATGTAAGAATGAAGATGTGTATGTTATAGCAAATAATCGTATGAACACATGTTCAACATCAACCCAAAAAAAACCAAACTCACTGCCGTTGAGTCCGTATCACTGTGGAAGTAGATTGCCCAACCTGCCTTCCGAGGAGTGGCTGGTGGGTTTGAAACACGAGCCTTCTGGTTAGCAGTCAAGTGCCTTAGGTACTACAACATCAGGCACAGAGAAATGCAAGTTAAGGTGACAACGAGATAAGATACACACGTAATAGAATAGCTAAAGAAATATCCAAAAGAAAAGACTTTCCCCTAAAAAAAGTCACACAAAAAAACCAAAAACCAATCAAACAAACAGACCAAAACATCTAACAACACCAAGTGCTAGCCTTTTAAAAAGAGTTTAGTACTTGAATCCAATATGCAGTCATAACTGTTATGCAGCCAGATGCATTAGAGACCAGGGTCTTTTATACTTGTATTATTCATTTATTAAGGATAGAATATCTGTAAAAAAAATACTTATATCTCAGTGACTCACAGTGATTTATTTCTCCTCTTTAAGTCACAGTCCAGTGTGGATGTAGGGAGGATGTTTAGAATGGAGTGGGGAGGGACCAATCACTATTTAGTAGTATCATGATCCCCTTAAAGACCTCAGAATCTTCCACATGGTAAATGAGATAAAAGAGAACAAGAAGATCCATGTGAGGCTTTTCATTGCTGAGCCCTGAATAGGTATTTACTTCCACTCACATTTCATTAGCCAGTCACAAGGTCTCACCTAAATTCAAGGAAATCTGGAACTCTTGTCTAAATTTGTGCCTTGGAGGAAAGGTGACAGAGTTTGGTGAACACGTAATAAACTTTGCCACAGTTTGTTAAACAGATTTTAATTAAAATAAATAGAAAGATCATTAAAAAGGTAACAGTATATGATAACTCACCAAACTTTGCTTTATTAATTAAACTTTTAGTAAGCACATTGAAAAATAATTTTTAAATATTTATATTTAAATGATCATAGAATTTTGATTAACATTTTTTTGGTACTGACAGCCAGGAAGGGAGGAACATGTAGTCAGTGTTCAGGGAGCTATGTTACGTTGTTGTTGTTATGTGCTGTGGAGTCGGCCCCAACTCATAGTGACCCCTCCTTGGGTTTCCGAGGCAGTATCACTACGGACACAGATTGCCCAACCTTCCTTCCAAGGAGTGGCTGGTGGGTTTGAACCGCCAAACTTCTGGTTAGCAGTCAAGTGCCTTAGGCACTACGCTATCAGAGCTCCTTCAGGGAGTTATAGTGGCCATATATTGGAATGAAGTTTAAATAGTTCAGGAAGGTAAATGAGAAATTCAATTGAGTGTCAAACTTTTCAACACTTTGAACTTCAGATATCATCCTCTTAAGAAAGACTAAAAACACTACTACTTAGTTTGACATTAATATCTGTCTTTTTTACCTAGCACCTACTGTAGTGCAAGTACCAAAAGTGGGTGGCTATAAAGTGAGAAATTTATTTTCTTATAACTCTTGTTGTTGTTAGATGCCATTGAGTGGATTCTGACTCATAGCGACTGTATAACAGAACAAAACATTACTTGGTCATACCATCTTCACATCATTGCAGCCATTGTGTCAATCCATCTCGTTGAGGGTCTTCCCCTTTTCCTCTGACTTTCCACTTTACAGCACATAATGTCCTTCTACAGGGACTGGTTCCTTCTGACCACATGAACAAAGTAGGTGGGAGGAAGTCTGGCCATTGTCGATTCTAGGGAGCATTCTGGCTGCACTTTCTCCAGGTTAGGTTTGTTCATTCTTCTGGCCGTCCAACCTATTGTCAATATTCTTCACCAACCCCACAATTCAAAGGCATCAGTTTTTCTTTTGTCTTCCTTATTCATTGTCCACCTTTCACATACATAAAAGGTGATTGAAAATACCATGCCTGGGTTAGGCACACTTAGCCTTCAGAGTGTTATTGTTGCTTTTCAACACTTTAAAGAGGTATTTTGCAGCAAATATGCCTAGTGCAATATTACATCTAATTTATTGATCACTGTTTCCATGGGTGTTGATTATAGATCCAAGTAAAATGAAATCTTTTACTTTAGTCTTCTCTCCATTTATCATAATGTTGCTTATTTGTCCAATTGTGAGGATTTTTGTTTTCCCAAAGAAGGGTCACCATGAGTCGGATCCGACTCCATGGCAGTGAGTTTGGTTTTGGAGTTATACTGATGTGTGATCCATACTGAAGACTGTATGTAGTCTTTGATCTTAACTAATAAATGCTTCAAGTCTTCTTCTCTTTCAGTTGGCAAGGTTTTGTCATTTGCTTATCACAGGTTGTTAATAAGTTTTCCTCCAATCCTGATGCTGCATTCTTCTCCATATAGCCCAGGTTCTTGCATTATTTGCTCAGCATGACAATTGAATAAGTATGGTAAAAGGATACAACCCTGATGCATGCCCTTTCTGATTTTAATCCATGTAGTATTCCCTTGTTCTGTTTGAACGACAACCTCTTGGTCTATGTATAGGTTGCTCATGAGTACAATTAAGTGTTAAGGAATTTCCATTCTTCACAATGTTATCTATAATTTGTTATGATCTACACAGTTGAATGCCTTTGCATAGTTGATAAAACATAGGTAAACATCTTTCTGATATTCTTCACTTTCAGCTAAGACCCATCTCACACTAGAAATGATATGCCCTTATTTGATGTCCTCTTCTGAATCCAGCTTCCATTTCTGGAAGTTCCCTGTCAGTATACTACTACAACTGTTTTTGAATTATCTCCAGCAAAATTTCACTTTGTTGTGATATTAATGATATGTTCAATAATTTCCACATTCTGTTGGATCACTTCTTTTTTGGAATGAGCACAAATATGGATCTCTTTCAGTCAATTGGCCAGGTAGTTATCTTCCAAATTTCCTGGCATAGATGAGTAGGTGCCTCCAGAGCTGGATCCACCTATTGAAAACATCTCAATAAGTATTCTTTAAATTCCTAGGCATTGATTTTCACCAGTTCCTTCAATGGAGGCTAAAAAGTCCAAATCAAGGGCTCTGCCTTGCTGGTTTCTTCATTGTCAGTAGTCCCAGGCATTTCTTTGTTCCTTGGACTCTAGATAATCCTCACATGGCATCTGTCTTCTCCTATGTTGTGAGAAATCTACCGAAATATCTATTTATAGCCTGGAATCAGAGCACACGCTAGGAGAACTCTTTTTCTTTTTTTTTTTTTTTTTACTGATTGATTATATTACATTAGATTACATTTTTGAAAGTAATTATATTACTTCAGATTTCATTATGTTACACTGAAGAATAAATTGAAGTTCTTAATGATTTCATTCCACTTGGGTCAACAATCAAAATCTACAGAAGTTGTTGTTCTTGGTAGGTGCTGCTGAGTTGATTTTGAATGGTAGTGACCCATCTGACAGAGTAGAATTCCTCCATGGAGTTTTCAAGGGTGTAATCTTTATGGGAACATATTTCCAGGTCTTTTCCCATTGAGCCACTGGATGGATTCAAACCATCAACTTGCAGGTCAGCAGATGAGTATTTACCCTTTATGTCACCAGGACACCACAGAAGTAACAGTCAAGAAATCAAAGAATGTATTGCATTATACAAATCTGCTGCGAAACACCTCTCCAAAGTTTTAAAAGGCCAATTTATTCCTTTCATGATTAAGATGCATATCGCCCAAGACATCATATTTTCAGTTGCCTCATATGCTTGCAAAAGATGGATAATGAAAAAGGGAGACAGAAGAAGAATTAATGTGTTTAAACTGTGGTATTGGTGAAGAATGTTGAATATATAATGGACCACCAGAAGAATGAACAAAAAAGTGTTAGTAGAAATACAATTAGAGTTCTTCTCAGAAGTAAGAGTGGTGAAACTTTGGCTTGCTTACTTTGGATGCATTATGAGGAAAGACTAATCTCCAGAAAAGGGCATTGTACTTGATAAAGTAGAGGGACAATGAAAGAGGAAAGCTCAATGAGGTGAATTGATACAGTAGCTGCAACAATGGACTCAAACATACAAGCAGTAACGAAGATGGCATTGTTGTTAGGTGCTGTTGAGTAGGTTCTGACTCATAGTGACTGAGTGTACAACAGAATGACACATAGTCTGGTTCTGTGCTACTCTCACAATCCTTGTTATGCTTGAGCCAATTGTTATAGCAACCACATCAATCCATATTGTTGAAGGTCTTCCTCTTCTTTGCTAACCATCTGTTTTACCAAGCATGATATTCTCCAGAGACTTGTCCCTCCAAATAACATGTCCAGAGTACATGAGAAGTCTCACTATCCTCATTTCTGAGGACCATTCCAGCTGTACTCCTTCCAGGACAGATTTGTTCATTCTTCTGGCAATCCATGGTATGTTCAATATTCCTTGCCAACACCACAATTCAAATGAATTAATTCTTCTGTGGTCTTCCTTATTTATTGTCCAGCTCATATGCATATGAGGCAATTGAAAATACCATGGCTTGGGTCAGATACACCTTGATCCTAAAAGTGACATCATTGCTTTCAAACTTTTTAAAGAGGTAATTTGCAGCAGATTTCCCAATGCAATACATCATTTTATTTCTTGACTGCTGCTACCTTGGGTGTTGATTGTTGATCAAAGTAAAATGAAATCCTTGATAATTTCTATATTTTCTCCATTTATCACAATGTTGTTTATTTTTCCAGTTTTGAGGAGTTTTTTTTCTTTGTGTTGAGGTGTAATACATACCAAAGGGTATAGTCTTTGATCTTCATCAGCTAGTGATTCAAGTCTTCACTTTCAGCAAGCAACGTTGTGGCAGCTGCATATTGCAAGTTTTAATGAGTCTTCTCCAGTTCTGATGCCATTTTTTCTTCATATAGTCCAACTTCTGGGGTTATTTGCTCAGCATACAGACTGAATAAGTATGGGAAAAAGATACAACCCTGATGCACATCTTTCCTGATTTAAAACCATGAAGTATCCCCTTGTTCTGTTTAATCAACTGCCTCTTGGTCTATGTTCAGGTTCCTCATAAGCACAATTAGTGTTCTTATATTCTTATTCTTTACAATGTTTTCCACAATTTTTTATGATCCACAGAGTTAAATGCCTCTGTGTAGTCAATCAAACATAGGTAAATATCTTTCTGGTATTCTTTAATTTTATTCAAGATCCATCTGACATCAGCAATAATATCTTTCATCCCATGCCCTCTCCTGAATATGGCCTGAATTTCTGCAGTATGCAAGTATTTTTAAATTATTTTCAGCAAAAATTTACTTGCATGTGATATTAATGATATTATTTGATAATTTCCACATTCTGTTAGATCCCTTTCTTTGGAATGGGCACCATGATGGGTTTCTTCCAGTTGGTTAACCAGGTAGCTCTCTTCCAAATTTCTTGGCATAAACAAGTGAGCACCTTCAGCGTTTCATCCATTTGGTGAAATATCTCAGTGAGTATTCCTTCAATTCTTGCAGCTTCACTTTTTACCAATTCCTTCAGTGGAGCTTGGACTTTTTCCTTCAGTGCCAAGGATTCTTGATCATGTGCTACTTCCTGAATATTAATTAGTCCATAGAACTGAGTAATGTTCATCCTGTTTTACAGGTTTCCAAGAGTCAGAGCCAACTCCATGGCAACCACAACAATAACAAAACATTAGATTTAAGGTAATTACATTACAGAAGTCCTCAAGTGGTACAAATTGTTAAAGCACTTAGTTGCTAACTGAAAATTTGGAGGTTTGAGTATACCCAGAGGTGCTTCAGAAAAGAGGCTTGACAATCTACTTCAAAAAAATCAGTCATTGAAAACTCTATGGAGTACAGTTCTACTCTGATACTCATGGAGTTGCCATGAATTGGAATGGACTTGTGGGCAACCAGTTTAATTACATTATGGAATCTGGTTTATTTAGATTAATTGATTTAATCACATGTAACTACTCCATAGCAGCAACTAGACTTGTATTTGGTCAAACAACTGAGAAGTA
>NW_006921865.1:947542-948975 GCF_000298275.1 Orycteropus afer afer | reverse complement strand
AAACCCACCAGCCACTCCTCGGAAGGAAGGTTGGACAATCCTACTTCCGTAGTGATACTGCCTCGGAAACCCAAGGAGGGGTCGCTATGAGTCGGGGTCGACTCGACGGCACATAACAACAACAACAACAAGTGATATCTAGGTTTTTCTAATTGAAACAGAGTTTAACTCAAACTAAACTCACTGCCATTGAGTTGATTACAACTCATAGTGACCTGCATTGAGTTTCCAAGGCTGTAAACCTTTATATAAGTGGACTACCTCATTTTTCTTCTGCAGAGTGGCTGATGGGTTTTAGCCACCAACCTTTTGTTTAGCAGCCAAATGCCCTAACTACTACACTACCAAAGTCCCTTCAGAATTGAGATGTATTAAAATTCACATTACTTGATACTATTAAATAATTTTATTTTCCCATATTACATATACTAAGTGTTCTGGTTACCTAGTACTACTCTAACAGAAATACCACAAATGGGATGGGCTTAACAAACAGGAATTTATTCTCTCATAGTTTGGAGGCTTTAAGTCCAAGTTCAAAGTGCCAGGCTCTAGGGGCTGTGTGAAAGCCCCTCGACCTTGGGCTTCAGCTCTGCCTCTTGCTCCCAGCCCACTGAAGCTAGAGGTATCTCTTCACTCAGATAGCTACTGGCTGCTGAGGCTAACAAGCCCAAGGTGGACAAATAAAATGGCACAGTACTGCTGTTACCAAACCGCACAACAGGCCATTAATTCAAGTCCACTGTAAGTCCCAACATCAGCAGAACATGGCAGGCTCCTGAACAGCAACATGGCTACATGCAGGATCCAAGCATGCCGTAAGCTGGATACTATCTCCAAGGCTTCTCCTTATATACAGGAAGCAGATCACATCCCAAAGGCAGCTACTTACTTGCTTATGGTAGAGCCCACCATGGAGTTAATTGTCAGTCTCATTATGGGGAATAACTACCACCAACTGCCCAGCCACTCAACCAGGCCCAGCCAAGTTGACATACAAATTTAACTACCACACTAGGTATTGACATAAGTTGCATATTTTAATAAGATTTGACAGCATCCTCAAGAGACAATGTTATGTGAAGTACTACAAAACTTTGGTTTTATGGCGATGTTTTTCACCATTGTGGGAATATTAAAGATATTAACACTGATTCTCAATTCATTACAGGTGGGTCCATTATTTGTTATTGTGTGCCCTCAAGTCCTTCTGACTCCGAGCAACCCTGTGTGACAACATAGAACTTCCCAATAGGGTTTCTAGGCTATAATTTTTCATGGGAGCAGATTGCCAGGTCTTTTCTACCTCAGAGCCACTGGTGAACTGCTGACCTTTAGCTTAGCAGCCGAGTGCTTTAATTACAGTACCACCAGGACTCCTTGTTCTAGTATTTTTTTGTTATTGTTGTTTTTAGGTGTCATTGAGTTGACTC
>NW_006921865.1:912638-929548 GCF_000298275.1 Orycteropus afer afer | reverse complement strand
AAACATTCTTTGTAATGATAAAAGCAATAGCATTCCTCTTCAATTTTCATTCTCTGCATAGTAGATCATATGATTGTCTGATTCAAAATGCCAGTACATTTCAGCTCACTAATGCCTAGGGTATCAATCTTTATGTGTTCTATTTCATTTTTGACAATTTCCAATTTTCCTAGATTCATGCTTTGTACATTCCATGTTCGTATAATTAATGGATTTTTGCAACTGCCACTTCTCATTTTGAGTCATGCCCCATTAGCAAATGAAGGTCCTGAAAGCTTTATTCCATCCATGCCATTATGGTCAACTCTACTTTGGGGAGGCAGCTCTTCCCTAGTCATATTTTGAGAGCCTTCCAACCTGAAGGGCTCATCTTCCAGCACTGTATCAGACAATGTTTCATGGCTATTCATAAATTTTTCCAGTAATATAGCAGACAGTGTTTCACTGCTATTCACAAAGTTGTCACTGGCCATTTTTTTTCAAATTGGGTGGCCTGTCCTTCCCACTTTGGGTTCATCTGGAAGCTCTGCTGAAACCTGTCCACTATGCATTACACTGCTAGTATTTGCAATACCTGTGGCATAGCCTCCAGCCTTACAGCAACGTGCAAACCTCCACAGTATGACAAACTGGTAAATGAGTGGTGGTGTTCTAAAATTAACACAAAAAAAATGTGTTTGATTACTCTATATTCATGTTATAGTCTAAAGTCTGACTTTGATCAATTCTCTCATCTTAGATATATTTTTTTTCTGAGAAGTATATTCAAACTATTCTGAAATCTATTTCTTTGATTTTTCTATAAAGTATTTTAAGAGTAAAATATTATTTTTGTGTTTTAATATTATTTCAATAAGTATATTCAGATGCAGAGCTTGCAGAATATTTAGATTATTTTAAAGAATCAGATAGTTTCCAAAGGCTTAATTACTTAACTCTCCCTACACATCTCTTATATGCAACAAAAAAAAATTGATAATGCAAGATTTCATATTTGCTTCATGGTTTTCTAGATTTATTTAATTTTGTCACTTTCTGGTTAAATGTAGGCACTTCTATTTATTTGCTGTGCTATTTCTGACTTACCTGAATTTTGTGAGTTGCAACTTTTCTATATGGATAGTGCTACCTTACTTGCTGAACCATAGTGTTGATGAGAGGCTCTAAGGGACTGGTTTAGTCCCTGATGCATAGAAAGAATTCAATAAATGAAGCCTACTGGTAGGTTACTAATCATCTCTGTAGAAATATTCATTTACACAGAGTTAAGCCTCTGTGGTAATTTGCCATCTTTTTTTGTAAATCCTCACTTGGTGAGTATACATGGTACATACTGATGACTCTGAATTATAATCTTGTACTCTAAGGTTTTATTTAATAATTGCCTGTAGTGGGCAAAGAGGACAATTATACCAATAAGAAAGTAATTTAAATGTTACCTGAAGTCTTCTTAAAACCAAACAATATTTTAGATTAACTAATTAAAAAAAAGGGAGCTCTGGCAGCATAGTGCCTAAGGCACTTGACTGCTAACCAGAAGGCTGGCAGTTCAA
The DNA here is from genome assembly GCF_000298275.1 of Orycteropus afer afer. Lineage (NCBI taxonomy): Eukaryota > Metazoa > Chordata > Mammalia > Tubulidentata > Orycteropodidae > Orycteropus > Orycteropus afer. Next base: position 927,995 of record NW_006921865.1, on the reverse strand, counting down.
ACCCACCAGCCACTCCTCGGAAGGAAGGTTGGGCAATCTACTTTCATAGTGATACTGCCTCGGAAACCCAAGGATGGTTCACTATGAGTTGGGTCCGCTTTCCAAGGATGGGTCACTATGAGTTGGGTCCGCCTCGATGACACATAATGACAACAACAACACCAACAGTAAACAAACAAACAAAAAAACATCTGCCTTGAGCTTTATGCTCTTTTAAAAGCTGTATGGGATCAAGTTGATAACCACAACTTGAAAGATTAGATAGGAACTTTAGGGGTTAGTGAGTTTATGTTAATGAGGGAGTGACAACTCAGGAAAACGGTGAGAATTGTTGCACAACTGGAAGAATATACTCAATGTCACTAAATTTTGCATGTAAAAACTATTGAATTGGTATATGCTTTGCTGTGTTTATTCTCAACAACATAAATAAAAAAAAAGAAACTGGAGAGACAACACATTTAAATCACAAATAAGTTACAATTTTTGATGTAAGAAAAACTAGTGAAAAATATCATTGTAAACATCTTAAGAGGATTTATTAAAATTAGATAAGTCTGAATTAGGAGAAAATCTAAATCACTGAATTTGGAAAACAAATAGTATGTTTTTGGTTCTAATCATATATAGGGCTTCAAAGCAACTGTTACTGTGGTTTTGGAAAGAAAAATCTTGTAGTTCTACCTCAATGAATGCATAAGAATCATTTAAAATTACTTCAGCAACTTTTCATATAGAAATTAATTTGGTCATGTTTTAGTATAGTTTGTTATTCGGCTAGATAACTATACTACTTTTCGAACCTAGGACTCTGTGATCCTGAGTACATTATTTTATATTTGGTTAATTAATATTTTCTGTTGGATAAAGGTAACTTTAACCTATGATAGATTACATTACAAATGCTAAAACAATGGAATACAAATTCCAATAGTTTAATATATGGTGGTGGTTGGCGTTGTTGTTGTTGTTATGTGCTGTTGAGTCGGACCCGACTCATAGTGACTCCTCCTTGGGTTTCCGAGGCAGTATCACTAAGGAAGTAGATTGCCCATCTTCCTTCTGATTAATATATGGTATAAGTGCTTAAATATTTCTATAATGTTAGCTAAAGCACTCTGGTGGTATAGTGGTTAAGGCTTTTGGCTACTAACGAGAAAGTCAGTGGTTCAAACTCACCAGCAGGTCTGCATAAGAATGATGAGGTGGTCTGCTATGAGTCGGAATTGACTCAATGGCAGTGAATTTGCTTTTTTTTTTCTTAGTGTTAGCTAAAAACAGTGAGAAATGACACTAGAGACATTAATGCAATGCTGAGAAGGTGGGATTTTTTATTGTTGTTTGTCCATTCTTTTATTTATCAAATAAGTATTTATTGAATGCCTACTATGGTCCTACTATACCAGGTGCTGAAATATAATTGTGATCAAGATAAATATGGTTAGTGGTATTAGTGATATTGCAGTTGTTCATAGGCTAATGGGGGAGAAAAGCAAGCAGATAATTGTAACACATAGGCGCTAGTATTTGAAAGGGCACAGTAATACCCCTGTTATCTACCCCAGTTTTGACTGAAGATAAGTGCAGCACTCTGGCAGATGGAGATAAAAATGTTAGCTCTTTCAGTGACAAAGGTCTTATTTTTTGAACAGGACTTCAGCTTTGGCTTTTTAATGCTTCACTTCTGACTTGGACTGCCTACCTTGTTAAAGTTATAGTGTATCACTGGCTGCCCTTCAGAGCTTGTCTTGAAAAATAATGTAGGGATTAGAGGAGCGGAGAATGCGGACAGGCAGATACTAAAAAGTAGAAGAGGAGATGGTTCACCTGCTTCCCAAATTCACCATTCAGAAAAGCTACTCATCCTTCCATGGGGAGGAAGATGTAAGGAGTGGAGAGAAAAGTTAGGCATGCCTCCACAAGAAAATAGTAGTCATACAGAGTAAGTATTCCCTTCTAATAAAAAGTGTTATAGTTGGGATATTGCAAGGCTGAAGGAGTCCTTAAGAGGAGTATATATCCTAGACCTGGATAAATTTTACTGGAGGAAGTGATTTCTAAGCTGAGATCTGAAAAATGAAGAGGTTGCCAGGCAAAAAAAGCCTGGCAAAGGGCATATAATAGTAAGGAACTGATACATTATAGGTAAAGGGAAATGCATGTGTGAAGACTGAAAGTGGAGAGGTAAGAAATTCAGAAAGAGATTATGGCCTCTTTGTACCTGATAGTTCAGATTGGCTCACGTATTAAGAAAGAGTCTTAGGAGAGGTGTCTGGAGGCAAATAAGCTGGGCCCGTATAGTACAGGGCCTTGTGGTAATATTGGATGTTTGCATTTTATTCTAAGAGCACCATGGAGCCATGGAGAAGTTTTAAACTGATGGTTGCTATAATATCACTGCTTTTTAAAAGCCATTGGGCAGCATTACAGAGGGTGGATCTAGAAGAAATAAAACATAATAAAAAAAATCTACTTAAGAGGCTGTTTTATTAATACTCAGTTGAGATGACACAGGTGTGAAGAGGAGTAATAACAGTTTGGGTAGAGACTTGGAGACATTTGAGATTTCATTTGTAGCTTCTTCTTAGCCATTTCACTTTTCATTAGCACATTCACCAAATGCACGATGAGCAGAGGAGGTGAATCAGATCTTTCTAATGTTCTTTCAGAATAGCTGCTCCGAAAAGCTTAGTATATTTTTTCATAGCCAGGGTGATTTGGGGATTATCCAAAAATTTCTTTTATTCATCCTGTACCAGGATCTCATTAACATGTTATGACTGAGTTGGAAAAGATTTTAATTATTGAGTTGACCTTTTTAATTACCTCACTCTTTTCCTGTGAAATTTTGTAAGTTTTCAGCAAATTTTTAGTCTGAACACATCAAAGGAGTCACAGCATTAGCAAAATTGGCCCTTTTGAAAACAACAGCAACTGCAGCAGCAAAACCATATGCTAAAGCTTTTGTGAAGGTCAGTTTGGGATTCGGTGAAAAGCTAAATCATGTTTTAGATCAGAGTTTATTTATTTATTTATTTTTGAGAATAAATTTTTTTCTCATTGTGTCAGCTCTGTTGAGGTGAAATGACTCTGATTTAAAGACCTGCTGTTGCAGTTGTTAGGTGCTGTCATGTCAGTTCTGACTCATAGTGACTCTGTATAACAGAACGAAACACTGCTCGGTCCTGCAGCATCCTCACAATATTTGCCATGTATGAGCACATTGTTGCAGCTACTTTATGAAGCATGATGTCCTTCTTCAGGAACTGGTCCCTCCTGACATGTCCAAAGTAGGAGAGATGAAGTCTTGCCATCATCATATCTAAGGAGAATTCTGACTTCATTTCTTCCAAGACAGATTTGTTCATTTTTCTGGCAGTCCGTGGTATGTTTGAGATTCTTCACCAACACCATAATTCAGAGGTGTCAATTCTTCTTCCTTCTTCCTTATTCGTTGTCCAGCTGTCACATACACATGAGGCAATGGAAAATACCCTGACTCGAGTAAGGTGCATCTTAGTCTTCAAAGTGACATCTTTGCTTTCTAACAGCAGATTTGCCCAATGCAAAACATCATTAGATTTCCTGACTGCTGCTTCCATGGGCATTGATTGTGGATCCAAGTAAAATGAAATCCTTGACAATTTCAGTGTTTTATCCATTTATTATGATGTTGCTTATTGGTCCAATTGTGAAGATTTTTGTTTTCTTTATGTTGAAATGAAACCCATACTGAAGGCAGTATCTTTGATCTTCATCAGTAAGTACTTTAAGTCCTCTTCACTTTCAGTAAGTGAGGTTGTGACAATTGCATATTATAGATTGTTAATGAGTCTTCCTCCAATCTTGATGCCATATTCTTCCTCATATAGTCTAGCTTCTTGGATTATTTGCTCAGTATACAGATTGAGTAAGTAAGGTGAAAGGATACAATGCTGACACATTTTTTTTGTGAATTTAAGCCACATAATATTTCCTTCGAATGCCTGCCTCTTGGTCCATGTACAGGGTTCCTCATGGGCACAATTAAGCATCCTGCAACTCCCATTCTTCAGAATGTTATCCATAATTTTTATGATCTACAAAGTTGAATACCTTCACACAATCAATAAAACACAGATAGGCATCTTCCTGGTATTCTCTGCTTTCAGCCAAGATCCATGTAACATCAGCAGTGATATTCCTCATTCCATGTCCTCTTCTGAATGTGGTTTGAATTTCTGGCAGTTCCCTGTCAGTGTACTTCCCTGTCAATGTACTACTGCAACTATTTTTGAACTGTCCTTGGCAACATTTTACTTGCATGTGATATTAATGACATCGTTTGATAATTTTTGTATTCTGTCAGACCTTTTTCTTTGAAATGGGCACAAATGTGTATTATTTCCAATCAATTTGTCAGGTAGCTGACTTCCAAACTTTTTGGCATAGATGACTGAGCATTACCTGGTTTGTATCTCCATTGGTATTCCGTCAATACCTGGGGTCTTGTTTTTTGACTTCCTTCGGTGAAGCTTGGACTTCTTCCTTCAGTTCCATTGGTTCTTGATCATATGCTCCCTTCCAAAACGGTTGAATGTTGAGCAATTCTTTTTGGTACAGTGACTCTGTGTATTCCTTCCATCTTTTTATGCTTCTAATAAAATCCTTCAATATTTGACCTTGAGGGTTGCATTTTTTCTTCAGTTCTGGCTTGAAAAATGCTAAGCATGTTCTTCCCTTTTGCTTCTCTAATTCTCGATCTTTGCACTTTTCATCATAATGGTTTATTTTGTCTTTTCGAGCTACCTTCTGAAGTCTTCTGTTCAGCTTTTTAACTTTATCATTTCTTCTGTTTGTTTTAACTACTCTACATTCAAGAGCAAGTTTCAGAGATTCTTCTGACATATATTTTGGTCTTTTTTTTTTTTTTTTTCCTTTTCAGTCTCTTTAATTACTTTCTGCTTTCTTCATGTATAATGTCTTTGTCATTCCACAGCTTGTCTGGTCTTCAGTTATTAGTGTTCAATGTGTCAAATATATTCTTGAGAGGGTCTCTAATTTCAGGAGGAATATACTCAAAGTCAGATTTTGGCTATAGTTGACTTGTTTCTTCAGCTTCAACTTTAACTTGCATATCAGAAGTTGATGGTCTGTTCTGCAGTTGGTCCCTGGCCTTATTCAGACTTACGTTATTGAGCATCTCCATTGTCTCTTTCCACAGACGTAGTCAATTTGATTGCTGTGTATTCTATCTGGAAATGTTCATGTGTATAGTCACCATTCATGTTGCTGAAAAAAGGTATATGCAATGAACAAGTCATTTTTGTTGCAAAATTCTATCATGTGATATCCAGTATTGTTTCTGTCACCAAAGCCCTATTTTCCAACTACTGATTCTTCTTTGTTTCCAACTTTCATATTCCAACCACCAGTTAGCAATTATCTTGATTGTATGTTTAGTCAATTTCAGACTACAGAAGTTAGTGAAAATCTTCGATTTCTTCATTTTTGGCATTAAGGATTGCTACATAAACTTGAGTAATAGTCGTATTAACTGGTCTTCCTTGTAGGCATATGGATATTTTCCTGTCACTGGTAGTATTGTACTTCAGGATAGATCTTGAAATATTCTTTTTGACAATGAATGCCATTCCCAGCATAGCAGACTGTATGATTGTCCAATTCAAAATGGCCAGTATGAATCCCTTTCAGCTCACTAATACCTAGGATATTGATCTTTATGTATTCCATTTCATTTTTGTTGACTTCCAATAGTCCTAGACTCATACTTTGTACATTCCACGTTCTGTTTATGAGAGGATGTTTGCAGCTATTTCTTCTCATTTTGAATCATTACACATCAGCAAATGAAGGTTCTGAAAGCTTTACTCCATCTGTACCATTAAGATCTACTCAATTTGAGAAGGCAGCTCTTCTGTAGTCATATTTTGAGTGCCTTCCCAACTTGAGGGGCTCATCTTCTGGCACTATATCAGAGAGGGTTCTACTGCTATTCATAAGGTTTCACTGGCATTTTTTTTTTTTTTAGAAGTAGATTGCCAGGCCCTTTTTTCTATTCCATCTTAGTTTGGAGGTCTGGTGACATAGTGCCTAAGGCATTTAACTGCTAACCAGAAGGTTGGTGGTTCATACTCACCAGCCACTCCATGGAAGGAAGACTGGGCAATCTACTTCCATAAAGATTTACCATCTCAGAAACCCAATGGGGATTGCCATGAGTCAGAATCAACTTGATGGCAGTGAGTTTGGTTTGGTTTTGGTTTGATCTTAGTTGGGAAGCTCTACCAAAACCTCACCATGATGGGTAACACTGTTGGTATTTGTAATACTGGTGGCATGGTTGCAACATCATAGCAACATGCAAGCCACCACAGTACAACATATTGACTGATGAGTGGTGGTTAAAGACCAAGAATGAAACTCTTAATTCCTGATGCCTCAATATTCATAATACCTGGTCCTTGATCTGACTTTAGAAGCTATTGGGTCTACAAAGTTAATTTCTCCTAATTTTGCCATGTCTTTGTGATGGTCCATTTTTATTATTTTATTTTAGATAGATGTTCACTGTTTTGTACATATTTTCTTTCATTTTCATTGTGGTAGTATCATTAATAATCATAGATAATACTTATGTGATCATCCATTCATTCTATCAACACTCGATGAGCACTAATATTGTTCCAGGAACTATTCACTCCCTTTTGTATCCAAAGATGAGTAAGACACAAACTCTTACTCCAAGGAGTTTGAATAAATAAATGAAACCCCTCAAAATGAATATTGCAGAGATATCTGCCATCATAGCATAGAGAACTGAGTAACTCATTTTCAGAGAGCAAAATTTTAATAAGGGTTTGAAGATAGTTTTGGTCCCACAGCTTAAGATACAAACTCCCTTTGGCAGGGTGGTGATCTTTTTTACTTTCTCCCAGAGTAGACAAAAGTATGTTATGAAGGAAATAATATTGTCACAAAAGAGGCTTTGATTCAGAGTTACAAATCCCAGTAGATTTCTAATAAATAAAACAAAGCTGTGAAGAAACATTTACATTTATCTTTTAGATGAGCAAAGGGACTATGAGAGGAATCTGTTCTACCATGAAGGTTTATATTTTCACAGCTACATGCGCAGCAGCTTCAGGCTAGGGATTATTTTGATAATCTACAATACAGTTGGCATATTTCTTAGGATATGTAAATAAATATCAATTATTTTTTTTAATTATGCATAGTGCCTAAGATTATTTGACTGCTAACCAGAAGGTTAGTGGTTCAAACCCACCAGCCATTCTTTGGAAGGAAGGTTGGGCAATCTACTTCCATAGTGGTACAGCCTGGGAAACCCAAGGAGGGGTTGCTGTGAGTTGGATTTAACTCGACAGCAGTGAGTTTGGTTTTTGGTTTTGATGTAAGGATCTAGGGATTTTTTTTTTCACCTGCTCAGGCAGTATATATTACAAATTCATCTTCAACAATTTCATGCCATTTTTAAGAATGTAAAAACTCACAGTTTTTAGAGAAAATTTAAAAGGACCATTGTTAATATAAATGACATTTGAAAGTGAAAATGTTTGCACTTAAGATCAATTTTCAAAATCCATATTCAGGATATTTGTTTGTTTCTGAGTCTTACTAGAAATAATTATATTCATGACTTTAAAGATCATCAGAGATTTTGCTTTTAATGGAAATGAAATATCTTTTGAACAAAATATCTATATGATCTTGATTATATTTTTTATTAAGGCACACTGAAATGTTGTTTTATTCTTTAATGCATTTCCAGCACAAGAAAATATAAAACTAGTGCTATTAGTTGCTGAATCTGATATAAACCTGAAAACAGACTACTTTTTTTAAAAAAGTAAATTTTAGAACTAGGTTAGGGCCCTTTGAATGAGTTGACAAGCAATGCAGTGTATGCAGAGAATCATAATGTGAAGGGAGGGACAGGATGAATAGTAGACCATGGGAGAATTTAGGTCAAACACACTGCACATGACTCTCTTCTGACTAGAAATATTTTTCAAGTAGACAACGGAGACCAATATACTCAGTTGCATGCCCCAACAGTGTGGCAGCACATGTTATGCTAAGGAAATAACTCTGTTTCTGAACTCTCAAGAGAACCCATAACTGGTTTTCACAAGATGCATTTTTTTATCTATACTTGTTTCTGTTTCTGAAGCCAAAAGGGTAGAATTATTTACATTATAGCCATTTTATATGGTTAATTTCAACACTGTCAGTATACTACTTTCCTATTTCTGGAAAAATATACTTAGTACAGGCAGTCTCTGGGTTTTGAAAAAGATCTATTCCTAACCTGTCTTTAGAATTTGTAGGTCAGTCGTAACAAGTCCAGGTGGTTCTTATTTAGCCTTATTTTTAGTGCAAGAAAAGTTTGAATTCCTTCAATAATTTAAAAGCTGAACATACAGCAAGTGATGGTGATTGTGATGAAGAATTTTCTGAGTAGTAGTTGGTTCAATTGTTTCAAAACAGGGCTTTGAACCGCTTCTTTGCATTCAGTCAGAGCTGAGGTAGCTCAAAGATAGCAGTGTCCCCCTCAAAGATGGCAACTGACTGCACAACTTTGTATGTGTGTGGCTCTCCACAGTCCCGCCAATAATCCAATCCCATGCACCAGGTTCCTGAAGAGGCTCACTGCAATCTCTCAAGTCTCCTCTTTTAAGACTTTAACTCATAAATTTTCCCAGCTTTGCTGGTGTACTACCTAAGGTATTTGGCTGCTAACCAGAAGGCTGGAGGTTCAAAACCACCAGCCACTCCTCGGAAGAAAGGTTGGGTGATCTACTTCTGTAGTGATACAGCCTCGGAAACCCAAGGAGGGGTTGCTATGAGTTGGGTCTGACTCGATGGCAGTAGGTTAGGTAGTTATGGTGAGAAATCATCCACATTGTAAAAATTCAGGTCTGTTCCCAAATGACCATGACAGAACTGGTTTGAAGCCCTGCGTTAAAGGGCAAGTAGGAGTTGTGTGTAAGTTGGGTGTTCCTAACCTAGGGACTGCCTGTACTTTATTTCAAAAGTTTAATATACAAAGCAAGGTAGAATCAATCATGAGTCTTCAAGCCATTCTTTTTCTCTTCTATTACCTTATTAAGTACCTACTTTGTTTCTTTACATGGTTCCAACTTTAAAAATAAATATGACCCAGAGGATAGCTTTATCCAGATTTAGATAAACAGTAACCTAAAGGGAAGCACGGCCTCCTTTAAATGGTCGTATGTTTTAATAGGGGGGAAAAAAAATTAATACTGACTCAAAGAGCATGTTTCACAGGCATTGGGCCACTGTGTGAGAGTTTCAGTCTATAATTTTGACCCAAATTGCTAAGATATTTAGGATTATAGAAAATCTAAACCTGCTCTAAATTATAAAACAGGGAGTGTTAGGAGGAATCATGTGAAGGTAAATAAAGCAGGAATGGGTGATCCCTGAATGAAATGGATATAGTCCTGCATCCATTCCTGACTCATCATACAAATGCCATTCACCACAGGGATGCCCTGAACAAAGCACAAAACCACAGTTCAGTCAACTGATACCTACCAGATGTCCTGGATTCAGAGGAGGTCACATGACCATAAAATAAATCCATTCTTACCCACCTTGTTATGAATTGAATAGTGCCCCCCCCCAAATATGTGTTGTAAATCTATCTATACGTGTGGTTATAATCCCATTTGGGAATAGGGCTTTCTTTGTTATGTTAATGAGGCAGTATCAGTATAGGGTGTGTTTTAAGTCAATCTCTTATGAGATATTAAAGAGCATATTAAAGCAGCAAGGAAGCAGAGATGGAGGAAGATAGATGCTATGCCATGTGGAGATCACCAAGGAGCCAAGGAGTAGAAATGGAAAAGAGACAAAAACCTTTTCTTAGAGCCTACTGACAAAGAAAGAACCTTCCTCTAGAGCCTGTTCCCTTATTTTGGACTTCTAGCATTTTGAATTTAGAAAATAAATGTCTATTTCTTAAAACCACCCACTTGTAACTTCTGTTATAACAGCACTAGACCCCTTGGTCTTCTGCGCAGCTTTTAAATATAGTACTGATGAGAAATTCCTCTAGGAGATTGATGCAGCTAACGAGCAAGTTTTTTTTTTTTTTGAACTTGGACCCTTCCTGGGTTCTGTATCCTTTACTTTCTTAACTGAGGCTGCATTGTATTTACAACTTTCATTGAATTCTCAGGAAGTGTTCTGTGTCAGTCAATGGCAGAATATGACTTCAGGTGGCTGGCTTGCTTCTTTGTACTGCAGACTATCGTCCTTAATTGGGGAGAATAAATGGGCTGTATCAGGTGATGCTGACACTAGGTCATCACAGCGGACTGCAGTGGACCAAACAATCTGAAGGTTCCTTCTTCTGTCAGTCTACTCATGTGAATAGAGGAGGTAACAAAGAAAGTAAAGTCTGTTCTTCATATCTTTGTTAATTCTAACTTTTAATGTGACCTTTTATTGCAGAACAAGGAAGTTTGCTGTGTCTTTGAAGATAAGGCTTTGTTGAAGTCCCTTCTCCTTTTTCATTTTTTCACTTGTGATCACATTAAGCTCCACAGCCTTGTGCGTGACTCTATAAGTCTAATTTGAGTAAAGAGAACAGTAGCTTAGAATGAATTTGTTTCTCATTCAAAGAGGGCAAGAACCACGTTGAGCAATTTGTATGTATTCCATATAGCTCCCTGTTTAATAAATATTTATCATACAACACACAAACACAGACACAGACATATGTACAAATATAGCAAGAACCATACAACAGTATATCGTTGTTTAAGAGTACTTTTTATTTTTCCTGATTTCTTTATGTTTCCTCTTTTCCCGTTGAAGTTCTTATTGCGTCTCTGAAAATACAGAGCCCATGGCTGCCAAGTAGCCCATGTGTTCACTGCAGCCAGAGTCTGACCTTCAACCCTTGGTTTCCTTCTCTGTTATACAGCACAAGTCTAGAGTGTTTTTGTAAAAACCAAAAAAGCAAGTATCCCATGGAAACAAACTTGTTTATTGGGAAGTGGCAAACTGCATGGGCAAAATAATTTTATTTCCAGAGAATTTGCCAAATGTTTGGGGATAGGAAAAGTCTTCTTTGATGGTTGGAAAAAAAAAAAAAGTAGTTTGGGGGTGTGGAGAAAGGAAGGACACAGTGGAATATTTCAATATTATTGTGTTCTAAGGAACAATAGTACATGACAAATATTGCTGAAGTGGCTTTGAAAGCAAAAATAACGTAATGGTTTTATTTTTTATGCTTAGTGCTTACTTATCTTAAAAAAAATTACTGGGTGTAGTCTGGTGGTTTTTTGATTTTTCTTAAATGAGCATATCTCCTTAAAATAATCTGAAGCTGACTTGTGTAAGCATTTTGAAAATTTATATATTTCAAGAGGATTATAAGTTTCAATAAATGGCCTTGTGGGAACCTGAGGAATGGTAACTGAATGACTGTTTCTGCAACTGACAGTCTATCAGTGCAATATATGTTTCGCATTGTTGACTATAGTTAAAGAATATTTAGTTAGAATTTCAGAATTTATCACACTGATTTGCCTAGGCTTGGTGGCACAGTTGGCTAAATGCTTGGCTGGTAACTGAAAGATTGGCAGTTTGAACCCGCGGACTGCTCTACAGGAGAAAGAGGTGACAGTCTGCTTCTGTAAAGATTTCAGCCTTAGAAATCCTATTGGGCAGTTCTACCTCGTGCTATAGTGTCACTATGAAACAGAATCAACTCGATGACAAGGGTTTTTGTATTTTTTTTTAAGTATACAAAACCATTAATAATATTACTTATAAAATATATACATTCTTATGCATAATACAGAATGTGGGTGAAATTACATTATTTACCTTTGTCCCTAATTCTCAATGGGAAAGTACATTTTGCAATTAACTATCATTTTTCCAAAATTCAAATAATTTTGCAATTAAAAATAACAATTTTGTGCACACTCTAATGTAGCATTGTCTGGGATTAGTCATGGAGTGATACAAAGAACTAGATTGGCCTTTGTCTTTGGGTCCTGAAAGATGTTGTTAGTTTGGCTTCCCCATGTGTACAAAGTAGAGCTACTCCATAGGGTTTTCAAAGCTGTAACCTTTCAAAAGCAGATTGCCAGGCTTTTCTTTTGAGGTGCTTCTGGGTGGTTTTGAACCACCAATCTTTTGGCTATTAATAAAGTGCTTAGCCATTTGTGACTCCCAGGGACTCCTTCCATAAAGATGCTAAAGGAATTCAGGAGCAATGAAGGTGCTTTTATTTTGTAAAACCTCATTACAGCAACTGAAAATATGTGCAAATGAGTAGAAGCTACACAAACCTCATCCAGCAGTCAGCTAACCTTTGGAGAAACTGACTCATATTGATCCAATCAGACAGAGTAGAACAGCCCTATAGGCATTCCAAGGTTTTAATCTTTGTGGAACGAGCTGCGGTAGCTCAGTGGTTAAGGGCTTGCCTGTTAACTGAAATTTCAGAGTTTTGAATTCACCTCTGTTCTATGGGAGAAAGATGCAGCAGTCTGCTACTTAAAGGTTAAATTCACTGCCATCAAGTTGGATCCGACTCATAGTGAACCCTCCTCGGGTTTCTGAGGTGGTGTCACTACGGAAGTAGATTGCCCAGCCTTCCTTCTGAGGAGTGGCTGGTGGGTTTAACCTACAGTTCTACTCTGTACTAGAGGGTGACTATGAGTTGGAATCAATGTCGTGTCAGCAGATTTGATTTGGTCATGCTTATATGGATGCACACTGCCACATCTTTCCTCTGGGTCACAGCTGGTGGTTTTGAACCACTACCTTTCCATTAGCAGCTGAGTGCTTAACCACTGAGCTACCAGGGCTTCTAACCTTAGGAAAACTTAAAACCAAACTAAACCCACTGCCTTTGGGTTGATTCCAACTCATAGTGACCCTATATGAGCAGATAGCCAGGCCTTTTCTCCCACAGAGCCACTGAGTAGGTTCAAACCATTGGTGTTTCATTTAGCATCCATATGAATTGTTACCATAATTTACAAAATTAATCAGCGTGTTATACAGTTTTTGCAAACTGCGCAATCTTCTTGAGCATTGGTTTCCTATGTACACATTGGATGTGAAAAAAGACCTATGTTTATCTCAGAGAACAATAAATACTATCACATTATATATGATTCTCATTCCTTTTGTGTCCATTTAAATATGTGTTTTGCTTCCTTAAAGTATGATTTAATTGCATTATATTGTTTAGGACTTTCTCTCATGTACTTTGGTCTTGTTGTCAGAAGGGATCAGTCTCTGGAGAAAGCTATCACATTTGGTAAAGTAGAAGGTCAGTGAAAAAAGGGAAGGCCCTCAATGAGATGGACTGACACAGTGGCTGCAATGATGGGCTCAAGCATAGCAATGATTTTGAGGCTGACTCAAGACTGGACAGTGTTTCGTTTTCTCATACAAAGGGTCACTATGAGTTGGAACCGACTCAACAGCATCTAAGAAAAACAACAATAACATATTGCTTAGGAATAGAGTTTTTCTGTTGAAAGGTATTTTTAAAATCTAAAAATTAGAATCATAGGATGAATTGATCAGGTTACTTTTGTACTGTCCCTTAAGGTGAATCTTCAACACCTCATGGATGTAGTTTAACTGGTGGATGGCTTCCTGTCTCATTGAATCGGTGTCTAATTAATTCAAACATTGTTATTTTCATGTCAAATAATTTAGAATATGATAGCCAAATTATAGCAGACTAATTATTAAAGACTTACACTATTCTAAAGATATAGTTGGTAACTTAAAACTATATGGAAATTAATATATGTAAACAAAAAAAAAAAGAATAAGATTAAAAATGGTAAAAGAAATCAGGGAAAAGGGGAAATAATTTAGAAAAATTATGTGAAGTTGGGATGATGTTCATAAACAAAATAGATATTATTGCCAAAACTCAAACTCACTGCCATTGAGTCACTTCCAATTCATAGCCACCCCCTTTGGGTTTCTGAGGCAGTAAATCTTTACAGAAGTAGATTGCCCGCTCTTCCTTCCGTGGAGTGGCTGGTGGGTTTAAACCGCCAGTCTTCTGGTGAGCAGTCAAATGCCTTAGGCACTACACCACGAGAGCTCCTTCATATGTTATTAGATCCTATATTTTATTTATAGGTAGCATATAAATTGTCTCTTAAGTTTTCTATCACCCATCAAAAAGGGCAGTATGTGAGCACCATTGACCATAGGATCAAACAAACAAACAAACAAACAAAAAAACTGGGTTCAGAAAGAAATTTGGTCAATGGCTTTTAAAAAAACAAACGTATTTAAAATTTGGTGACCAATATCCTCAATAAGATCTTGTAACACATGCAGCATAACATTAGATTTGGTGCAACAGTTAGATGCTTGGCTGCTGACTGAAAGCCTATTAGTTCGAAGCCACCCAGCAGCTCCATGAGAAAGACCTGCTGATCTTCCTCTGTAAAGGTTACAGCCAAGAAAACCCCATGAGGCAGTTCTACTCTGTAACACATTGGGTCACTATGAGCCAAATCTACTGGAAGGTAACAAACAATAACAACAATTTCCATTCACACTGATGTCACCCCGTCCATATGCAGTCTCTGGCAGCCTATTTGGCATAGCTCCATTGTATGTTGGTCAATGTTTATTAATTGGTTCGGAGGAGGTAGAGGGGCCATATTTGAAGTGTTTGTCAATTTTCATAGTGTAAATAGTCCCATCAAGGCTGATTTCATGTCACTGAATGCAGAGTTGGAAAGAGGTCCAACAGTCTGTTCTCTACAGATACCACATACCAGTTTCAGCATACCACTGCCTGGCCCCATCACAGCCCTCAGAAATCCTAGCTTAATGCAGAACTGGATATAGACTTGCAGGAATGATGAAGCCATGCCCATCATAATTTTTATTTTTTTATTAATCCATTTATTTTCTGTTACTACTGAGTTGCAGTGGCTTGGAATTATATTTCTGAACAATTACTTGGAATGAAGTTTTTCTTTCCTACAAATGACCCAGCAATCTGATAAATCAGAGGCAAACTTTAAATAAATAAAGCTGCAAACTGAAACCAAACTCTCTGTCATGGAGTCGTTTACCACTCATAGCAACCGTCATTGGGTTTCTGAGGCTGTAAATCTTTATGGAAGTAGATTTATGGAAGACGGGGCATCTGCCTTCCGCAGAGCGGCTGGTGGATTTGAACTGCTGACCTACTGGTTAGAAATCAAGTGCCTTATCCTGAAAATGACCTTTGCCTGGAAATATTTTACTTTGCCTCTGCACTAACCTAAAGACACAGTGTTGTTGTTAGGTGCCGTC
>NW_006921865.1:910465-911893 GCF_000298275.1 Orycteropus afer afer | reverse complement strand
CTACCAGAGCTCCTAATCATTTAAGATGATAGAAAAAATTAAGGTGTTGAAAACCATTTTTGTGGCACTTTTTTTAAAAAACATACTTTTTATAAAAATAACATTTTCCCCCTAAATTTGAGGGAGAAGACTTTTTCCCCTGTCTTAATCATTTAGGCATAAGAATAAGTAGTTCAGCAGGAACTGACTGGTGACTGCAGCAGATTGTCCTAAGCTCCTCTTAGAGTAAAGTTATAGCTAAAAGTTCTCCACAAGCTAGCTTTTTTCCCTACCGAAACAGAGTTCAACAATTAGAAATTATTTTGAAGTTCTTTCTTTGAAATTTATGATTGAATCTGGATTATTTACATTTTGTTGAACATTAGGAATAATTCTCAAATTTTCCTGAAAATATTCTTATTTCACATTTAAAAATGTCCATCCATTTCTATAGGAAATATTGTAATGTACATGGAACTTTTCATCTTAGGAATCAATGACATTTGCAAAAATTTTTAATTTTTAAAGTCATTAAAACAACATGAAAAGTATGAATAAAAATAAACATTTTTTTTGGTATCTGGAAGTTTGACCCACACTAATATGATTTCATTTATACTTTTTTAGTAATGTAACTAATAAAATACCTAATCCACTGCCATTGAGTCAAATCTGACTTGCAGCTACTACTATTGGCTTTCCAAAGCAATAAATTTTTACAGAAATAGATTGCCCCATCTTCCTTCAGCAGAGTGGTGGGTGGGTTTGAGCTGCCAACTTTCTGGTTAGCAGTCCAGATGCCTTAGGCACTGTATCACCAGAATTCCTTAGGCAGTATAGCCATTAAAATATCACAATACCTCTTAAAATAAACACATTAACTCTGTTAAAGTTTATTTAATCTTTTTGTTTTCTCCTTGATATTTATTGTAAAATCAATTTCTTTCTTAATGGCAAGCTTTGTGTATGTTAAGATTTTCTAGTAGAGACTACAGTTTTTTCTTTACAAAAACCTTGGTCATTCCTTGGAGAGATCAATCATGGGAAAACAGAAGGGCTGTGTATGCACAGGGAGACAGCTGAAGGGGGGCAGGAGTGCATGGGAGGGAAGGACACAGGGAAGACATAACTATGGGGAGGATTGGGAAGGGAGTTATTGCATTGCGGGAAATTGCAGTCAATGTTGTGAGACAGTGTGTGTGAGCTGCTGTATGGAATGTGATTTTGCTCTGTAAACTTTCACCCAAATCACAATAAAAATTAAAAAAAAAAATTCGTCATTCAGTGGTGCATACACATGGCCTGTTTACTACAAACTTTTTCTCCCAAGGATTTTTAAAAGTTGTTAAGAGTATGTTATGAGAACTCACACAATTACAAGTGCTTTTTCTTTCTTAATTTCATAGGTTGATGTCCAAGCAATTTAGTGCAGATCGTTTTTAAATAAGC
>NW_006921865.1:878448-910365 GCF_000298275.1 Orycteropus afer afer | reverse complement strand
AGTGCATGGGAGGGAAGGACACAGGGAAGACATAACTATGGGGAGGATTGGGAAGGGAGTTATTGCATTGCGGGAAATTGCAGTCAATGTCGTGAGACAGTGTGTGTGAGCTGCTGTATGGAATGTGATTTTGCTCTGTAAACTTTCACCCAAATCACAATAAAAATTAAAAAAAAAAATTGGTCATTCAGTGGTGCATACACATGGCCTGCTTACTACAAACTTTTTCTCCCAAGGATTTTTAAAAGTTGTTAAGAGTATGTTATGAGAACTCACACAATTACAAGTGCTTTTTCTTTCTTGATTTCATAGGTTGATGTCCAAGCAATTTAGTGCAGATCATTTTTAAATAAGCTGTTTGCAAAGCTACCTTCTTAAGGAATGTACTAAATGTGAAGAATGAACAGGATAATATTTGGCCCATCAATTCAACTTTATTTTAGTTGAACATTTAAAATCAAACTGCTGATGGACTCTGGAAAGACTAGCCAGAGAAAACACCCTTATTTTTTTGCTGATGCCAAGAAATCTTAACTAAGGTCAGTTCTTGATAAGAAGAGACAGGGAGTACTAGGTACAACTCATAATCCATCTAGTAGAACTTGATTATTTAGCTTTTTAGATAAAAAAAGAAAAAAAAAAAAGCAAAAACTTTAATCTTATTTTTAATCATAAAATATATGCCAAACATTTATGATTAGGTGCCATTGAGTTGATTTCAACTCATAGAGACCCTGTGTACAACAGAATGAAACACTGCCCTATTGTGTGCCATCTTGACAATCATTGCTATGTTTAAGCCTGATGTTGCAGTCACTGTGTCAATCCATCTTCTTAAAGGGTTTCCTTTTTCTCTTGACCCTCTACTTAACCAAGCACGATGTCCTTCTCCATGATGTCCACTGGTCCCTCCTGACAACACGTCCAAAGTATGTGAGGTAAAAATCTCCTCATCCTCATTTCTAAAGGAGCATTCTGGCTGTACTTCTTCCAAGACAGATTTGTTCTTTCTTCTAGTAGTCCATGGTATATTCAGTATTCTTCACCACCACCATCATTCAAACACATGGATTCTTCTTCAATTTTCCCGTTCCATTGTCCGGCTTTCACATGCATATGACACATTTGAAAGTACTGATGCTCCATCAGGTTCATCTTAGTCTTCAAATGACATCTTTGCTTTTTTTTTTTTTTTTTGTAACAGCTCTAGTCCCACTTCCTCCCAGTGGTTACCTTTCCCCTGTGTCCTTTTTCCCTATGCATTCCAACTTTCTGAGGTATCTCTCTGTGCAAATACTGCCCCTCTGATCACTCATGATCACTCATGATCACTCATGATTGATTGTTGTAAGGAGTGTACCTAGCTGGTGTCAACATTCACCTTATATGCCTGTTTATAGTTTGGCTGGAAGCCACATGAGTGAGTTCAATTCCAGGCTTGAATGATGACTAGGGACCATAGTTTTGGGAGTTTCACGAGGCTCTATCAGACCAGTAAACCTGGTCTTTTTTTTTATGATTTTGAGTTTAGTTCTACATTTTTCTCCCACTATATCCAGGATTCCTGCACTGATCCCTTTCTGAGTGGTTGACAGTGGGAGCCAGGCACCATCTTCTGGTCCCAGGTTCATGTATGCTGAGGTACAAAAGTACCTTGGACTAATTGTTTCCATGTGTATTTTGTTTTTATCATTTTCTTTGCTCCAGCTGAGGAGAGACCAGTTGTTGCATCTAGATGGCCACTTACAAATTTCTAAGACTTCAGTTGCTACTAACCAAAGTAGGATGTAGAACAATGTTTTTACGTAGTATGTTATGCCAATTGAGCATGATGTCCCGAGCCCACAGATCCAACAACTCACTCCTCAGGGTGGTTGGTTGTGGCTAAGAAGTTATCATAACTTTGCTACCTATTTGTTCTATTTATATGAACATTATTATAACACATGCAAATATGTATGTAGAAATATCATCTGCTTAACTTATATGTTAAGCTGGACTATATGAAGAAAAATCTGACATCAGGATTGGAGGAAGAATTATTAACATCCTGAGATATGCTGATGATACAACTTTGCTTGCTGAAAGTGAGGATAACTTGAGACACTTACTGATGAAGATTGAGGAGCACAGTCTGCAGTATGGATTACATCTCAACATAAAGAAGACAAAAATCCTCACAACTGGACCAGTAAGCAGCATCATGATAAATGGAGAAAAGATTGAGTTTGTCAAAGAATTCACAGTGCTTGGTTCTACAATCGATGCCAATGGAAGCAGCAGTCAGGACATTAGATGACATGTGGCACTGGGTAGGTCAGCTGTGAAGGAACTGTTTCAAGTGCTGAGGAGCAAGGATGTCTTCTGGAGGACTAAGGTGCGCCTGACACAGGCCATGATATTTCCAATCGTGTCGTATGCATGTGAGAGCTGGACAATGAATAAGGAAGACTGAAGAAGACTTGATGCTTTTGAGTTGTGGTGCTGGCAAAGAATGCTGAAGGTACCATGAACTGCCAAAAGAGCTAACAGATCTGTCCTGGAAGAAGTGCAGCCGAGATGTTCCTTGGAAGTGAGGATGGCCAGATTTTGTGTCACCTACTTTGGTCATATTGTCAGAGGGGACCATTCCCTGGAGAAGGTTGTCATGCTTGGTAAGGTGGAGGGTCGATGAAAGAGGGGCAGGCCTTCAACGAGATGGATTGACCCAGTGGCTGCAACAGTGGGCTTAAGTATAGCAAGGATCATGGAGCTGGTGCAGGATTGGGCGGTATTTTGTTCTGCTGTGCATGGGGTCTCTATGAGTTGGAAGCGACTCGACGGCACCTAACAACAACAACAGCAACAACTTATATGTGGTCACGGGTATATTCCCTTTGGTCTAGACACATCTGACCAGACTGACTACCTATGTATCTACCCATAGATTAATGTATGTTATTACTGATGATGTAGTATTGTATAAGTAAATGTGTTTATCTTTGTTGTCTGTACCTCTTATGCAACTCTCTCTGTTTTCCTTTTCCTTAATATTATTGTGTTGGCAACCTGCTTTTGGTATATTGGTTTTTCCTTTACTCAAATCAATACTTGTCTCTTACCTATTTAGTAATTTTTCTTCCCCTTCCCTTCTATGCCTGTTACCCAACAAAGAGTTTTCTTCCATATGTAAACCTTTCCTTGATTTTTTGCAGTAGTAGTCTCATATAATATTTGTCCTTCTGTGATTGACTTATTTCACTCAGCATAATGTCCTCCAAGGTCAACCATATTATGAGATGTTTCATGGGTTCTGCATTATTCTTTAGTGTTCCACCACATCCCATTGTGTGCGTATACCATTGTTTGGTTATCCATTCCTCCGTTGATGGGCACTTAGGTTGTTTCCATCTCTTTGCCATTGTGAATAGTGCTGCAGTGAATATGGGTGTGCATATATCTGTCAGTGTCCTGACTCTCACTTCTTTAGGATATACACCTAGTAATGGGTTTTCTGGATGAAATGAGTTTCTATTTCCAAATTGTAAAGGAATTGTCATACCATTTTCCACAGTGAGACCCTGTGTACAACAGAATGAAACACTGCCCAATCATTTTATCATTTTGCAGTCCCACCATCAGTGTATGAGAGTACCAATCTCTCCACATCCTCACCAGCATTTATTATTTTCTATCTTGTTGAGCTGTGCTATTACTGCTGGAGTGACATGATATCTCATGGTTGTTTTGATTTGTATCTCTCTAATGGCTAAGGGGGAGCTCTGGTAGCGAAGTGCTTAAGGCATTTGACTGCTAACCAGAAGGCTGGCGGTTTAAACCCACCAGTCACTCCTTGGAAGGAAGATGGGGCAATTTACTTCCATAGTGATACTGCCTCGGAAACCCAAGGAGGGGTCGCTATGAGTCAAGTCTGACTCAACGGCACATAACAGCAACAACAATGGCTAAGGAGCTCTGGTAGTGTAAGTGTAGTGCCTAAGGCATTTGACTGCTAACCAGAAGATTGAAGTTTCAAACCCACTAGCCACTCTGTGGAAGGCAGACTGGACAATCTACTCCCGTAAAGATTTACTGCCTTGGAAACCCAATGAGGATTGCTATGAATTGAAATCGACTCGATGGTGGTGGGTTTTTTTTTTTTTTTTTTTGGTTTTGGAATGAGAAGTTCTGGTGGCACAGTGCCTAAGGCATTTGTCTGCTAACCAGAAGGCTGGTGGTTCCAACCCACCAGCCACTCTTGGAAGGAGGACTGGGCAATCTACTTCTGTAAAGATTTACCACCTCAGAAACCCAAACTCTATGGCAGTCAGTTTGGTTTAATGGCTCATGATCGTGAACATTTCTTCATTTGTTTGTTGGCTGCCTGAATATCTTCTTCGGTGAAGTGTCTGTTCATGCCTTCTGCTCATTTTTTAATTGGCTTGTTGTTCTTTTTGATAATGAGGTGTTGGATTTTTCTATAAATGTTAAAGATAAGTCCTTTGCCAGATACGTTGTTGGCAAATATTTTTTTCCCATTCTGTAGGTTCTCATTTTACCCTTTCAGAGATGTATTTTGATGCATGTAAGAATTTAATTTTTAGAAGGTCCAAATCATCTAGTTTATCTTTTACTGTTTGTGTATTTTGGGTTATGCTTGATAGTCTATTTATGCTATAAGTTAGGACCCCTAAATTTGCAGCTAGTTTTTCTTTGAAGGACTTTATAGTTTTAGGTTTCACATTTAAGTGTTTGGTCTATCTGGAGTTAGTTTTTGTGTATGGTGTGAGATATGGATCTTGTTTCATTTTTCTGAAAATGGATATCCAGTTTTGTAAACATCATTTGTTAAAGAGACTATCTCTTCCCTTTTTAAGGGGTTTTGGCCTTTGGCCAAAGATCAGCTGACCATAGATGGATGGATCTATTTCTGGGTTCTCAATTCTGTTCCACTGATCTATGTATCTGTTGTTGTACCAGTATCAGGCTGTTATAGTAGGTTTTGAAATCTGGGAGTATGAGACCTCCTACTTTTTTCTTCTTTATCAGTAGTGCTTTGTTTATCCATATATATATTTATTGTTGTTTAATACTTTAAAATAAGTCTTTTGCAGCAAATTTTCCCAAAGCACTGTGTTGTTTAATTTCCTGAGTGTTGCTTCCATGGATATTGATTGTGGATCCAGGTAAAATGAAATCCTTGAAAATTTCAAACTTTTATCATGATGTTGCTTATTGGTTCAATGGTGAAGATTTTTGTTTTCTTTATGTTGAGGTGTAATCCATACTGAAGGCTGTAGTCTTTGATCTTCATCAGTAAGTGCTTCCAGTCTTCTTTGCTTTAAGCAAGATAGTTTGTGTTATCTGCCTATCTCAGGTTGTTAATGAGTCTACCTCTAGTCCTGATGCCACATTCTTTTTCATATAGTCCTGGGTACAGATTATTTTCTCAGCATACAGATTGAGTAAGTACGGTGAATAAATACATTCCTGCTACACACATTTCCTGATTTTAAACCAAATAGTATCCTTTTGTTCTGTTTTAAAGACTGCCTCTTGGTGTAAGTACAAGTTATCCATGTGCATGATTAAGTGTTTTGGAATCCCCATTGTTTGCAATTTTATCTGTAATTTTGTTATGATCCACACATTCCAATGCCTTTGCATAGTCAATAAGCACATTTAGATATCCTTCTGGTATTCTCTGCTTTCAGCCAAGCTCCATTTGGTATCAGCAATGATATCCTCCATTCTATGGCCTCTTCTGAATCCAGCTTGAATATTTGGCAGTTCACTGTCAATGTACTGTTGCAACAGTTTTTGGATTATTTTCAGCGCTGTTTTACTTCCATATGATATTAATGCTATTTTTTTTTTTTTTTTTTATAATTTCTGCATTCTGTTTGATCATCTTTCTTTGGAATGGGCACAGATATGAATCTCTTCTAGTCAGTTGCCCTGGTTAATGATAATTCTGGGTTCAGATTGAGAACTTTAATTTTTGCACAACTTTTGTTTTCAAAGAAAACAACTCTTCCTTTTTAAAACATTATACATTTTTTACTGGTAAACGAAGTACAAATTAGGGAAGAGCATAAAAATTATTAAAATCACTTGTAATTATATCTCCCATTGATAACTACTTTTAATATTTCTGGCTATTTAAAAAATATTTTATACTTTTTGTCTTTCAGACTTCAGAATCATAGTGTATAGATTAATTTGAATCTATTTTTTTTAAAAAAAATCTCAACATTATATAGTGATTATTTTTGAATTGTTATTCATGTAATCCAACTTGTTGGATATTTTATTTTCCTCAGTAAGTCCTGATGATATGTATATATTACATGAAATTTTGTGTTATCTGCTCAGTTTGGAAGCTATTTCTTAATTCCTCAGTTGTATAGGTGTGGAAGAGAGAGGAAGTATCCAGACCCTTCCCCATGCTCAGTCGTTTCCATGGAGTAGATTTTCACTCATGGCAATGCTGTAGGGCAGAGCAGAACTGCTCCAAAGAATTTCCAAGGTTGTAATCTTTATGGAAGGAGATAGCTACATTTATCTTGCAGAGTGGCTGGCAGGTTTGAGCCACTGACCCTACAACTAGCCACTGAAGGCTTTAATTACTGAGCCAACAGTGTTCTTCCCCTGAAGCACACTCCCTATCAAATGTATCCTTCCTAGATCTAGTGATCTACTTTTGAAAATCAGCCAATGAAAACTCTATGAATCACAATAGCTACATCTGTTGTGCATGGGGTTGGTATTAATTAGGGCCTGACTCAAGGGCAACTAACAACAACAACATGTAATTGGTTACCACGATTGTACTTTATTTATTCTAATGACAGTGGATTGGTGGTATTTATTATTAGTATTAGTACAGAAGCCTGGGTAGTGCAAACAATATGTGATCAATTGTTAAAGGTTAGAGGTTCAAACCCACCCACGAGGCCTGATGATCTACTTCTCTAAAGATTATAGCCAAGAAACCCTATGGAGCAGGTCTATTCTGTAACACATGAGATCGCCATGAGTTGGGCACTGACTCAATAGCAGCTAATAATGACAATGGTAGTAGTAGTATTAATATTATTATTTTACTGGCAGTTAACCATAGTATATCTTTGTGACAAAAACTTCAAAATTCCTGCATAAAATAAGGCTAACATCATAATTATAATTCTGTTCTTTTCCAGTTTGTTGCTTCTGCTTTCTTAGGGGATTGTAGTAAGCCATAGGGTTTATTTCTGTTTTAAGTTATAATGCTTTAAAATCATAAGATTTGATGGAATAATCAGACTTTCTGATTGTAAGTTTTCTGAAGTCACACAACATAGACAACTGGGGAAGATGAGGAAACCATGACGTTGGAGCAAGGATTGAAGTCTTTACCTTCAGGAAATATCCTAAGATGTCCTCTGCAATTACTAGTACTGAAATGTGATGTGGTTGGAAAGTCAACAAGTATTTTATTGCTGGGTACTATGTTGACACATACTTCTGCATAGGAAAAGAAAGGAGCTCCATTCACTCATTTTTATTCATACATTAGTTCATCCGTATTTTTACTGTTTAATATTCTAAGTATTATGCTAAGAATCTAATATGTGGTGATAAATCTGAGGCTATAAGTTTTTTTTTTCTTTTAAAACATGGTAATGAGACAATGTAATGTACTTGGAAAAAATTTTTGGATTTTACTTCAAATATTGATTGTGCCATTAAAATTTTGAGTGTCTCTGCCCTGGGTAAGTGCTCAGCTACTAATCTAAGGGTTAGCAGTAGGAACCTACCAGCTATTCCATGGGAGAAAGATGTGGCAATATGCTTCCATAAAGGTTGTAGCCTTGGAAAACCTACAGGGCAGTTCTACTCTGTGCTATAGGGTTGCTGTGAGTCAGGACAGACTTGAAGGCAATTAGTTTTTGGTTTTGCCATGGGTGGTGGTTGTTCTTGTTATGTGCTGTTGAGTGAGACCCGACTCACAGCGACCCCTCCTTGGGTTTCCGAGGTGGTATCACTACAGAAATAGATTGCCCAACCTTCCTTCCGAGGAGTGGAGGAAATGGTTAACAATTATCTGCTAACCAAAAGGTTGGCAGTTCGAACTCACCCAGAGAGGCAGTGAAAGAAAAGCATGATGATGTGCTTCTGAAAGGTCACAGCTATGAAAACCTTGTGTATATCAATTCTACTCTGTAACATATAGGTCACCATTCATTGTTACTGTTTTTTTTTTTTGGTGGGGATTTGATTATTTAGATATTTTGTTTTAACTGAGTAAAATGGTCATAATACCAATATATCACCCATTTATTTGGAGAAGCAAATGAGGCAATTAATGTTAAATAATTTGAAAAATATAGGTTACAGTATAAATGGTAAGTGTATCAAGACTAATTTGAAAATACATATGGAATTTTGGGATGCTCTTAATATTTCATCTTGGAGATGGATCATTATTTTTGAGTCCCTCATATTTATGTGAACAAATGAAGATAATATTTGTAAATGATTTCATTTTAATCTAAGAAGTTTTAAAATTATTTTATTTGTATGTCTTTTTCAGTAGAAGTTTTCCCCCTAGTGGCTGCTATGGAAATCACATGAAGTTCTAATAGTAACTGTCCACAGTGGAAAAACAGAAACAATTAAATTCAAAATAATTGAAAAACAAATGCCCTGAGTTATTTAGAGAATGTTAGCTGTACTTCTTTGTTTTTGTTTAAAACTATGAAGTTCATTTAAAAAAAAAACTGTACAGTTGCAGTCAGTCATTGCTCCTTTGATGGTATTTAATGGAATTTAAGGGAGATGATGGCTAAACATCCTAGGTTGGGAAGAAAGCAGTAGAGAAAATCTGCATTCTCCATTTCATTATAAACTCAAAACATTTGTAAATACAAAGTCTTAAATGATTCTGCCTTCTTTCCTGATCTGGTTTCCAGTACAGTGGTAATCTCCAATCTTGGCTTCCTCACAGGAAGTTAACCAGAAGTTCTCCATAAGTAAGCGTATTTTTAGACATTTCTTTAGAAATCATTCCAAAGGGAGAAAACACTTTCATGTGTTGGGAGGATAAAAACATTCAAAAATTCTAATTCTTAATAGGGCCTACCAAACCAAACCAAACCAAACCCACTGCTGTTCAGTAGATTCTGACTCATAGTGACCTCATGGGATAGAGTAGAATTGCCCCATCGCGTTTCCAAGCAGTAATCTTTACAGAGCAGACTGCCACATCTTTCTCTTGAGGAGCAGCTGGTGGGTTCAAACTGCTGAACTTTTGGTTCAAAGTTGAGCACTTAACCCTTATATCACTAGGGCACATTTATCTGTTCTGTACCCTCTTCTGAAGTTTTACATTGTCCTGCTCTTCCCTTTGCCTACAGTGCTCCAATTGCAAGACCATCTTTTTGTTTCTCAGACACGCTGTGTTTGCAGTTGCTATTCCCTTTTCCTGGCCTGCTCTTTGGGCTCAAATCTCATCTACCTCAGAAAAGTCTTCCTTGAGCAAACTACTGAAATAGGTCATTTATAGTTAATTTTATTAAGTCACCTATTTATTTACCTCAGACCTCTGGTCACAATCTAAGTTGCTATGGAATTTAGTTATTTACTAATTCTCTGTCAGGCTCCCTCACAAAAATGGAACTTACCTGAAGCAAGAGATTTGTACTTGTTGTTCCAATGGTGTCCTAGAACCTAGGACAGTGTTTCACAAAGGGCGAGTGCTCAATATTGGTTGATACAGTGAATGCATCAATGGAAAATAGTGATATTAATATCAACAAAGTGAGCTAAATGTATTTATAGTTTTACTGAAATATTGGGATAGTTTTTGATGATCTCTAGATGAGACTCATTTTTCATTTTTAAAATAATTTAATCTCCTCATTTATTTCACAGTTGGACAAGGTTTTAAAGTTTTGAAATTCTTTATACAGAAGCTCTGTTATAAGATTATTAAATTTAAGCATTTGAAAAATGTTTATGAGTTCTTGGTTGTACTAAATAAGAACATATTTTGCCTTCTTTAGTAAACTCATATTCTACAGCTAATTGAGTAACATATTCAATTTTTATGTGTGTAAAATAACAATTAAAATTGTTTTTCTGAAATAACTGTATACATTCACATACTTGGCTTCCTTACACAGTGTTTTCTAAGTCTCAATAAAGTTTAAAAAAAAATTAAAAATGGCTTACTTTTTAAACCTTAAACCAGCTTTGATTGATATTTTGCTTTGAAAATTCTCTAAGTATTCCTCATTTACTTTAAAGTTTTGACACTAAAAAATGTGCACGGGAAGGTTTCAGGTCTCTGAGACTGAGGCTTCTGTATTCATGTCTTCTCCCAGACTGCTATGTTGTTGTTATTATGTGCCTTCGAGTCGGACCCGACTCATAGCAACCCCTCCTTGGGTTTCCGAGGCAGTATCACTGCGGAAGTAGATTGCTCCATCTTCCTTCGGAGGAGTGGCTGGTGGGTTTGAACCACCAAACTTCTGGTTAACAGTCAAGTGCCTTAGGCACTATGCTACCAGAAGTCTATAAAATGGATCATCAGGGACTGGGGTCCTGCTGGTTGCCTTTTAATTCATGTCTGTTGCCTATTAATGTGCCAGTAGGAGACAGGTGGTTAAGACTACAAAAACTGTGAAGTTGTTACTTGAATTTTCTGGTCTGTCATTTTCTGCATATAGAATTCAAGTCAATCTGCATAGATTGTAATAGCGTTCTCTTGACAATGCGTTTTAAGCACTGGGTTCTGTAAATGTGCTCGTAATCGGGGTCTGCTATGGCTGATACAGTATGTGTATGCATGGGTGTGTGCATATGTGTGTGTATGTGCTTAAGGAATAATATGTTTTAATATATTGTAAATGAGTGATAGAAATGTAGTAGATCTATATATTACAAAGATTTTAAAAATAAACAGGTGAAAAAAAGCTTGTCATTGGCTTATTCACTCTTTCTCATTTTGCACTCACACTTTCCTGCTTTGGTTACCATAGTTACTGGTTTAATCATGATGCACAAGACCATTTCTAATTACAGTATATGCCAGCAAAAAAAAATAATTCTTTGCATATCTTAGGCCACAAACAGCTTGTAGCTTGTTTTTTGGCACTTTATTGCCACATATTCTGTTAAAGACATTTGTACATAATTTTAAATCTGTTATTATCTGTTATTTGTCATTAAAATGAAATAAGTCTCTAAAATGAATTCATGTTATAATAACCAATACAAGAGACTTTTAAGAGATGAAGGTTTGTTATTAGTGAGACATCCTTAGTATTATCCCTAACATATTAATAAATAACTATTATATGCATTTAACATTCTTCTTTCATTAGAAAACATTACTAAAAGGATGTTCATCATTTAGAAACCAAGCTGATTCATTTATGTGACTAAGTAGTTGAGCCAGAAACCACTATTTGAGCATTCTAAAGAATGGACAACTTTCATCAGAATTCCTTTCACTGATTTTTTAAAAGATCTTCTAGATCACTTAAGTATAAATCAGTATTTTTTAATATATGATGGATGACTCTTGTATATCAGTGATAATAGATAATTTCCCCTGAGTATACTAAAAAAGAGGGAAAATTAGGCAGAATAGAACCTGATTTCTTAGTTCCTATTCCAGTGCTCCTAACTGTACCACACTGGAGCAAATACTTGGGGTGGGTGTGGGTGGGGAAGTAATAGGCATTCCTGTTTATTTCTGTTATTGTTTTGTAGCTAAGTGGCTATCAATAACTTATTATTAACCTTACGGGAGCTCTGGTAGCATAGTGCCTAAGGCATTTGACTGCTAACCAGAAGGCTGGCAGTTCAAACCCACCAGCCACTCCTCAGAAGGAAGATTGGGTAATCTGCAACCTTAGAGAGCAAAAAAATACTGTATTTTGTTAGCTTTTTATTGTTAATATGCTAATACAATAATTAATATTGTTAACTGAAATATATTACATTTTATTCATGCTTTAGTAAAATTTTTTATAATAAACCAAAATGGTGTTACTTTTTCTCAGAAAATTATGATTTCTCTTTTCCAAAAACATGTAGGTAAGCATTTTCTGTTAGACCATTTAAGGTAAGGTAATTTTTATTATGTTGTTGTTTGGTAGATGTTGTTCTGTTGGTTCCTACTCACAGTGACCATGCATACAACCAAACGAAACACTCTTGATCCTGTGCATCTGCACAATTATTGCTATACTGGAGCCCATTGTTGCAGCCACTGTGTTAATCCATCACATTGAGGGTCTTCCTCTTTTTTGCTGACCCTCTACTTTACCAAGTACGTTATCTTTCTCCAGGGACTAGTCCCTTCTGATAACATGATGAAAGTACATGAGAGGAAGTCTTACAGTCCTCACCTCTAAGGAGCATTGTGGTTTTACTTCTTCCAAGACAGATTTGTTCATTCTTCTCACAGTGCATGGCATATTCAATATTCTTCACCAACACCATAATTCAAAGGCATTGATTCTTTTGGTCATCCTTATTCATTGTCCAGCTTTCACATGCATATGAGGTGGTCAAAAAAAATCTTTGTTTTTACCTTTGAACGTGAAATGGAGATTTGGGCAATAATTTATTCTTGTCATTGTTTTCAACACAGAGGATTAGCTAGTTTTAAGTGACAAATAAAAAACAGGACTATATTTTAAAGCTAACATAGTCACTAGGAAGCAATTTAATTGCTATATAATTTGTAATAATGCCCAAAGGCATAAGTGAAAGCTTTGAAATTAAAAATGAAAGAAAATAAATTAAATGTGATGGTTTTGTTGTCCTTATGTTATATAAAAGACTATCTGAAAGCATTTATAGAAATTTAATTTCTTTTTTATATTTATTTTTATTGAGCTCATTAATTTCAAACAAGACTCCATAAATCCTACCACCTAGAACTAAGCTTTGCCACATGCCCCTGAACAATTTATGTTGTAGTGTTTGAACAGGATCTTTGAAAATTATTTTGCCAACGTTTATTGAGATAAATATAAACCCACTGCCACTGAGTCAATTCTGACTCATAGATACTTTATAGGACAGAATATAACTGCCCCATAGGGTTTCCAAGGCTGCAAATCGTTATGGAAGCTGACTGCCTCATCTTTCTCCCATGAAATAGTTGGTGGGTTTGAACTGCCAACCTTTTGTTTCTCAGCTGAATGCCTTAGACACTGCACTACAACAGCTCTTTGAGTTGAGTATAGTATATGCAATATCTCCTAAGTCTTCACTTTAGGGTCATAATTTTAGAGACTTCCAGTAACTGCAACTTCAACTTAATACTTTAAGTAAATGATTTAGATTATAGGCTGGAATATGTAAATGCAGAATCCAGGAAGAATATGCTTTTATAATTTTAATAAGGAAAAATGAAAACGTACCATGTACTTGAACTCAGTATGTTACTGAAGTTGAACATTTGGCTTATTTGAGTTCCCTTTGCAGATATAATTTCTTGCAATGAACTATAATCCTCAGTGGCCCGTTTTCTGTACCACTATTATGCATATTCCATATATGGAGTGTGCTGCCATTATAGATGATGCATTTATAATCTCTAACTGATAGATTTAAGTTTCTTTACATGCCTGCAAAAAGGGCATGGCAGTGGCATCATCTAACCTCCTCCATCCTCACAAGGGGAAGATAGAATCACCATCAGCAGCATCAGCCCAAAGCTGGTTCCTATGAGGCACAGGTCAGACATGCTGCCATCCAGAGGTCAGACATGCTGCCACCCTCCAGCCCATTCTGACACTAACTGTCCCTCCCACTGTACTCTCTCTACTTCTCTCCTGGGTCCAATAACTCATTGTAATGACTACTCAGAACTCATAGACAATACTCATGATTATGGGGTTTATTTGGGAAGTAAGAGGTTACAGTTTAGGTTCAGGAACACTCAGAATATAATTGTTTGATCAGGACAGCCTCCCCTGGGCAATGCTTGTAGGGACACCTCTCTTTGGCACTCAGTTTCTAGGCCTGGACTCTGTCCTGCATGAGCAAGTGTTACAAAGCTCTTTGAACTCTGTCAGTGCTCAGAGAGGCACCCCACTCTGCCAGCAAGACTTCTGGGCGAAGGCACTCAGCTTTCTTGCTCCATGGACTGGGAAGCCTGTTGCTCTACCTCATGCTGGTCTCTTGGTTCTCCTGCCTCTGCTGCTGTGGTTTCGCTCTGCTGTCTCTCTGTGGTCGTCTCACCACAGGGATCTCGGGTCCAAGGACGTGCTCCACTACTGGCTGCTCTTTCTTGCTGGTAGAGAGAGAGATCCCCAATTCCGCCTCGGGGATGGCACATTTTAAGCCTAGCAGCATGGTAAAACTGACCAATCCCCACATTAGGGTTCCGTACACCTGATTTTCATGGTACCATCCCTGCAAGGGTGCCATGTACCTTATTTACATTATTAGAAACCTGTCCAATCCCTTTGGTGAGCCTCCATCCCTTTTACTGCTATTTCCATGTACTTTATTTTTAAGTAAGTTATTAACCCAGAAAAATTTGATACCATTTTTGTTTTAAATATTTAACTATTATTATTTCTTTTAGTTGATAAAATATCTTTAAGATATGCCCATATATTTATCATCTCATGCACTCTCCATTCCTTTATGTAGATTTGAGTTTCTCTCTGACATCATTTTCACTTTGTCTCCCAGAATTTTTTTTTTTTAATCTTGAAAAGTCTTTGATCTAACTTTATTTTTTGAAAGATACTTTCATTGGATGTGAAATTTGAGATTGACAGATTTTTTTTTTTTCTTTCATCACTATTTTGGATTGAATTATGTCTCCTCAAAATAGGTTGTGATTATAATACAAACCTCTATGCATGTGGTTATAGTGCCTTTTGGGAATGGGTTCTCTTTGTTATGTTAATATGACAGTATTAGAGTGTGTTTTGTTCTGAGATAAAAAAGAGATTAAACAAGCAAAAGAGAAGTAGGGAATGGGGTAAGATTAATGCCAAGACACATGGAGATCTTCAAGCAGTAGCTGAAGAGACAAAGATATTCTTCAGCGCTGACAGAGCCATCCCCTAGAGCTGATGCTCTGAATTTGGACTTCCAGCCACCTGGACTGTGAGAAAATAAATTTGTTTGTTAAAGCTATCCATTTGTGGTATTTCTATTATAGCAGCACTGGATAACTAAGACAAGCACTTTCTGGATTATAGGTGCAAAGTCTGAAGTTGTTTTACATGTTATGTATCTTTTCTCCTCTGGCTGCTTTTAAGATTTGCTTTTTGTCATCTGTTTACAACAATTTGATTATGGTGTGTCTTGGTACGTGCTCAAATAATTTCTTTTAGAAGGATCAGTTCAAGGCTGGTCCTTATAAGGTGGAATTTAAAGACATCCCAAATGTTCAACTTTTCCAAACTGCTGTACCACTCCATCATCTCTAACATTAACTACTCCTCCTCCCCTTAGTACTTGTCCTCTCATCCTCGGGTTCCTTATTTCACTGTAGCATCTCAGAGAACTCCCAAACTGCCAAGGAAATCGCTCATGCTTTGGTGGAGGCTGGGAGTCTGGCAAATCCCAAATCCATGTGTCAGGATTCTCTTCACTCATGGTTGCAGGGGATGGCAAACATAAATCGGCAAGCCAGAGGACTGGCTGCTGTCTCAAGTCGAGGGATGAAATGATGACAAACCAAATCCCGGATCCAGAGCAAGAGAGAGCAAACTTGGCTGGAATATTCACATATATATCCTCAAGGAAACTAAGGGTGGTGCCTTGATTCACACCCTCCAGCAAGGCAAGATCCATTCCACCCTGAACAGGCATAGAGTCTGGGATTTACAATATGTCACAAAATGGAGGACTCTGGTAGAGTCATAAGCAGTTCACTGCACTGTATAATTTTTTAGATGTTTATATTCCTTAGGACTTGAGATTTTGGGATCAGTGAGATTAATGATTTTACCAAATATAGAAACATTTTGTCAGTTATTTGTTTAAAAATAGATATTTTTTTGCCCCACCTCTCCTTTTTTTCTCATATCAAACTGTATAATGTCCTACAACTCACTGAGGCTCTGTTCATCCTTTTTCAGTCTTTTTCCTCTCTGTCCTTCAATTTAATAATTTCCATTGCTATATTTTAAACTTTTCATTTCTTAATAGCTTGGATGTTGGTTCATCCAGTGAATTGTTTTTTCCAGATATTGAACTCTTAACTTCTAAAAGTTGCATTTGGTTCTTTAAAATCTTTGAAGATGTTTATAAGAGCTATTTAAAAATCCTTGTTTGCTAATTCCATTATGTCTTTCATTTTCTATAGACTAATTTCCCTTCAGGTTTTTCTTTTAGTAATGGTTCATTGCAAGTCAGAATTTACAAGTTTTTAGATTTTGTGCCCTTCTTTACAGAGTATTGAACTTTGTTTTGTTAGGAGCCTAAGTTACCTGAGAATCAGCTTGATCCTTCCTAGGCTTGTTTGTAGTCGTCTTTACGTTAAGGTTAGTGTAGCCTTTGTACTGAAACTGGACCCTTTTACATTTTCTACTGATTGCTTTGAGATCTCAACAAAGATTCTCTACTATAGTTAGTTGAAATTAATAAAACAAAAACAACTGCAAAAACTCTCTGCCTTTTGTTTAGTTTATAGCTCCCTGTATTTTGTTCTTTGCCTAAACTATGTAGATTAGTTTTTAGCCAAAAGAGCAAGGGGACCTCTCTGCATATTTTTCATACTCTTTCTTTAGGTATCACCCTCTTCTCCAACATTCAGCCCCACAAATTCCAACTTATTCTGTCTCCCCATACTTCCTTCCCTATCTCATGACTCAGTGGTTTTCTTAATGCTGTCTGAGCTTCCTCTTCCTGCACTGAAGTATGGATATCCTCTTCTGCGTGATCCTAAAGCTCATTTATTTGTTTTTCTTGTATCAGGAAAACAGTCTTGCATTGCTTGTTTTCTTGATGCTGTAAACAGTTGTTTTCTGTTTCATCTATTCCTCTTGTTAAATGGTTGCACAGATTCTACAGCAATTATTCCTTTATGGACATTTTATACATGTGGCCAGTACAGTGGAAATTTGCATGTCTCCAACAAATGCATTTTATCTCAATGATATAGTAATTTTAAAACTTTTGTTGTGAAACTAACATGTTGTTGTTGTTGTTAGGTACTGTGAAGTTGTTTCTGACTCATAACAACCTCATGTACGGCAAAACGCCCCATGATGTTTGCTATACTCGAGCCCGTTGTTGCAGCCACTGTGTCAATCCATTTCATTGAGGGCTTTCCCCTTTTTCCTTGTCCCTCCACTTTGCCAAGCGTGATATCCTTTTCCAGGGAATGGTCCCTTCTTACAACATGACTAAAGTAGATGAGACAAAGTCTGACCATTCCCGCTTCCAAGGAGCATTCCAGCTGCACTTCTTCCAGGACAGACTTGTTAGTTCTTTTAGCAATCCATGATACTTTCAGCATTCTTTGCCAACACTACAACTCAAAAGCATCAACTCTTCTTTGGTCTTCCTTTTTCACTGTCCAGCTGTCACATGCATATGAGGTGATTGAAAATACCATCCATGCCTTGTGTCAAGTGCACTGCACTTTGGTCTTCAAGGAAACATATTTGCTCTTCAGCACTTGAAAGAGGTCTTTGCAACAGATTTGCAAAAACTAACATAAATTAAGTGATATTTATTTTTGCAAAATATGAAAATACAAGAATATGTAGAGTGAAAATAAAATATTACCTTGAATCGACTAAAGTTAACTAACTGAAATTAAAAAGCTTAATGGAACTTATACTTACATGAATGTAAGGATAATACTCTATCATTCATTGCTGGTGGAAATGTAGGCAGTTTTAGGCATTTTTGAAAGAAATTTGGCATTATTATAATAAAATTGTCCCACACTTAATTGTAGCATTGTTTGTAGGCAAAAATACTGGGAATAAAGTAATTGTACATACAGGAGTGGTTGAATTAATTTCAGAATATTCATGGGACCAATGGATAATTTTATCAGCTGTGTATTTTCACCACACTGCATAACAAACAACCATCAAACATCAGTGGTAACAGTAATAAGCATAATATTTTTAGCTCAGTAGTCTGTAAGTTTCCACAAATTCTAATGACTGGACTGATACTGGCAAGGTTCACTCACAAATCTGTGATTAGCTGCAGTTTGACTAGGCTGTTCTGCTGAAGTTGTCTGGGTTTACTAATAAGTCTGGGATTAGTTAGCTATCAGGTAATCAAAATAACCTAACTGGGATAACAGGACTCTCAACTTTGCTCTGTTCCTTTGTCCTCCAGCAGGTTAGCACAGGCAAGTTTCCATGGCAACAGCAGAGGTATAAGTAGCAAGAAAACCAAAACCAAACCAAAATCACTGCCATTGAGTCGGATCTGACTCATAGTGACCCCTCTTTGGGTTTTTGAGGTGGTATCACTGCAAAAGTAGATTGCCCAACCTTCCTTCCGAGGAGTGGCTGGTGGGTTTGAACTGCCAGCCTTCTGGTTAGCAGTTAAATGCCCTAGGTACTAGATAATATATAAGATACTGATTTCATTATTTGTAGTATGTATCATATGTTTGTGTTATATATATGTGTAGCTATGCATATATTTATGTGTATGTGTGTGTGAATGTAAGCATCATTTTTGGTATATCTTTTATGTATAGAAGGGACACAAAAATATTGATGTTTACCTCAGACTGGGAGGATGACAGGTGACTTTTAGGTTTTTTTCCTCTGTATTTTGTAACTTTTGAATATTTTTCTATGGCAACATATTTTTAAGTAATCAAAATAATACATGTGTCTTAAGTTGGATTACTCACAAACAGATCCAAAGGTAAGGATATATTTGCATGTGATTGATTTATTAAGAAAGGCCCCCAAGGGCCTTTTTCCCATTAGTTTGTGGGAAAATCAGGAGAGGAAAGAGGAGGAGTTGAAGAGTTTGATTTCTGGTGAAGATCCAGACTCAACCTGATCTTGTAGGAAGGGCTGGATGTCAACTGTAACTCAGTTTGGCTCAACCTGAGGCCAAAGGATAGGTGTAGCTTTTGTACTTCTACACCAGTCAGACATTTCCAAAAGCAATCTACATTAAAGTGATCCTCTTAGATTGATAAGAAGGTTAAGATTATTTCCATACCTCCTCTACTTATAAGTAATGATTACTATTGCCAGAAAAAATACAAGATGTCCTGATAAATTTGAATTCAGCTATATAGCAAATGATACTTACTATAATTATATCCCAAGCTGTATTTGATATATACTTATACTAAACATTTTTTCATTGTTTTTCTGAAGTTCAAATTCAACTGGGCATCCTGCCTTTTTATTTGCTAAATCAGACAACCTTAATTTAACATTTTGTGATACTCTCCAACCTCCACGTAGATTCTATGCCAGAGGTTTCAATAACCAATTTATATAATATGTGCACAGCTATGCCTAAGGCATTTTGACTGCTTGCCAGAAGGCTGGTGGTTCAAACCTGCCAGCCATTCCTTGGAAGGAAGACTGGGCAATTTACTTCCGTAGAGATATCACCTTGGAAAACCAAGCAGGTGTCTCTATGAGTTGTAACTGACTTGGTGACAGTGAGATGCACTATATAAACATACAGCACACACCTGCACAATAATAATGTTGGATAGCCTGTATTTTAAAGGGTCAAAATTCTTGTAATAATTTCCAAAATGTATAGAGCATTTACAACATGCCATACACTATTCTATGTTCTCCACATGTCATAATGCATTTAATTGCCAAGACAATCATGTGATGTAGGTACTATAATGCATCTCTTTTTTAAAGATTGAAACCATTAAAGCATGAAGAGGTTACATAATTTGACCAAAGGCACATACGTGCAAAATGATAGGATTTGAACCCAGGCAACCTGGTGGTACAATGGTTAAGCACTTGGCTGTTAACCAAAAGGTTGGTGGTTTGAACCCACTCTATAGCTCTCCAGGAGAAAGAATTGATGATCTGCTTCCATAAAGATTACAGCCTAGTAGACCTGACAGGTCAGTTCTACTCTGTCAGTGTCTATTCTGTGATCACTATGAGTTGAAATTGACTCAATAGCACCTGACAACAATAATCTTTAGAGAGAGTCTGCTCTGATTCATTTATTCTATAATGATCCTCCCTTTTTTTTACATTGTTTTCCACTGTAGCTGTAGCATATAACCTGAAGCATTTAAAGAAAGATCATTGATAATTTAAATCTATTAAAATTAGTTAATCTCTGGGCTGTAACATTTAAATAAAATTTTTTTAATGAAAATATATTTTAACAAGTGTGGTACTATATACGTATCATCTTTTAAGACATTTTATTAATATTGACACTTTTTGTTTTTAAGCTTTTCAGCTAATTATTCCCAATTAATACAATTTAATATTCTGTTTAATATATATATTTTTAAATTTGAATAATTGTTTAATAAAATGTAAAATACTTATTATAGATCTATTGTTACATAGGGAGAAAATTTAGTAATAAAGATTACCAAAAGTAAACCTGTTGATATTAATTATATAAACACTTTTGGCTGCAAATGATTGAGAGGCAAACTCCCATAGAATTAAACAAAAATGAAATTTGTTGGCTGACATGCCTGAGAAGTTTAAGGTTTGTGCTAAATTCAGTGTTCAGGAGCTAAAAAGTGCCTCCAGGATTTATTCTTTCCTCCTCTCAGCTAATGCTTTGCTCTCTGGGTTGGCTTTATTTTTCATAAGTTCTATCTTACGGCTAGCTGGATGCTGGGGCTTAAACATTACATCTTCTCAGTTTCAAATCCAGTGGGAATGAGGAAACTCCTTTTTCTGATCAATAAAGCAAAATCTTCCATTTAGCACACATTGAATTGACTTTGTTTCTGTGCTCATCCCTGAATCACTCACTCTAAGTAATATGTTGATTGGTTAGACCCGGTTCTCACTGGAGGGTAGGGGTCCACTTGATTTCCAAGGATAGAAAACAGAAAAGGCTCTGTTTCATAATTTTAGTTATCTTAACAAGTAGACACTAAAACTTTTAATGGCTTAAACTTTAGGTGTTTATTCATTTTTTTTACAGAAAGTCCCATTGGTGATTTAGCTGTGGATGTGCAATAGATAGTGCATAGTGCCTTAGGCATTTGACTGCTAACCAGAAGGCTGGAGGTTCAAACCTTCTAGCCACTCCTCGGAAGGAAGGTTGGACAATTTACTTCAGTAGAGATACTGCCTCGGAAACCCAAGGAGGGGTCTCTATGAGTCAAGATCCACTTGATGGCAATGAGTTTTTTTTTTTTTTTTTTAACTTTGATCTGATAGAGGCTTTGCCATCTTTAAAACAGCTTCCAACAACACCCTGAATAATACAATCTGAGTGTCAGATGGGAAAAAGAGAAGATCATGTGTTCCATGTGAAATTTGGGAGCATTTTATGGGCCAGATAGTTTTTCATGGGAGGCTTAGTTAGTTTTATGGATTAGGCCTCGAAATTACATTTGTTTGTGTATATGTATATCTATGGTACTTGTGTGTGTGTTGATCTGTATATAGCATATGCATGTATATATATATATATTTGTGGGTGTTTACATATAACACAATGCAACACACTGCCATTGAGTCAGATCCAACCCATAGCGACCACTCCTTGGGATTTCTGAGGTAGTATCAATAAGTGTATGTATTTGTATTATATATATATGCATGAGTGTACATTTACATACACAAATAAAAAGTATGTAGTGTTACTAAAATATTATTAATATTAAATATTACTAAACATCTAATATTAAAGTTTTATTTTGAATAATCTTTAAAATTTTTAAACAATTTTTTTTAAATTCTCTGGAGACAAGTAGAATAAATGAAGGTAGCTAGTAGGACAATTAACACTGACCTTGTGAAAACTACCAGAATTATTTATAGACTTTTGTTGTTGTTGTTATGTGCCCGTTGAGTCAGACTCAACTCATAGCAACCCCTCCTTGGGTTTCCGAGGCAGTATCACTACGGAAGTAGATTGCACCAACTTCCTTTGGAGGAGTGGCTATATAATATTAAAAAAAAAAAAAAAAATCTCTAAAGATAGCCATATACACATATTTCTTTTACTAGGACTCATGCTTGGCATCTCTTGACTTCTTTTATCATTCTTCTTATTTATACAAAGAGAGAAGAGCTTATAATTCTCTGTAAATACTGCATGCATTTCTTCTTGGTTTTTCTGAAGAACATCCATGTATTTAAACTTAAAATTGGATAGAAAGAGTGTATATTTGTCTGCATGAAGTTTATTTTGCATATAAACGACACAAGCCTATATAATCTGTAGGGAATTAAAAATATGTATTTGCTTTCTGGCCTAAATTTAAATCCCAAGGCAAAAGGGTCAAAAAAGGCTCTAAGACAACTTTGTGAGTGTAATACATACACAACATATATTAGATTTGAGGTTTTGAGGATTTGAGGTTCTAGGATTCACTTCCTATAGCTCAGGCTCCAGTAGTCTGAATTATCCAACATTTATTGAGTATTGACTAATGCCATGGTTTCATCATCTGTAAAATGGGTGTAATAAGTGTGCTTACCTCACAGAGTGGCTATGAAGGTTGAGATAAGAGTGTTTAGAACTGTCCCTCTCTCAATCTAACTGTGCACTAAATATTTACTATGATTTTGATTATGATAACAGTGTTTACCATATCAAGACACTGTGACTGCCACTATCACTTTTTGTTGTTACTGTTATTTTCTAAATTAGATAGGGTCTCCTCTCTCAAGAATCTGAGAGTTTAGCTGAAAACAGCTAAATACCATTCGCTTATATTGGATGATCATTGATAATTAATTTATATAACTCTGTGCTATGTATAAATCTCATATATTTAATCATATAATTATTTAAATGAATATTAATTATTTAATAATATAGTAAACTAAAACTGTGTAATATTATGAGAAGGGAAAATCTATCTTTAAGAAACAGTTGTATTGCCTTCATTGTTTGATATGTGGGAAGAACGGAATCCTATTTTATCTTCAGGAAAACTGCCAGGATTCCTGACAGAAGTTTTTCAAATTATTTGAATAACTTTTATTTGTAAAGATTCAAAAGAATTAGGATTTTGAGACCCAAAAGAATCTCACCAACCAAAAAAAAAAATATTTTAAAAATTAAATTCAGAGTTGAATTGTCTAAATTTAGCTTGTAAAATCTGCAAAATAAACTGTATAATCCTCAAAATGCTCCTTAGTAAGACAAGCTTTAGCTGCAACTTTTAAAAGCAACAACAACAACAAAAACAACCACAAAAGGTTTATAAAGATTTACCTTTTAAAATACAGGCTAATGTTATACTCTTTGTTGTTATTGTGGTCTAAACTAAAAAAACCTTACTTCTCTTTAAAAATTAAGAGTATTTACAAGGAATTAATATTCAGTATTTATGAAATTGTGGCATTTTGTTTTTTCTGAAACTACTGGCACCGTTTTCAGGAGCTCTGGTGGCATAAGTGCCTAAGGCATTTGACTGCTAACCAGAAGAGTGGTGGTTCAAATTCACCTGCCTCCTTGAGGCACTCCTCAGAAAGAAGGTTGGGCAATCTACTTCCATAGTGATACTGTCTCGGAAACTCAAGGAGGGGTCATTAGGAGTCAGATCCGACTCAATGGCAGTAGGGTGGATTTGGCACTGTTTTCAAGTATTGGCAACAAGCACAATTCTACAGAATTTTTGCTTTATTGTAGTGAAAATATACACAACACAATATTTGTCAATTCCACAATTTCTCCTTGAATTACCAAAAACCAAGCCTGTTGCCATCAAGTCGATTTAATCTCATAGCAACCCTATAGGACAGAGTAGAATTGCCCTATAAAGTTTCCAAAGCTGTAAATTTTTACAGAAGCAGACTGTCTCATCTTCTTCCTGCAGTGGCTCGTGGATTTGAACCATTGATCTTATGGTTAGCAGCCAACCACTTTAACTGCTGAACCACCAGGGCTCCTTTCTACATGTATACAGAATGTTTTTATTAATAAAAGAAGACTGCCATTCTATTCAGAGTGATTTAATGTTGTCTCTCTGTTTCATGACTGTGATATTATTCATCTCTGGTGTTCCCATAGATTGTCAAAATAAAATAAAACAACTGTTGACAGTTGGCTGTATTGAAACACAAAAAAACTGGAGAAAGGAGAAAAGAGAGTTAAGATTAAATGAGTTTTAGATTTATCTTTATCCATAGTGAACAGGTTCCTTGGGGACAACAGTGAGACAGGACTAACTCTTCATTTCAAAATGCAATTTGGCTCTAGTTGCCCCAAGAAAGGTACAAAGTAATGATATATAAGGAGAGTATATTCCTTCCATCATCATTTGCTATCTCTATCACATTCTTCACCCCTGTATGTTTCTAACTCAAGGCATTTATCACATTTCTTTATAATTTAATAGTTTTTATATTTCTCTCCATTTCCAAACTGGAAGTTTCAAAATGTTAGGAGAACTTTGTTTATATTTACATCTATTGAATTAACTAATATGGCAGTTTACACATCTTTTTTTCTGGGTAGAGTTAGTGATTTACACCAGCAGTCTCATTCTACTTTGGAGGAAAAAGTTTGGAGCTTAAGAGAGCAGCAAGGGTACGTGCCCCATCCAATCAATATGTTCCAGGATAATTTATAAATGCAGAGCAGTATTTTTTGTTTTTTGTATTTAAAAAATAATTGAGTTCATATTTGATTAACACAGAGTTCCACCAGTGGGGATATGCCTTTCAGAGAATAACTTCAGAACATTAAGCTTACTACACCAACCCCTGTAACTTATAAAAGCACACTCCTGGCTGATTGAGACATGAGATAATGAGGTGTCATTATGAAATTCAACTTTCAAAATATTTTGACTGAGATAGGTGATCTCAGGAATATAATGATGTTCCTTTTTGTTTATGAAAGTGTCTTAAATATAGCAAAAATAATTGGTGTTCTAAAATTAAAGCCTGCTGTTGTGTTCCACATCATAAGGCAATCGTCTTCTCATTGATATTTCTGGGAAGGCTGTGACTATAAAACTTTTGTTTATTTCTTTCACTTAATCACAGCTTCGAAATCTTTGACGGTATGTTTATTTATTCTACCTAAGCCTTAGACCTATAGCATATGATGAGCTCATCCGTGCCTTTCTTCTACACTGGTCACCTGATATAGTAAGTGCTCCCTAGCACTTACTAGCAAATGTATGCTGTAGAAATGTGGAAGAAGATGTATTTTCAGACAACCTCATCCATTCAAATTTATCAATGTTGCATATTCTGGGGGTGGGGGGTGGCAGTGGTAACCCAGAAGTAGAATCCTCCTCTTTCATGAGGAAGACCTGGGTTCAATTCCCAGCCAATGTACCTCAAGCATAACAGTCTGTCAGTGGATGCTATGTGTTGCTGTGATGCTGAACAGATTTAAGCAGAGATTCTAGACAGACCAGGAAGAAAGGGCTGGCAATCTATTTCCAAAAAGTCAGCCATTAAAAACTCTATGGGTCACAAAAGTACATTGTGCATTGGGTTACCATGGATCAGGGGCCAACTTGACTGTCCCTAACAACATATTAGTAATGATTATAGTGTTTCCATTAAAGTATCATTATTTCACTTTTGAGTTTGATATTAAATCGAAATTCCTGGTATAAACTTGACAACTTTGGTCAAACTGTACTTTAAAAATAATTATATTAATATAAAATAGGTCAGTGTTCAATATGCACATCTATACTCTGAGCAAGTCCTTCTTGTATGTATGATAATTCAAACAGAAACAAGAAATAGTCTTGGTGCCTTTTCAGTGCTCTACTGCCCACTGCATGCCAGCCTGGCCCACTGCATCTCCCACTCAGTGAGGTAGTAAACATCTTCCTACAGAACCGACTCATAAATAAACTCTTCTTTTGTGCCACAGTCTTATGGAAGGGTTTTAATTTAAATGGATAGGGCAAGTGGTGGTGGAAGTGGGAAGTGATTTCTGAACCTTTAAAAGTTATATTATTTGTGCACAGGCAAATGAAAAAAAGATGGATAATTTTTCCAGGTAAGGTATTATGTCACTAGAGCAAGACTTTTCCAATATATGTATTTTTTTTAATATAACACTTTGAAAACTGTAATATTTCTTTCCATTGATTCTAGCTTTCTTGCCTCAAGTCACTGTAGCGTTAATGAAGAGGTTTATTTAATTGAAGGGCATTTTGTAAGCTTCTTTGCAATAATAAATTTTCCCAAGCCTTTAGGACTCAAAAAGGAAGAACTGTTCACTTCAACACACTAATTTTATAAGGCAAAATATAAATTCATTAAGAAAATAGGACACTTTTCTATTTTTCAAATCTCTTTTCTCTCTAGCAGCTAGTGCTGTCTTACATCTTTCTTGAAAAATGGGAACAGTTTACTAAACAGCAATAACCCTCTCACACAAATCAGGTAACCTAAAGTTCAAGATGTTTTAAGATTTAGAAGTAAGTATATAGAAATAAAGAAGGTTCCTTAGGATGAGGTAAGTTAAACCTTTATTCTTAATCCACACTCTCTTTATTAAGTAGGGCTAACTATGGGCAAAACTTTTACACACTTTAATGAAAAAAATAAATTGGAACAGAGTGCCACGGGTCTAATTCAGCCACTGATTGCTGTGTGAACTTGGATAAATACCTGGGCCTTAATTTTCTTTTTTTGGGACTCATGTATCTCTCCTACTTAAATGGTACAGATTACCTTACAACATTATAGCTGTTATACAGCTATAATAGTCCCCTAGTAGCAACCCTTGAGCTTCTCTTTAGACCGAGAAGAGAGTTTTCAAAGAGGTGGAAAATGCGTTCCTTGTCTGTATTTGAACGATGGTTAGTGAACAGGGCAGCACTTTGAGAAATGATTGGATATTTCACATTAGCCATCTTCTTCTGTCTCGAGAAGCTGTCTCAGAAGAGAAACCATGATGGATAATGTTATGTGACAACTTGGGTAGGATTTGATTCCCCATATTTTGTGGTTGTCTCCATTTTGTAATCTAATGTAATTACCCTCCATTTTATGCATTTCAAATCTTAACCTCATATGTTAATGAAGCAAGATTATGTTGGGTGTATCTTGGGTCACAGCCTTACAAAAGGGTAAATGTAAGAAGAGTTTCCTGGGGGTATGATCCTATACATATATGGATACTCTGGCAAGTCTCTCCCCTGCTCTGGATCTCATCTGGCTAGTCATCATCTGACCTCTAGTTCTTGAGACTTGAGCTAGTAGCTTGTCATCTGACCTGCTGACTTTGCTTCTGCAGCCTTATGAGCCAAT
Source organism: Orycteropus afer afer (assembly GCF_000298275.1). Lineage (NCBI taxonomy): Eukaryota > Metazoa > Chordata > Mammalia > Tubulidentata > Orycteropodidae > Orycteropus > Orycteropus afer. The sequence continues at coordinate 882,994 of NW_006921865.1, read as the reverse complement.
TGCCTATTATCTGACATGCCAATCGTGGGTTCATCAGCCCTGAAACCACATGAGTCAGGAGAAGCTACCAGCCTTATACTTGACCCACACATTTGGGCATTGTCAGCCTCCACAACTGTGTGACCCATTTCTTTGAGATAAATTCTGTCTGTCTGTGTGCCTCTCTCTCTATATATATTTCACTGGTTCTGTTTCTCTAAAAAACCCAGCCTAAGACACAAGTTCCTCAAATTTATTGTACTTCTCTCCAAAGTTTGTTTATTTTGTACCCTATAAGTAGATACATTTTCAACATGCATACCCAATAGATGTAAACTTATTATAAATTACATAAATGTATCATTGCATTTATATACTATGTAGATTTTACAACATATAGAATGACAGAAATTAAGAAAGCATGAGATAAAGTAAACATTATTTTAAATATTTCACTAACAGTATAGAAATCCGGGAGCTCTGGTGGTATAGTGCCCAAGGCATTTGGCTACTAAGAAGAAGGCTGGTGGTTCAAACCCACAAGCCACTCCTCGGAAGGAAGGTTGGGAAATCTACTGCCGTAGTGATATTGCCTCAGAAACCCAAGGAGGAGTCGCTATGGGTCGGATCCGACTCTACCGCAATGAGTTTGGTTTTGGTTTGTTGTCATAGAAATCCATTTTGTTTCACTAAAATTATTGTAAATCCTAGTATTTTAGTGCAAGAAACATGAATAAGTAAACTTCCATAAATTTTGAGTATGCATTAAAGCAGTAATTTGAAGTTTTGGGTCTATTTAAATACCATTTATTTCATTATATGTTTATTAAAATTGGAGTAGCACAGATGGTTAAGTGCTTGACTACTAACCGAAAGTTTGGCATTTCATATCCACTCAGGGGTCCCGAGGAAGAAAGCCTTGGCATGCTACTTCTGAAAAGTCAGTAGTTGAAAACCATATGGAACACAATTCTACTTTGATACATATGCAGTGATCATGAGTAAGAATCCACTTAAGGGCAACAGTTGTTTCTTTCAGTTGACATTTCTTTGTAGACCATATATTTTGAATTGTCAACATCCTCTCTCTACAGAGGCTGTATACAAATTTAGGTTGTACCCATAAGTTCAGAGAAAATTCTACAAAATGGAAGATATTCTTCATTCTACTATTTTTGAAATGCAGTATAATAAGTGTTTCAGCTCAAATATTTTCACAGACACTGACTGTCTTTTGTCCTGAGTCTAAGTAATTGTCTTGGATAATTTTTTTTACAAACATTTTGAAAAGTTACACATTCATCATCAATTTCTTTGAGAAATGGACATTTGGTACTTGATATTTTCACTAAACATGAATTTTGAGGTAAGTGCTGGCAAAGTGGTAAATTGTGAAATAAAATGCTGTGCAAAAATAAATTATATAAATATTTATACAGCTACACTATAAATAAATGATAAAAAATTATGTAGCATGAGTACTCAGATTACTCTTGATTTTTTTCTCAGTCAGAACTACTCAGCCTCTACTTCCCATGCATATTTCACATATACCTAACCTATAATTTCACATACTTCTCACTGACCCCTCTAGCTAGTGGCCTGATAGTTCTGTTCTCCCCAAAGTCTATAGTAAGAGCCACAACACATCAGGATTGTACAACACATGGGCAGAGTGGCAGCATCATCAGACATTTCTCCCACTACTACCTCACACTATCCTCTAGTCTCTGGTGACTAAGTATGCTTCATTTTATTTTTGACCACTCTGTTTTCTGACTTTGTAAGGAGATGTTTAATAATACTACACCTGGAGAGGTTGGGAATAGAGACAGATCATTAGTTATCTTCTTTAGATTCAACTCTGGTAGCATGGTGTCTAAGGCACTTGACTGCTAACCAGAAGGCTGATGGTTCAAACCCACCAGCCACTCCTTGGAAGGAAGGTTGGGCAATCCTACTTCTGTAGTGATACTGCCTCGGAAACCCAAGGAGGGGGTCTCTATGAGTCGGGGCCGACTCGACAGCACATAACAAAAACAACAACAATGAGTTAAAATGAGAGCTCTGTTTGCTGCACAGATTTTTCACTAGATTACTAGATATGGCAATGACAGAAGTAGGAAATTAAAATTAGAGGACTAACAAACCCATTTTAGCTTGAGTGCAATTATTGATAATGCTATGTTCTTAAAAAAAAAAAAAAAAAGACCCAGGACAAATACTTAACTAAGACTTAAAAAACCTGGAATAAAACAGTTGCTGTGGAGTAAGTTTAGACCCATGAAGATCCCGTATGTGTCAAAGTAAAACTGCTCCATAGGATTTTTAATGACTGATTTTTCAGATGTATATCCTTAAGCCTTTTTTCTGAGACACCTCTGAGTGGACTGAAACCTTTAACATTTTGGTTAGCAGCCAAATGCCTGAACTATTTCCATTACCCAAAAACTCCTTAGGCAAACATGGATGGCCCCAGACAAATCGGACCATCATGGTTTCAAAATAGCTGCTACAGTATCACCCATTGTGATCAAATTCAAAAGTAGGAAGAGAAGATAGAGGGATGGAGAGAAAATGTAAAAAAAATGTCTTTCTCAGAACTTTCCTACCCCCTTGAAGACTTCTGCTCACTTTTCATCTGCTTATGAGGCAGATGTCTGCTTACATTTCTGTTTAATGCCTATTACTTTCCCAGGCATATCAGGACTAGAACTTGAACTCTAAGTTCAATGTTATTTCCATTACACAGTCTCATAGCTCTCTTTCTTTGTAGTAAAATATTCTTCTAAAGAGGATTATTCTCAAGTTATTATTTTTTCAGTTACACCAAAACAAAAAGCAAACTCACTGCTATAGTGTCAATTCTGACTCATAGCAACCCCCATATAGTTTTCAAAGTATATGGAATGCTTTGAAATCTTATGGAAGCAGACTTCCATGGAGTGGATGGTGGCTTCAAACCACCAACCTTTTGGTTAGCAGACAAACATCTTAACCACTGTACCACCAGAGGTCCTTTCAGTTGTACAGTGTATATCAAGCATTTATACAACCAGATGTTAGTGACTGAAGAATGCCTTTGACAAAGTGTGAACATTATTCTTTTATGTAGTCTAACCTAGATCTTGCCAGAAAGATTCAATAGTTTTGTCCTGCTAAAAAATATTAAAAACTCAACAGTCATGGAAAATGGCAAAGTATCAGTTGATTCATGTTGTTCCTGTGATATCTTGGATGAATAACAAGAATAGCTTATATTTTCTTTGACCAGTAATAGGGATTTACTATTTTACAGACCATCAAGGAGTAAATATCGGGCTTAGAATGTGGCTCCATTCAGTGCTGAAACAATGTGACCATATCCATCTTTTCCCTCTCTACCATTGGGCTGGTTGACTTGGAAGAAGCTTTTTCTCATGATTACAGGAGGGATGACTTTTATCTGCTCCTAATACTACATCCGGGAGCTCTGGTATCATAGTGCCTAAGACACTTGACTGATAACCAGAAGGCTGGCAGTTCAAACCCACCAGCCACTCCTCGGAAGGAAGGTTGGGCAATCTACTTCCGTAGTGATACTTACTGCCTCGGAAACCCAAGGAGGGGTCGCTATGAGTCGGGCCCGACTCGACGGCACACAACAACAACAACAATACTACATCCATCATCAGGAAAAAGAGCATCACTAATATCAACCTTTGTACACATATCCTGGGGTTCATTTTGATTAAACTGATTTTGGTCTCATGACCATCTTGAACCAAGGCACTGTGGGCAGGAAATTGTACAATGCTGATTTATTTAGGTCTGAGCTATTGGTTCCACCTTGAATCACATTGACTGTCTGGGGTTGTGGTGGGTAACCAAATGAAAATCATTTCCTCTAAAGGAGGAGGAAGATTCTAAGTGGCAAGAAAGCAACAACAACTACAAAAACAAAAAACACAAAAGTAAACAGATCATCTGTAGCTATGCAGCGTTGTATTTTAATTCACCAATATTGAGATAAAGATGAGCTGAATAGAGTGTGTATTAAGTTATACACTACATTATTTTTGTGGACACTGATGTGTTTCTGTGCATAACTGCTAACATAGTATCTCTTTTTGTCAATTAAAAAAAGAAGAAAAGTTGCAGAAAGAAATGTGAAAAGGGTCTTTCATATCTAATTGGAGTTTATGTTAGATAGTTTTAAAATGAACTAGTTGTTGTTGTTAGGTGCCGTTGAGTCGTTTCTGACTCATAGCGACCCCATGCACAGCAGAATGAAACACTGCCCAATCCCTCGCCAGATCCATGATCCCTGTTATACTTGAGCCCATCATTGCAGCCACCGTGTCAATCCATCTTGTTGGAGGCCTCCCCCTCTTTCATCGACCCTCCACCCAACCAAGCATGACATCCTTCTCCAGGGAATGGTCCCTTTTGACAACATGACCAAAATAGGTGAGATGAAGTCTGGCCATCCGTGCTTCCAAGGAGCATTTCGGGTGCACTTCCTCCAGGACAGATCTGTTAGTTCTTTTAGTAGTCCATGGTACTTTCAGCATTCTTCGCCAGCACC
>NW_006921865.1:860269-875813 GCF_000298275.1 Orycteropus afer afer | reverse complement strand
CAGTGGCTCAGCTTCAAAACTCACATCAACACGTCACCACTGTAGGACAAACTGAAAGACAAGTTTATGTCCCTGTTGGAAACCTCTCGTACCACCCTTACCTGGGTCCCTGCGGCTAAAATGAACTAGTAGCTAGATTTTATTTTATTTTTTTTTACTTTAGTTATGTATAATTTAAGTACTACTGTAAATCCCTAATTAACTGATCTTTATCCAGACTCTGAAGTGATTCTAGTAGAAGGGCAGTTAACTGATCTAGTTTAATGGATATGGAGATTTAAAAAGTAGGAACCTTGAGTTCCTGTGTCCTTTTATTTCTTATGCCATCTTGGAAAAGTGTTTCTTTCTCTAATATCAAATTACTTCTTTTTAGTGCAGGTATCAGAGCAGAGGTAAGAATGGAAGCTTTTGGGAATCCTTTATAGCTTTTCTGAAATATACAAGGATAAAATAACCCCTTTGTCTCTTGTACTTTGGTCATATTGTTAGGAGGGACCAATCCCTGGAGAAGGATATCATGCTTCCTAAAGTAAAGGGTCACTGAAAAAGGGGAAGACCTTCAAAGAGATGAATTGAAACAGTGGCTGCAATGATAGAGATAAGCACAGCAACAATTTTGAGAAGGGTGCAGGAGTGGGCAGTGTTTTGTTCTGTTGTACATAGGATCACTTTAAGTAGAAATAAACTTGAGTGCACCTAATGATGTCAAAGTAACCACTGGTCTGCACCTCATGATCTTTGGAGACTGAGTTCATTATGGAGCTAGACAAATAATCCAAAAAAAAAAAAAAAAAAAAGCTTGAAGACATGGAGAAGGTAAAACATCAAGAGTTCTAAGAAAACCGTTTTGGAACATATGAGATTCTAGGGGACCATTTTGTAGTACTGTGAATTCTCTAAATGCTGAAATCAGCCTAGGAGATAAGCTAATGCTAACTGAGTATGTACTGTGGTAGGCGTTTCACATACTGTGGTAGTTGAAGTTATGTGTCAACTTGTCTGGGCCTGGTTTTAGTGGCTGGGCAGCTGGATGTAGTATTCCCCATTATAAGAATGATAATCAACTCCATGGTAGAATCTACCATGAGCAGCTGAGTAGCTGCCTTAGGGATGTGGTCTGCTTCCCATATATAAGGAAAAGCTTTGGGGATGGTCTCTAGCTTTTTGGAACACTTCATATAGCCAAGTCGTTGTTCAGCAACCTTCCATGTTGTTTACTGATCTTGGGACTCTTCACGGACTTGAACCGATGGCCTACGGTGTGGTTTGGTAATACCAGGACTGCCTTTTTAGTTGTCAACTTTGGGTTTGTCAGCCTCAGCAGCCAGCAGCTGCCTGAGTAAAGAAAGCCTCCAGGTTCAGTGGGCTGGGAGCAAGAGACAGAGCCGAAGCCCAAGGTCAAGGGGCTTTCACCCAGCCCCTGGAGCCTGTCACTTTGAACTTGGACTCAGAGCCTCAAAAACTTTAAGAGAATAAACTCCTGTTTGTTTAAAACCAACCATTTGTAGTATATTCCTGTCAGAGCAGCACAGGGTAACCAAAACATATATGTTATCTCATGTGATCTTGACAATTACCCTGGTAGTTATATTCTAGTAGCTCCATTTTTCCCAGTTGCCCTCAAGTTGATGCCTGAGCTCATGGTGAACCCATTAGGTCAGAGTAGGAGAGTTCGCAGCAGGATTTCTAGTGGATGATATTTCAGAAATGGATCACCAGGTCTTTCTTCTGAGACACTGCTGTGTGGACTTGAGCCTCCAACTTTTTGGCTAGCAGCTGAGTGCTTTAAATGTTTACATGGCACAGGGACTCCTAGCTCCATTTTACATGGAGTGGTGACATATTTTATCCCACATTATATGAATTCTACAATTATTAGGTAGTGGAGGGGATTTGAACTGAAAATGCTGGAGCTCCAGAGCTTGTGTTCAGTCACAACACAAAGCTGGGTCCTGCACTGCTCACTTCAGAAGTGGATTCCTTCCTTAATGCACTTCTGCTTCCCTGCATTATTGCTTGTACGAAAATGAACGCTACAGCATAAGAGCCACGCTGGGCAGATTTTCAGAACCCTCTGAATAAAGACTCTAAAATTTGGATTGCTGGTTGTTTAGCGGAAAATTGCACACTCTAATTCTCCCCCCCAAAAAAACTCAGACTTACTGCCGTCAAGTCGTTTCTGACTCATAGCAACCCGTCCTTGGGTTTCCCACATTGTATCTCTATGGAAGTAGATCGCCCAATCTTTTTTTCGAGGAGTGGTTGGTGGATTTGAACTGCCAGGCTTCTGATTAGCAGTCATATGCCTTAGGCACTAGAAAATGCAAAATGCCACTCCAAAAACAAATATAGGAATCCTGGTGCAGCAAAAAAATGTGATATGTAACTGTCAGAATTTAAATATTCTCCATGTTACATAACCCATCACAGTCTGTTCTTCCATAAGACAAATCAATAAGAACAAAAAATAAATCAGGTTTCCAAAATACATTAGAAAATCAGATACTTATTCTAAGTTTTAAAAGTTGTTCTTTGATGCTTACATTGTTCCATGCTTTTTAAGTTTATGGAATCTTCTTGATATCATTTTTTTTTTTTTTTTCATTGGGAAAAAAATGATCCTTGACTTTTTCTGGGGGTGCTGTGGGGCTATAGAGGGCATGAACTTCCTTGGAGAATCTGATTAAAATATTTAGTTTTTCCTTTTCACATATGAACTTGCAACTTCAGGCCCACAGGAGCAGAAGGGCATTCATGAATCTGTGGAACTGAGGTTAAAGTTGCTATTGTACACTTCACTAATTAACCAAATGGGTTTATAATCTATTTGGGCTTCTTTTTTTTTAAAGAGAAAAGGAATGACTGTATGTTCTAAGTGTTATTTTTAAAGAATGATTTTAATTTAATTATGTGGACTTATGTAGAGTCAGCATAGTCTCCATGAAATGTGTGCTTGTATGTCTTGGATGATTTACAATTTGTGTTTCAGCTTGCCATTTCCCCCCCGTATTACAGTTTTTCATCTTATTGCATTTTCAAAGTAATTTTTTTTTTATCTTTTATAATTCTGGCTTTAGCAACATTGCAGAATCAATTTCACATAAACCAACCAGTGATTCCCAACTAGGAAAGAGTTTCTCCCCTCGGAATTACTTGAAGGCGGTGGCCTTTCCAATGTATTCCTGCCTTATATTACCATCTCCCCACAAAATTCTTATATGGCCTTTAAGAAGGGCCTCCACAGGACATTTATAAATATAATGATGATTTTTTATGTAGTATCTTTGAAATACTTAGTTTGTAACAAAATATCAAAGTTATTTTGTTACAGGTATGGTGATAGAAATAATACACCCTAATGTAAGATGGAGCAATCTACTTCCGTAGTGATACTGCCTCAGAAACCCAAGTAGAGGTAGCTATGAGTCGGGTCTGACTCGAGCACACATAACAACAACAACAACAACAACAACAATGTAGTACAAAGAAGCTCTGGTGATGCAGTGGTTAAAGTGTTTGGCTGCTAACCAAGAGGTTGGCCATTCAAACCCACTAGTGGCTCTACAGAAGAAAGATGAAGCAATCTGCTTCCATAAAGATTATAGCATTGGAAACCCTGTGGGGAAGTTCTACTCTGTCCCATTGTGCCACTATAAATTGAAATCAACTTGATGGCAGAAGGTTTGGTTTGGTTTTTTAATGCAGTACAATTTAAAGTTATATTTTAATTAAGTATGAATTACTGTGGGGAAATTCAGAGGCGATAGTTTTTTAACTGAAAATGAAAAAAGACAATTGTTAAACTACAAATGTCCTCACTAGGGTTGATTTACCCTGCCTCTGTTGTATTCAAATAACATGTTTGGAATCTCATCCTTCCAGCAGCTTTACCCAAGACACTAATACCCCCCCCAAAAAAACCCCAAAAAACAAAACACAAAGATCTCTGAAGAAACTCATTTTCTCAAATTTTTGTTCCTCGATTCTTTGCCTTTGGCATAAATGATGAAAACGTACCTTTCCTAAGTACGCCTTCTGGCAACAGCTACTACTTCTACTGTGATAGTTATTTAAATATATTTTGACTAACTAAATGACAGGGTTTAACTGTTGTTGTTATGTGCCCTCCAGTTGGACCTGACTCACAGCCATGCCTTCTTGGGTTTCCAAGGCAGTATCACAATGGAAGTAGATTGCCCAACCTTCCTCTGAGGAGTGGCTGGTGGGTTTGAACTGTCAGCCTTCTGGTTAGCAGTCAAGTGCCTTAGGCACTATGCTACTAGAGCTTCTAGGGTTTAACTACCCATATCTAATATAAGACGGCTTTCTTCAGTCCTATTCTTGGAAAAAAAGAATAAAAGAATACCAAGCTCTGGTGGCATATTGCCTAAGGCATTTCACTACTAACCAGAAGGCTGGCAGTACAAACCCACCAGACTCCTTGGAAGGAAGATTGGGCAATCTATTTCCGTAGTGATACCGCTTCGGAAACCCAAGGAGGGGTGCTATGAGTCGAAAATGACTCAATGGCAGTGAGTAAGTTTACAGAAAGCAAAGTCAAACTTTGCTATTTCAGGAGCTCTAGTAGCATAGTCCCTAAGGCACTTGACTGCTAACCAGAAGGTTGGCGGTTCAAACCCACCAACCACTTCTCGGAAGGCAGGTTGGGCAATCTACTTCCTTAGTGATATTGCCTCAGAAACCCAAGGAGGGGTCGCTATGAGTCAGATCTGACTCGATGGCAAACAACAACAACAACAAGCTTACATTAATTAATTTACTTTTCTAATGAGATCAGAGGTTAGGAACTCTGGTAGCTTAGTGCTAAGTGACCAGAAGGCTGGCGGTTTAAACACACCAGTCACTCCTTGAAAGGAAGGTTGGGCAATCTACTTGCACAGTGATACGGCCTCAGAAACCCAAGAAGGGGTTGCTATGAGTCAGGTCTGACTCGAAAGCACATAACAACAACAACAACAATAATACCCATTATAGGGGAGTCCTGATGTGATAGTACAGTTTCAGTCTGAACTGGATCCCTGTTAGCTATACTTACTGTTAATTGGCCATAACTTAGTTAGTAACAGTTCCTAGTTGCAACGTAGAAGGTCTGGTTCTGTAGTGGTAAAATCATTCAGTTGATAACCCAAAGATCAGGGGTTCAAACCCACCAACTGCTTTGTGGGAGAAATACATGGTAGTCTACTTCTGTAAAGACTTAGGACCTTGGAAACTCTATGGGGTGGTTCTGCTCTTTCCTTAGGGCCATCTTACAGGGTCACTATGAATCAGAATTGACTCAATGGTAATGGTTTTGGCTTTTTTAGTGGCAACAGGGCCTTGAAAATGTGATCTTTGCGTAGCGTGACCAACTCTAAATGGAGATCTTGTAATTTTTGAGAACGGTTGTTTGTGTAGGCAGGTGGCAGTCAGGCACTCACCTATTTTTTGTCATCACATATGAATACTTTGGCATAAATTCTTTAATTATCCTTGCATACAGTGAAATAGAAGTCTACCGATTGTCTTGGATCAACTTCTCTAATGTTTCTAATTAAGGGTGACTTGTGTAAATGTTAAATAAAAAGTCTTGCTGTTTGTGAATTGTTGGGGTAAAGTGTAAATTTCTCCTGAAGCTATTTCAATCTTTTTGTCTGGGGGTCTGCCCCTATTACAAAGTGGAAATCCTGGAATTAAGGAGCTTGTTGTGGAATGAGGCCCACTTATATCTTAACTCACTTTTCATGCTACAAATAATTTTTAAAAGTTACTCAATAGAAAGTCATTACATTTAATTAGATGCTAGAAGCCTTACCCTTACAAGAAAGATATTTGGTCACTGTTGTTAGGTGTGTTGAAATGGTTCTGACTCCTAGCAACCGTATGCACAACAAAGTATGCCTGCTCCTGTGCTGTCCTCATAATCACTGCTATGTTTGAATCCATTGTTGCAGCCACTGTGTCAGTCCATCTCGTTGAGGGTCTTCCTTTCTTTCACTGGCCCCCTACTTTACCAAGCATGATGTCCTTTTTCAGGGACTGATTCCTTCTATCAACCTCTCCAAAGTCTGTGACATGAAGTCTTACCATCCTTCTTTCTAAGGAGCATTCTGGCTATACTTCCAAGATAAATTTATTGGTTCTCCTGTCCGTACATGGTATATTCAGTATTCTTTGCCAACAGTGTACTTCAAAGGTGTCAATTCTTCAGTCTTCCTTATTCATTACTCAGATTTGGCATGCATATGAGGCAATAGAAAAAAAAAACTTGGTTTGGGTCAGGTGTACCTTAGTCCTCAAAGTGACATCTTTCCTTTTTAACACTTTCAGGAAGTCTTTTGCAGCAGATTTGCCCAATGCAATATGTTATCTGATTTCTTGACTGCTGTTTCCATTGGTGCTTATTGTGGATCCAAGTAAAATTAAATCCTTGACAGCTTCAATCTTTTCTCCATTTATTATGATATTGCTTGTAAGTCCACGTGTGAGGATTTTTATTTTCTTTTATTGAAATATAATCCATATTGAAGACTGTAGTCTTTGTCTTCTTCATTTCCAGTAAGGAAAGTTGTTAATGAGTCTTCCTCCAACCCTGATGTTGTTTTCTTCTTTCTATAGTCAAACATCTAGGATTATTTGTTCAGAATACAGATTTAATAAGTTTAATGAAAGGATACAATCCTGATTTACATTTTTCCTGATTTTAAACCATGCATTGGTCTATATACAGGCTCCACAGGGGCACAATTAAATGTTCTGGAATTCCCATTCTTAGCAGCGCTATCCATAATTGGTTATGATCCACACAGTCAAATGCCTTTGCATATTCAGTAAAGCACAGGTAAACATCTTTCTGGTACTCTCTGCTTTCATCCAAGATCATCTAACATCAGTAATGATATCCCTTGTTTCACATCCTCTTCTTTATCTGACTTGAATTTCTGGCAGTTCTCTATTGATGTCCTGCTGCAACAATTTTTGAATTATTTTTGATCAAAATTTGCTTGTGTGTGATATTTATGATATCTGATAATTTCTGCATACAGTTGGATCACTTTTCTTAGGAATGGGCACAAATATGGATCTCTTTTAGTTGGTTGCCCAGGTAGCTGTCTTCCAGATTTCTTGGGAAAGATGAGTGGGTGCTTCCTAAGTTGCAAAACTTTACACTTCTCTGAAAACTGACACATTTCCAGCTTGTATCTTTATAGGTTCTCTAATAATTTTAAAGAAAATTCATAGTCTGCAAATATGGTTATCAAGTTTGTGTAAAGTGTCCCTTCATTATAAAATTTTCTTTTTTTTCTTTCATTCTGCTCTCCATGTTCAAAACAAGTATTTTTAATTATTATTATTATTATGTAAACTGTTTCCCCTATAGACACCCTTCATTGTGGGAATAGAGTTTATATAATGTTAAGAAAGAAATTATTATAATTTGCTTTATTAGCAGATTTGCTAAAATGATTATTTCAGATATTTAATATGAGATAGCTGTTTTAAGAACGGTTTTAAGCTTTATGAAATAGGCAACCAGGAAAAAAGGATCCGATTATTAAAAAATTATAATGGTATATAACTCCTTAAAGATTACCCACTAATACTTAATAGGTAACTTAACTTTCTTGTCTCTCTACAGTGTGTTCTTTAGAAAGCTTCTTCCTCTTTAGATTGAAATATTTTGCACCATTCAGTATTATTTCTCCACCACTTTATTCTTTATCCAGTGTTTTTGTACCTATTCATTCCTCTCACATATTAGATCTCAAAGTCTTTAACATGTATACTGGATTATTGTAAGAACCTCCCTCCGATTAAAAAAAAAAATAAATCAAGAAGAATGAATGAAGAGGAATCATCTCTTAGAAGATTTTTAATACCACATGGCTATAATAATGTTATAAACAGATACAAGATCTAATCAGCCTTTTAAATTTCTTTGTTCTTGACAGAAGTATATATGTTATCTTTCCTTGAAAGGGATAGGGTATTTTTTTATTTTTTGCTACCCCAAGTCCTTATATTTCAATGTTTTGCTTATTTATTACTAATATTTCTTGCAACATTAAATTCAGCAGCAGTCTGTGTAGCAGGGCCTAATAATACTAATAAAGGACAGCATTCACTGGAGGAGGTGGACCTTCTAGGACATGTTAAAATGGGGAGAACATTTCAAATTTTAGGCTGCCTAAAGATAAAGAAAGGAGCTCTGGTAGCTCAGTGCCTAAGGCATTTGGCTGCTAACCAGAAGGTTGGTGGTTCAAACCCACCAGCTGATCCATGGAATGAAGATGGAGCAATTTACTTCTTCTGTAAAGATATACTGCCTTGGAAACCCAATGGGGATTACTATAAGTCAGAATTGACTTGATGGCAATGGGAAAGATAAAGAAGTCTTATCTATAACTGAACATGGGGATGGTGCAGGACTAGGCAGTGATTTAGTTTCCTTGTTCACAGGGTCTTCATAGAGTTGTGGCCTACTCTAACAAAGATAAGAGAAACAACAAGAAAGATAACTGTTTGGAGGGAAGCATGTAGACAGCTGCCTGTAATTCATTACCTCCTTTTTCAGGAAGAGACTCCCAGCCTAATCCCCTTACTAAGTTTACCTTTAAACTGAAAACCAAACCCACTGCTGTTGAGTAGATTCCAAATCATAGTGACCCTATAGTACAGAGTAGAACTGCTCTATAAGGTTCCCAAGGCTGTAAAACTTTAAGGAAGCACACTGCCTCATCTTTCTCCCACAGAGCAGCTAGTGGGTTTGAACCATTAGACGTTTTGGTTAGCTGCTCAATCCTCTAACCACAGTGCCACAAGAGCTTCTTGGTTGCCCTGGTAGACTAATGATATTTACGAGGAATAACAAACTCTATCTCTTCTTAGTAGAATGCATTTAGCAGGATGCCCTTGGGTGAAGAGTTGGTTATAGTAAATAAATGCTTGTCTATGGATTTATGAGACAATAAACCACACAACTCTTTGGGGATATAACAAACACTCTCTGCTATACAAGTAATTACCTGCACTTGGATCTCACTTAGACCTCATCAATTATTCTGAGTGAGAGAGAACATGTGCAATCCAGGAAGAAAGGATCTGAGGAGTCACATTTTAGCCTTCTCAGCCCCTGGATTCCTCTTATTCTTGAAATTATTTGTAAAGCTTGATACTGTGTAAGAGCTTTTGTGTGAGTAGGAGAATCCCAAATCTCAGTTCAATAGTTAGGCTAAATGACAGACTAGGAGTTTACTTTGGGCACCCAAGATCAGCTTTCTCTTCAGTAATAGATTTGAGAATGGGAATGGATAACAAACCCAGCATCTATGGACAAAAAAAGCTGCTGGGAAGAAACCTTACTTCCTGTCTGCTCATAAACATAAGATGCAAATGGTTATATTCTCATTTGGAGGTGAAAAAAACAAATAGTAATAAAACAATAAACAAAAAAAAATACTGACTACTGGAAGCAAATAACAAGAATAAGTCAAAAAGATTAGTGTGTTACATAGAAAACATTGTCATTTTTTCACATTTTCTCCACCCCCATATTCTGGGTATTGCTAATGTAATAGATGAAAAATGGTATTTTTGTACAGTTTTGCATTAATCTAAGTATGAGTAAGATTGCCTCTTATATTTTATTTTATACTTCATTTGTGAAATATTTGTTTCATTGCCAAATTTCCTATAGTGTTGTTGGTCTTCCTCTTGTTATTTTGTGTGAACTCATTCATAATTAAGGAAAAATGTCCTTCTACCTGAAATTTGTGTCTCAATTATCTAGTGCTGCTATAACAGAAATACAACAGGTAGATGATTTTAACAAATAAAAATTTATTCGCTCACAGTTTAGGAGGCTAGAATTGCAAAGTCAGGGCACCAGATCTAGGGGAAGGTCCTTGTCTTCTTTCTACATCTGCGGGACCAGTGTTGCTTGGAGATCTCCATCTGTCTTGGTATCAAAATCTTCCTTTGTATCTAAGAGGTACTCAGTGCGTAGACTCTGGGTCCAAAGAATGCACTCTTCTCTGGCTCTTCTTTCTTGGTAGTAGTGCGTTCTCATCTCTGCTTGCTTCTCTCTTTTATTTCTTGTAAGATTGGAGATATGACACAAGCAGGGATGTGACCTGAGCAAGGGGTATGAGTTAAGTAACAGTATGACTTGAGTAAAGATGGGACTTATAAAGCTTTGACTCAAGGTATATACCCCATACTAATCCTACTTCTTTAAAATATAGAGTTTAGGATTTACAACACATGAAACGGATGATAATTACATCAGATCACAAAATGCAAGACATCTATATATTAGATTGTATGCAGGACAACAATATATTAGAATCATGGCCTAGCCAATTTGACACCCATGACATTCTACCCTTTGACTCCCCAAAATTCATATCCTTGTCAAATGTAAAACATTCACTCCATCATATTATCCGAAGTATTAAATTGACTCCAAGTCCAAAATCTCACCATCTAATCATCTAAATCAAATGTGGGTGAGATTTCAGCCACAATCTACCCTGGGACAAAATTCCCCTTCCTCTGTGAATCTGTTACATCAAGAGTATAAATGATCTGTTCACAAAGTACAATGGTGGAATGGGCACAAGGTAGACATTTCCATTACAAATAGAGAAAATGGAGGGAAAAAATGGATAATGGGCACCAAGCAAGTCTAAAATTCAGCAGAACAATTTACATTAGCTCTCAAGGCTTGGGAATAATCTGTTCTCTGAAACCATCTAAGCAATGGCCCTGCCCTCCAGACTAGATATTGGCCATGCTTTCTGGATTTTGGGTAGAGGTCCCCTCAGTCCTGGGCTTCAACTCTGCCTTGCTGTCACATTGGGATGGTAACTCTGTTACTTTGACTTCAGACAGCCCCATTTTCTCTGCCCTGTCAACCTTGGGTGACAGCTCACCTTCCTGGCATTCCCTAACAGCAGACCTACACTCTGGACTCAAGCTGGTGAAGATCCAACCCTTTGAAATCTAGAGAGCTATGGCCCCACCATTTGAGACATAGGCAGCTTTGCTTCCTTATTGTGTTAGACTGGGTTCTCTAGAGAAACAAAACCAGAAACCAGTAAAGCTAATATATATATATATATATATATATATATATATATGTATGTATAGCGAGAGAGAGAGAAATTTATTTTAGGAAAATGGCTCATACACTTAACAGAAGCTGGCAAGTCCAAAGTTCTTGGATCAAACGTCAAGCTGGAGGTTCTTCCCGACTCTTGCAGCTGCAGGGGCTGAGGAGCTCAAGATTGGCAGGCAGTGTACCACTGGCTGTTGACTCCAATGAATGATGAATCCAAAATTTCCAGGCCGAATGGTGGATTGTTTGCTCACAGACAGTTGTAGGAAGCACAACAGAATCCCAATTCACAGAGGAATGTCTCTTTTCTCAGGATGTCCATAGATATACTGGAAGCAGGCCACACCCCTAGCAAAACTCCCTTTCAACAGATTGGCTGCTCAAAACATAATCATCTGATCCCATCATGGGAATAACCACACCACAACAGCTTAAACCACACAGAATTTTGGTCCAGCCAAGTTGATACACAGCTCCAACTATCACACTTATCCTTCCAACAGTTCTGCTGATCTCTGAACTGCTCCAGGAATAGTTCTTTTGTTTTTTTTTGCAGGACAAGGGATTTAGCTCCTTTTATCTGTTTCTTGCCTATAGAGTTTCCAGTATAGACAGCATTCTCTCCTTTCATCCTTTCTCTGGCCCTTTCAGTCTATCTGATGACTTTCCTGTTGTAATAGTTGTTTAGATACATCAGTCATAGGGTTACTCCCTTTAACAAAAGTATGGGTAGCCAAGTCCTTGAAGTACTTTCTGGGACACACGTCTTTAGCTTGTACAGCACAATTTTCCAACTTTTCAAGTTCTCTTTTCATTTTGCACAGTTCATTTTTAAGTACACTTCTTTTCTCACACATTTTACTATAAGTAGCCAGGAGAAACCACACAACCTTTTTAAGATCTTTTGTAGAAATCTCCTCAGCCAAGTATTCAACTTCATCACTTACAAGTTCTACCTTCCACCAGACATTTCCACCAGCCAAATATTCAACTTCATCACTTACAAGTTCTACCTTCCACCAGACATTTGAAACTTCCATGCAGCCAAGTTCTTAGGCACTGCTTAAAAAGCATCACCTTTCATCCATCATCCAACCACATTTCATAACTCACTTTTAAAACTTGAATAGAAATACATTTGACACCCACATTTCCAGCAACATTCTGTTGTTGGTGCTGTATGTATTCTGTAAGATGATAGTGACTTTCTCTATAGCTCTTCTCACTTTCTTCTGCATCTTCATTAGAATTACCTTTGATGCCCATAATTCTACCAACAGTCTTATCAAGGAATCTAAGCTTCTAGTAGTAAGCATCTTAAAACTCTTACAATGTCTACCCATTACCCAATTCCCAAACTGCTTCCATATTTTAAATATCTTTTAGAGCAGTACTTGACTCTTTGAGTACCAATTTTGTCTTAGTTTTCTAGAGCTGCTATAACAGAAATACCACAAGTAGATGGCTTTCAGAAACAGAAATTTATTCTCTGACAGTTTAGGAGACTAGGAGTCTGAATTCAGGCTGCCAGTTCTAGGGGAAGGTTTTCTCTTTTTCTGCTCTGGAGGAAGATCCTTGTATTCTTTAAATACGTGTAGGCCCAATGTTCCATGGAGATCTCCATATGTCTTAGCATCAATCTTCCTCTGGGCCTAAGAGGTTCTCTGCACAGAAATTCCAGGTGCAAAGGATATGTTTCAATGTCTGCTTTTCTTTCTTTGTAGTAGTGAAGCCTCTCCTCACTGCTTGCCTCTCTCTTCTTCTATGTCTTATAAAATAAAAATTATGACTCAAGCAAAGTTGTGACTTGAGTAAGTGTGGGACTTTAACAAGAGTGTGACTCAAGTCACATCCCCTTGTAAGGCTGTGACTCAAGATACATCCCACACTAACCTTGCCTTATTAAAATGTGGAGGTTAAGGTATAGAGCACATAAAATGAAGGATAATTACTTCAGATCACAAGGTTGAAGACAACCAGAAAATACTGGAAACCATGGCGCAGGCAAATTGACATATTTTTAAGAGGCACAACTCAGTCCATGAAAATATGTATTATAAATATTTTTTCCAAGTTTTTCATTTGCCTTTTTGTTTTAAGATGACATATTACATTTTAACATGATTATACCTATCAGTGTTTTTCTTTATAGAATTTTATTTTCACATAGTGCACAGAAAGCCTTTATACTATTAAAATTTTTTATTTTTCTCTCTAGGAAATATGTGTGGGTCAAGAATATGTATGGGAGTCCAACTTGTCAATATTCTTCAACTTCTAAAATAAATATTAATTAAAATTTATTCAAAATATTTACTGAGCATGTAAATTATGCTATCCACTTTCATGATGGTGCTGCCCTCATTGAAGATAAAAATATGTTTTTCCAATAAAATTTATACTATGTTAAAAGGCAGAGGCAGTGATCCAGGTAAGGCCTAGGACCCAGGCCACACCCCTCCCAAGTGGTAGGAAAGCCTGGGAAAGCAGAGAAAGAGCCAGGGTGGGGAGGAACCAGGACAGAGTGAGGAAGCAGGTGCAGGGATACAGATAAGGCTGGAGACCCAGGCCATGACCTCCCAAGCAGCGGGAAAGAGGCAGGGATCTTTGTAACGGGATGGTGGGGGAGGGTGGAGAGGTTTAGAACAGCTGAGAGAGATGAACTTGTCGGTCAGTTTGTCCTACTGTGGTGGCGTGTTACTGAGAAGCTTGAGGCTGTGCCACTAGTGTCTCAGACCCAGTAGTAGGGTTGCACATGGTGCAGAGGTTTCAATAGCTTACGTACTGAGACAGACTAGGAAGAAGGAGGAGGCCATCTACTTCTGAAAGAATTGGCTAGGGAAAACCTTATGAATAGCAGAGAACACTGTCTGATACATTACTGTGCAACTTTATGAATAGTCTGGAAAAACTGTCCGACAAGCAAGAGGATAAGGCATTTAGGTTGGAAGGCTTTCAAAACAGGACCAAGAAACAGCTGCATCATCAGAGTAGAACCAACTTTACTGATATGGATAAGGTAAAGCTTTCGAGACCTCCACTTGCTGATGTGGCATGACTCAAATTGAGAAGATAATCTGCAAACATCCATTAATAATCTGAACATGGAATGTACAAAGTATGAATCTAGGAAAATTGGAAGTTGTCAAAAATGAAATGGAATGCATAAAGATTGATATCCTAGGCATCAGTAAGCTCAAATGGACTGGTTTTGGCCATTTTGAATCAGACCACCATGTAGTCTACTATGCCAGGAATGACAATTTGAAGAGGAATGGTGTGGCGATCATTATCACCAAGGATGTTTCAAGATCTGTCCTGAAGTACAATGCTGTCAGTGATAGGATAATATCCATATGCCTACAAGGAAGAACAGTTAATGTAACTATTCAAATTTATGCATCAACCACTAAAGCCAAAGATGAGGAAATTGAAGACTTTTATCAGCTTTTGCAGTCTGAAATTGAGCAAACATGCAATCAAGATGTGTTAATTATCACTGGTGAGTGGAATGCAAAAGTTGGAAACAAAGAGGAATTATTGGTAGTTGGAAAATTTGGCCTTGGTGACAGAAATGATGCTGGAGATTGCATGATAGAATTTTGCAAGACCAATGACTTATGCATTGCAAATACCTTTTTCCAATAACACAAGTGGTGGCTATACATGTGGACTTCTCCAGATGGAATACATAGGAATCAGATTGACTACATCCGTGGTCTAAGAGGCAATGGACAAGCTCAATATCTTCAGCCAAAACCAGGCCAGGAGCTGATTGTGGAGCAGACCATTAACTGCTCATGTGCAAGTTCAACTTGAAGTTAAAGACAGTTAAAATAAATGCATGAGAGCCAAAATATGATCTTGAATATATCCCTCCTGAATATGGAGGCTATCTAAAGAATAGATGCGATGCATTGAACACCAATAACTGAAAAGCAGAGGAACTGTGAGATGTTATCAAGGACATCATCCATGAAGAAAGCAAGAGGTCACTAAAAAGATGAGAAAAGAAGAAAAGACCAAATGGATGAAACTTGCCCTTGAGTGGAGAGTAGCTAAAGCAAGTAGAGAAATGACAAGATAAAAGAGTTGAACAGGAGATTTCAAAGAGCAGCTCTAGAAGACAAAGCAAATTACTATAATGAAGTGTGCAAAGATTTGGAGTTAGAAAACCAAAAGGGAAGAACACACTTGACATTTCTCAAGTTGAAAGAACTGGGAAAAAATTTAAGCCTCGAGTTGTGATATTGAAAGATTCTATGGGCAAAATATTGAATGATGCAGGAAATATTAAAAGAGATTGATGGAATACACAGTCACTGTGCCAAAAAAGAACTGGTAGATCTTCATCCATTTCAGGAGGTGCCATATGATCCAGAACCAATGGTACTAAAGGAAGAAGTCAAACCTGCACTGAAGGAA
>NW_006921865.1:849058-858843 GCF_000298275.1 Orycteropus afer afer | reverse complement strand
CAGAATGCTCCTTGAAAGCCAAATGGCCAGACTTTGTCTCACCCACTTTGGTCATGTTATCAGAAGGGACCATTCCCTAGAGAAGGATGTCATGCTTGGCAAGGTGGAGGATCAACAAAAGAGGGGAAGGCCCTCAACGTTGAGCTCAAGTGTAGCAAGAATCGTGGAGCTGGCTCAGGACCGGGCAGTGTTTCCTTCTGCTGTGCATAGGGTGGCTATGAGTTGAACATGACTCGACGGCACCTAACAACAACAACAAAGGCAGTAGGAACTATGGAGAAGGAAAAGAAGAGCAGGGGAAGGTACATCAAGAGTGCTGTGCTGTTGAAGGGAGGTTTAGAGGTATAAATAGAGTGGTCAGAGGAGATCCTATTGAGAAGGTGTCATTTAAGTAATGACTTAAAGGAAATGAGAGAGTAAGACTGAAGAATCCAGCAAATATGACAATGAGTGCAGATATTCTCATGCAGGAGCATACCCAGCTTGTTTCAGGAGCAGCAAGGTGGCCAGTGTCACCGGAGTGGAGTTTGCAAGAGATAAGTAATGAGAGATGAAGCTGTAGAAGTAAGGACAAGAGATCGTGTAGAGCATTGTAGGCTATTTTACGGACTTCAACTTTTATTTTGAGTGAAATGAGAACCTCTGTATGGTGGCAAGCAGAGGAATGATGAATCTAGTTTACATTTTTAAAGTACTCCTGGCTTTTGTTTTGGGTGGAGACTGTCATGGGATGAAGCAGATAGCTGAACAGAAGTATGATATGACTTCATTATACAACAAAATATGCATACAAATATATTACACACACATACATATGGGTACATAGAGAAATGTTTAAAAGACCCTTGGGATTGATTTGGTTTCTTAGAAATAATTTCCTTTTAATGTGAATTTTCCTTTGGGGAGGACACTTGTCTTTGAAGTAGAGATCATTATTCTAAAATGTAGAGCCAATTTGAAATTATGCTAGAAAAACAGCTTTGAAAGTATAGCATCATAGTTTTGCCCTAATATTTGATAATGTATTTGCTTTTTTTTAAAAAAGATATTTATTTTGTTGAGAACATGCACAACAAAATATATACTGATTCAATAGTTTCTACAGGTACCATTTAGTAAAATTAACTACATTCTCTCAGTTGTATAACCATTCTCACCCTCCTTTTATGAGTCGTTTCTCCCACAGTATCATAAACTCACTGCCACCTAAGGTTCCTATCTAATCTTTCATGTTGTTATTGTCAATTTGATCTAAGCTTTTTTAGTTCTTAAAAAAGCGTACAGCTCAAGGAGGACATTTTTTACTCAATATTGTTACTATTAACAATAGTTAAGCTAAAGTGTTGTTTGGTTTTAAGAAGTCTTTAGGGGATATTTTTCATTTAGGGTTTAAAATAATCTCAGGGAAATAATTTCAGGGCTTCATTCAGCATCCACAGCTTGAGTCTTGACTCTATGATAATTTGAAATTATATTCTGCATTTCCCCCCTTTTGATCAGGATTATTCTATAGAGTCTGATTAAAATGTTCAGTAATGATATGGCATGCACCATCCAGTTGTGCTGGTCTTATGGCAAAGGAGGCAGTTCATGAAGGCAGTTAACCGTATATTCCATCTCTTTCTCCTACTTCTGATTCTCCTTCTTTTTCTGTTGCTCCAAGTGATTAGAGATGAATTTTCATGCCTTGGATGACTGCTTTTAAGACCCCAGACACTAAACAATGAAGTAGGAGGTAGAACAGAAGCACTTAACATGTTATTTGGCCAGTTAACTGGGAAGTCCCATGAAACGATGACCTTAAACCTCCAAACCAAGGAATAAAATCCTGTGAGGTGTTTGTTTGTACATAAGAAGGCTCAGCAGATACTTTATTTATTTATTTATTTATGTTGTAAATATATCTGTCGTGGTTCTCTAACAACACCCTGCTGTGGAGTCAGACCCGACTCAGCGACCCCTCCTTGGGTTTCCGAGGTGGTATCACTATGGAAGTAGATTGCCCAACCTTCCTTCCGAGGCATGGCTGGTGGGTTTGAATCACCAGCCTTCTGGTTAGCAGTCAAATGCCTTAGGCACTGTGGAAATATCACAAGTAGATGGTTTCAACAAACAGGAACTTAATCTCTTACTGTTTAGGAGGCTAGAGTCCTAATCCAAAGTGCTGGCTGTAGGGGCTGAGTGAAAACTTCTTGACCTTAGGCTTCAGCTCTGCCTCTTGTTCCAAGCCCACTGGAGCAAGCTAGAGGCTTTTCTTGACTCAAGCTGCTGCTGCCTGCTGAGGCTGATGAGCATAAGATCAACAGGTGTGATAGTTAAATTTGTATGTCAACTTAGCTAGGCCTGGTTGAATGGCTGGGCAGCTGGTGCTAGTTATTCCCCATGATGAGACTGGCAATCATCTCCATGGTGAGATCTACCATAAGCAGTTGAGTAGCTGTCTTTGGGATGTGGTCTGCTTCCTGTATATAAGGAGAAGCCTTAGGGATAGTCTCTAGCTTATGGCACTCTTGAACCCTGCATGTAGCCGGATTGTTGTTCAGCAGCCTGCCATGCCTTCCCAACCTTAGGACCTTTAATGGACTTGAATTAATGGCCTGCCATGTGGTTTGGTAACATCAGGACTGTGCCTTATTACTTGTCAACCTTGGGCTTGTCAGCCTCAGCAGCTGAGTGAAGAAAAGCCTCCAGCTTCAGTGCACTGGGAGCAGGAGGCAGAGCTGAAGGCCAAGGTTGAGGGGCTTTCACCTAGTCCCTAGAGTCTGGCACATTGAACTTAGATTTAAAGCCTCCAAATTGTAAGAATAAACTCCTCTTTCTTCAAGACATCCCATTTGAGGTATATTCCTGTCAGAGTGGTACTAGATAATCAAAACAACAGGTAAAATGGCATAATCTCAAGATCAGCAGGCAACATGGCAGACCACTGGTTCAAGTCCAGGAACTGGAGATGAAGACTTGGTGAAATGCAGGATCCAAGATGTGCCAAAAGCTAGAGACCTTTCTCAAAGCTTCTACTTACATACTAGAAGCTGGACACACCCCAAAGGCAACTCCCCTTCAATTGATTAGGTGCTTACTGCAGATTCTACCTGGAGGTGATTACAATCTCATCAGAAGGAATAACTACATCCAGTTTCTAAGCCACTCAAAACCATGGCACAGCTAAGTTAACAGACAGCCTTAACTACCACAATATCTATCACACAGATTTTGCCAATTCAGCTTTCTACAAGTGTACAAATTATTGACAACACTTAAAATAATGAACTGTGCAATCCTACCCTTAATCAACGTGATTGTTCCATAACTGTAAACCAATACTCAGTACTCCTGAAGCAATTAACTCCCTTTCTTCTTCTTTCTCATCCCTGGTAAACAGTAATAAACTTTTGTCTATACACATTTGCCTTTTCTTGTCCTTTTATATAAGTGAGGTCATTCAGTATTTGTCCTGTACTTATTTCACTCAGTATAATTTCTTCAAGCTCCATTCAGCTGCAGCGTATATCAAGACTTCATTTCTACTATGAAGGAAAAAACAATATAACAAAAGGGTGCAGTCAGCACAATGGCAATAGGGAAAAGGAAGACACAGGAACATGCACAAAAGATATAGACAACAGAGGCAAATACTATTACATGCATAGTATCACCAGAAGTACCAACCACTAGGCTATGGGTGAATTCATAGACAGGTGAGAAGATCAGGAGTGGGTAGGAGAACAAGAATACATCCAAGATATACCCAAGTTATCCAGATTTGGCTGAAGATAGTCTTACGTATGTACTTGTGCTACAAAATTATCCACATATAGTATAGAAGTAACAGAGAAAAAGGTTGGAGTAGCTTCTCAGAGACAACCAAAGACCTTGAGGGAGAGAATCACCTAGCCTGTGAGCTTGACACCATAGTCTTGGCATAACATAATACATAAAAATCTTGTTCCACATCCTACATTGGTGAGTAGCAACTGGGGTCTTAAAAGCTTTTGAGTGGCCATCTAAGATGCAACTATTGGTCTCCTCTAGTCTGGAGGAAAGAAGAGTGAAGAAAATCAAAGGCATTTGGAAACAATTAGTTAAAAGATCCGATGGACCATGAGGACCTCAGCCATCACAATGCTGAGACAAGAAGAATGGGATGGTGCATGGCTAACAATGCCAACCACTAAGAAAGGGTTGGAGATCCTGAATAGAGTGGGAGGGAAAATATATAATAAAAGTGACCAGAATAACTGGCTGGATAGAAATTGGTGGAACCTCCGTGACTTTGGCCCCAGGTTATCCTTTGGGCCTGGAGATGGACTCACTTCTGTCGATTGACCCTTGTCCCAAAAGTAGAAAGTCCTGCAAGCAGAACACTTACCCCAGGGAGATGCACCCAACCCTTAGGTCAATCAACCATGAGACACTAGAGGTGCAATAATCACATGTAGAGAAAGCTAGACAGACAGGAATACCTTGATAAGAAGGGCACAGGGAAAGGGCAATCCCAGGGAGAAGATGGGGAGAGTTTTTATGGTTGGGGATTGTAATCAGGCTGTGAAATCAAACGCGCATGAACTGTTGAGAGTAAAATGAATCTGCTTTGTAAATTTGCATCCAAATCACAATAATAAATAAATAAAACTTCATTTCTACTGCTGTGAGTAGCATTCCATTGTATTTCTTAATCTTACTCTTGCACAGAAATTAATAAATTTCTTAGAGGGAATTATAATGGTTGATTTCCTTTAGAACCATTTTCCTCAATAAGTAAAGATAAGTAACTATTGGGAGGAATAAAAAAGACACACACGCAAGCAGCCCCAAAACATACTATATTCCAGTAAGGAGGTAAACAAAAGTGTAGTTGAGGTCATTTGATACATTAATAGTAACATTTATTGAGCACATACAGTTTGCCAGGTATTACTGTATTTACCTTACTTTCATTTAATTCTCACCAGTGTACTAGGATACAAGTGCGAGTGTTATCACCACGGTCAAAATGAGGAGATGAGGTTTAGATAGGTGAAGTGAATTGCTAATTTGATGATACAGTCCTTTGGAAACAAGTTGGCACTGGGAACTAAATGCTTCAACCATAGTGTTATATTCAAAAGTTATATATGAATCAATTCTTATAGAATTTACTTCTTCTCAAGAATGCCCATATAGAGTTAATAAAAAAAAAAAAAAAAAATCAAGCCAAATTTGGTTGACCTTTTATATTTTTTTCCTCTTCCTGGCCTGACTATGAACATTTAAAAAAACTTACTTGTCTTCTGTCTACGTATTATTTTACTGTGTGAACTAATTTTGTTTCTGCTTGATATTATCCACTTGCTTGACTTTCAAAAAATTCTTCTATGTATAACCACATCTGAGTATTATTTTATCTCTGGCTGCTTCCTAGACACCTTCACTTTGGTGGGTTAACATTTCGTCAAATCATCTCTGTGCTCAATGGAATTAATCATTGCCCTCTTCACTACATTTTCTTACCCTATTGATTTGCTTATTTATCTCTGTTATTTTAGCAGGCATATAAACTTGAAGGAAAATAAATACTCATTCTGCTTTCATTTTCTGCAATCAGACATCCTTAGAATTTTTGTTTCTTTCCTGTATTTCCATTTTTCTTCCCATTTTTTCTTGCATACAATCTCATTTTGGATTATCAAGTTATATCTAAGAACCTTCTAATTGATTTCTCTGCTGTCAGAATATCTCCTGATTTTCAACAAATTATATTTTCTTAAAGAGAAGTTTTCTTATGTCACTCATCAGTTCTCATCTCTTAATTACCACACTGTTACTCCCTGAATAGAGTTAAAATCCATTTGTTTGAGATAAATGGATTATTATGAGCTATACTAATGCACTTATTAAACTTTTTATGACAGGATGCAAAAAAATGGAAATTTGGCCTAAAGTCTAAAAGAAAATAGTTAATACATTTCAAAGAGGTTTTATGCCTTATGTAGTAGTTTCTTTCAATCTAGAGGACAAAAATCTTCTTGCTCATATTTATAACATAAACAGCTTTAAAATTTTGAGATTGAGGGAAGAGTTTTAAGGATTTTTCTTTTTAAAGAGCAGCCTCTCTTCTATGAGTCCCATCTTTCCCACTTGCCTCCTCTCAAACTTGTGCTAAACTTGCAAAACCAAAAAAACCAAACTCACTGCCATCGAGGCAGATTCGACTCATAGCGACCTCTCCTTGGGTTTCCGAGGTGGTATCTCTACAGAAGTAGATTACCCAACCTTCTTTCTGAAGAGTGGCTGGTGGGTTTGAACCACCAGCCTTCGGGTTAACAGTCAATTGCCTTAGGCACTACACCAGAAGGATTCTAAGGAGAACACCTGGATAGCTTAAAATGTGCCTCTACCATTTGGTGGATACTGCAGACTGCTGTGTCTAAGACACTTGACAAATCTAAGTGGTAAGCATTTGACCTAAGTACCACAAGGTTTGGGAAATTATTTCATCTTCTTTGCTTATCAGGGCATACAGTATGTGCGTGTTTGCTATGGGTCATGGTGAGAGTGAGCCAGCAATGGTCATCACATCTGCTGTCCAAAGTTGTCCAATACTGTAAATATTGCTGCCCAGCTGCACCCATTGATTTATATATGGGTATTTTGGAGCTACCATATCAGAACTGAACAATTGCAGCAGAGACTGAAGCTCCACAAAGACTAAACCCTTTCCTGTCTGGCCCTTTACAGAAAAAGTATGTGGATTCCTGATTTTAAAAAATAACCAGATTTCAGCAGGCAAAAATATCTGGAATTATTAGTTGATTTATAAGGCCTGTGGAATGACTAAGGATGAAGCCAAAATAAAGAAGCATTCACCATGGTTATGGGAGATCTAAGTGAAGAATGTCTAAGAGACAAATATCAAAAATTGATTAAACTGGAAAGAGCCTGTCTGCTTTAACCATCTTCTAAGTCTTATGGTAACAGTACCAGCTGAAGATATTATCATTCACATCAGTGCCTTCTGCTCACCTTTATTCTTCTTCTCCATTTACCAGTGCAAGAGTGCTTAGAAACTGTGGTTATCAAGGTGGAAAAGAGTAGTAATAACACAGAGAAGAGAAACAGAGAGCAAACAGACCTAGGCACAACTGTCCTCTTCCTCAACTTTAAACCAGTTACAAACCTTTCAATATTACATATTACTACTTTTAATTATTGAAATTAGATAATGTTTTTCAGCTTAAAGAACCTGTAGAATTTTAATAGCCAAAGAGTAAACAAAGAAGGCATAGAGTATGCCCAGTTCTGTGAAGTCACAGAGTTATTGTACCAAAAAAAATTGGTCAGTGTTCAGCCATTTGGGGAGGTACCATATGACCAAGAACAAATAGTGCTGAAGGAAGAAGTCCAAGTTACACTGAAGACACCGGTAAAAAACAGAGCTCTGAAAATGTTGGTATACTCATTGGGATGTTTAAACAAATGGATGCAACACTGAAGTACTCACTTATCTATGCCAAGAAATTTGGAAGACAGCTACCTGACCAACCGACTGGATGAGATCCATATTTGTGTGCATTCCAAAGAAACAGAATGAGGAAATTATCAATCATTATCATATCATACACAAGTAAACTTTTGCTGAGATAATTCAAATATGGTTTCTGCAGTACATCAACAGGCAACTGCCAGGAATTCAAGTTGGACTCAGAAGAGGATGTGGAATGACAGATATTATTGCTGATGTCAGATAGGTCTTGGCTAAAAGAAGAAGGTATCATCAAGATGTTTACTTGTGTTTCATTGACTATGCGAAGGCATTTTACTGTATAATAATAGCAAATTGTGGATAACATTGCAAAGAATAAGAATTTCAGAACACTTAAGTGTGCTCATGCAGAAACTGTACATAGACCAAGAGTCAGTCTTTTGAACCAACAAGATGTTACTGAGTGGTTTAAAATTAGGAAAGGTGTGTATCAGAGTTGTATTATTTCACAATACTTACTCAGTCAGCTGAGCAAATAATCTGAGAAGTTAGACTATGTGAAGAAGAATGTGGCATCAGGATTGGAGGAAGACTCATTAACAACCTGCAATATGCAGATGACACAACCTTGCTTGCTGAAAGTGAAGATGACTTGTAGCCCTTACTGATGAATATCAAAGACCACAGCCTTCAATATGGATTACCCTGCAACATAAAGAAAACAAAAATCCTCAAAACTGGACCAATAAACAACATTGTGATAGACAAAAGATTGAAGTTGTCAAGGATTTCATTTTTCTTGGATACACAATCAATGCCTATGGAAACAGCAGTCAAGAAATCAAATGACATATTGCACTGGGAAATCTACTGCAAGAAGACCTCTTTAAAGTTTTGCAAAGCAAAGATGTCACTTTGAGGACTAAGGTGCACCTAACTCAAGCCATGGACAGTGCATAAGGATAACTGAAAAAGAATTAATGTCTTTGAAATTTGGTGTTGATGAAAAGTATTGTATATACCATGCACTGCCTAAAGAATGAACAAATCTATTTTTGGAAGAGTTTAACTCAAATGCTCTTCACACGTGAAGATGGTAAGACTTCTTGCATACCTTGGACATGTTATCAAGAGGGAGTTGTTCCTGGAGAAGGACATCATGCTTGGTAAAGTAGAGGATCAGTGAAAAAGAGAGATGGATTGATACAGTGGCTGCAACAGTTGTCTCAAACATAGCAAAGATTGTGGAAATAGCTCAGGACTGGACAGTATTTTGTTCTTTTGTACAAAAGGTTACTATGGGACAGAACTAGCTTGATGGCACTGAAGGAAAACAACAACATACTTAACTGATAGAGCAGTCTCCTTCCAGCTTGTGAACAGAAGTAGGTTGCTAAATATTCAGAACTATGTGATTCTGTGGTTAAAATACTGATAGTTTGAGATTGACCACAGTGTGTATATTTATACCATGTTGTTTTTGTTACGTGCTGTCAAGTCAGACTCAACTTATAGTGACCCCTCCTTAGGACTTTGAAGTGGTATCACTATGGTCTCCTGGCAGCTATCTTGTGGACATGAGGAAAAGCAGCAGAGAAACTGGGTCCAAGTCTGCTTGGACAGCCCTGGCACCATACACTTCAGCTCCATAATACAACACAAGTTTGTTATGGATAAGCTAGCTTGTATTAGATTTGCATTATTAGCAAAATATACCTTTAAGAGACTTACTAAAGACAATGGTTTTAGCTGTCAATGTTGTACAGAATGAGGAGGGAGCCCATAAAAAACACCTGATCATTACTGCCTCCCAGTCACTGGAACATAAAGAACTATGCATCCTTAGGAATGACTGAAGTGGACTAGGCACCAATTAGTGGAAGAACTTGAACACAAACAGTGAGTACAGAGACAGTCAGAGCTGCGGACTGTCAGCTACTCTGCCAAGACCAACAGCCTGAATATTTCCAAGTGGTGTTGGGACCTGAGAATTGACCTAAAGATCAGTCCCGGTCACCAAGAGCTGCAGGGACAACTGCTCTTGTGGTCTACGACTAGGAAGGGAAACAGCAAGGAGGGAGACAACTTGAGCTGCAAACTTTCTGCTGTCCGGAGGGCACAGCCATTTTGATTGTTTACACAGGGCAGCCATTTTGGATATTTAAAGTGACCAAGGGTGCAGCCATTTTGAATGTTTACAAGTGAGGGCCATTTGGGATATTTAAAGTGACCAAGGATGCAGACATTTTGAATGTTTACAAGTGGCAACCATTTTGGATTTTAAAGTGATAGCATTCTCATTTGCGTTCTGGGGACCTAAGAA
>NW_006921865.1:845216-846253 GCF_000298275.1 Orycteropus afer afer | reverse complement strand
AGATGATACAACTTTGCTTGCTGAAAGTGAGGATAACTTGAGGCACTTACTGATGAAGATTGAGGAACACCGTCTGCAGTATGGATTACATGTCAATATAAAGAAGACAAAAATAGTCACAACTGGACCAATAAGCAGCATCACGATAAATGGAGAAAAGATTGAGGTTGTCAAATAATTCACGTTGCTTGGTTCCACAATCGATGCCAACGGAAGCAGCAGTCAGGACATTAGACGACATGTAGCACTGGGCAGGTCAGCTGCAAAGGAACTCTTTCAAGTGCTGAGAAGCAAGGATGACTCCTTAAGGACTAAGGTGTGCCTGACACAAGCCATGATATTTCCAGTCACCTCCTATGCATGTGAGAGCTGGACAATGAATAAGGAAGATCGAAGAAGAGTTGCTCCTTTTGAGTTGTGGTGCTGGCGAAGAATGCTGAAGGTACCATGGACTGCTAAAAGAACTAACAGGTCTGTCCTGGAGGAAGTGCAGCCGAGATGCTCCTTGGAAGCGAGGATGGCCAGACTTCATGTCACCTACTTTGATCATGTTGTCAGAGGGGACTATTCCCTGGAGAAGGGTGTCATGCTTGGTAAGGTGGAGGGTTGATGAAAAAGAGGAAGGCCTTTGGCAAGATGGATTGACACTATGGCTGCAACAATGGGCTCAAGTATAGCAAGGATCATGGAGCTGGCGCAAAATCGGGTGGTGTTTCGTTCTGCTGTGCAAGGGGTCACTATGAGTTGGAAGCTACTCGACGGCACCTAACAACAAGAACAACATCACTACAGAAGTCAATTGATTGCCCAACCTTTCTTCCGTGGCTGGGGGGTTTGAACCACCAGCCTTCTGGTTAGCAGTCAAGTGCCTTAGGCACTACACCACCAGAGCTCCAGTGCTAGTAAATGGTATATACCAGGGTTTCTTTTGTTATCCCTCAGAAAGTCGATTTACTAGCCCATCACTTGATCATAAGAAGTATGACTGATTACTGTTAAGTGTAAATTGGGAGGCAAATATAAACATGAATTATTCA
>NW_006921865.1:843777-844691 GCF_000298275.1 Orycteropus afer afer | reverse complement strand
AACAACAACAACATCTCCTACTAGAATCAAATTTGGATAAAATTCTCACAGACAAATTTATTTTATAGTATTGTGATATAATACCCAAATCTCATTCCTACATATTTTTTCCTCACACAGTGATACTTACCTGCTATATTTATATTGTTTCCTCTGCTTCTATATGTATTTTTATATACCTTTCTTGTTAACTGTTCATTCTTCTGTAAGGAGCACACCTGTATCATTTTGCCACCATTATTCTGCAGGAGAAATATCTGTATATTTCAGATATCAACTGCTGTTTTTCTTAATAATAGGAATCTTTGTAAAGGTTACTATTTTATTTTGCCTAGCAGCTTATTTAAAGTGAAATGAGCATTCTGTCAAGGGCTCTGGAAAACACGATGTAAAGGCAGTTTTAGAGTTCATGAAGATATCTGAAATCATCTGATCTATTTCCCTTTGAGGATGAGGATAAAGAAGACACAGACATCTGAATAAAGTGTACATGTTCAGGGTCACATAGCTAAGAAGTGGATGCCTCCCACCATAGGCTTGGTGTCATTCACCTGTTGTGGCACTCAGGAATACCTTAGTTCCTGTTTTTGTTTCCTTTTGCCTTTAATTAAATTATCTAGTCTCAAAACCAAGATGATCAGATATAGATAGGCAAATAAGACTAGAACTATGACCATATATAGGTTTGTCAGATGATATTCCTAAGTACATGTTTGTATGTGTTATAAAAAAATGTCCACATATATTATAGAGCTAACAGAGGAGAAAGTTAGGGTAACTTCTTAGTCACATCCAAGCACCTTGAGGGAGTGAGTTGCTGAGCCTGTAGGGTTGGAACTATAGAGTCAGGGGACATCAAGTCAATTGGCAGAACATAGTATACACAAAAATCTCTCTATATCCCTCTTTGGTGT
>NW_006921865.1:812038-839792 GCF_000298275.1 Orycteropus afer afer | reverse complement strand
TGCCATCAGGATTGTTCATGACCGCTGCCAGACCGCAGCTCCGTATGTCTCCTTTTTGGGTATTTTCACACAAATTCTTCTGCTAGTTGGGGTTTAACCCACTTCTATATCCTTCCCTTCAAGGATCAGGGGTCCAGGACTATCTTCTGTGTCTGTGTTAATTGATTTCCCTTTTCTTTGTTGAAGAGGGTCTATGCAGTCTTTCTGCCTTGTCTGCCATCTTGCTGGAACTGCCGTGACTAGAGTCTTAAGAGCTTGAGTGGCCATCCAAGATGCAACGATTTTTCTCTCTTCATTTGGAGCAGAGAAGAGTGAAGAAAATCAAAGATGCATGGAAACAATTAATCCAAGGGATTAATGAACCATGGGAACCTGAGACTAAACAACCCTGAGACTGGATAATGAACGGTTGCCAATGCTAATCACACAGAAAGGGATTAAAATCGGAAAAATATAGAAGAAAACTCAAAATCATAAAACACCAGGATTACTGTTAGGATAGAGAGTGGTGAAACCCTCACTACTTAGGCCCCTAGTCACCCATTGGGCATGGAATTAAACTCATGACTGTGACTTAACTCTTAGCCAAACAGTAGACAGGCCTACAAGCTGACCGATTACACCAGGAGATGCACTCCTTAGAACAATCAACCATGGGAGAACGTAAGGGTAGCATTTGTGAAGGGAGAAAGCTAGGGAGGCAAGAATATAAGTGAGGACATAGAGGAAGGATAAATATAGAGAGGAAGTGGGAAAAGAGGTGTTGCATTGTGGGAATTGTAATCTGTGTCATGAAACAAAATGTGTATGAATTGTTGAATGGAAAATGAATCTGCTGTGTAAAAGTTCACCCAAATTACAATAAAAATCACAGAAAAACAAAAACAAAAACAAAAGCAAACCTTATCTGTTTGAATTAGCAGACCAGATGAACCTACGTATGTATCTGTGTTGGGTTTGTTTGTGTATATGCGTGTGTGTGTGTGTGTAGGTCATGCAAAAACCATTTGAAATAAATCTCTGGTCTGATTAAAATAGATTACATTTTTTTATAACTCATCATCCAACAAATAGAGCCCTAATTTATTATTTTAAAATTCATACAGTTGGTTTCTTAGACTTTAGACAATTCCTTTTCTTAATTTTTTCAAAATTTAATTTATATTTTGATGAAAATATACACACTAAACATACACCAATTTGACAATTTCTACGTAAAATTCAATTATAATTGATTACATATTTTAAGTGTGGAACCATTCTCACTATCCATTTATAAATTATTTCACCATCATTAAGATAAACTCAACTGCCCCCTAAACTTCTCATTTAACTTTCAAGTTGCTGTTGTCAATTTGATTGCATATAGATAATAATTCTTTAAAAGAGCATAGTATTCAAGGCAGATATTCATTATTATTATTATTATCATTATTATTGTGCTTTGAGTGAAACTTTACAGAGCAAGTTCATTTTCCATGCAACAGTTCATACGCATTTTGTGTCATGACATGTTTTGCTACCTTCATAATATAACAACTCTCTTTCCACTTCTTCCCTGTGGTGACCCTTTCCCTGTGTCCTTTCCTATGCATTCCTGTACTCTGAGCTATCTCCCTGTGTAAATACTGCCCTTCTGGTCTCCCATAGTTGACAGTTTTAATGAGTGTACTGACCTGGTGTAAATGTTCACCTTATACATATCTCTATTGTTTGGCTGGAACACAGGAGTGAGTTCAATTCCAGGCCTGAAGGGTGACTAGGGGCCATAGTTTTGGGGATTTTCACCAGTTTCTATCAGATAGTATGCCTTTCATTTTTTAAAATAATTTTGAGTTTTATTCCACATTTTTCTCCCACTTTATCCAGATTCTCCTATTTTTATCCCTTTTTGAGTGGTTTACTGTGGTAGCCAGGCATCATCTAGTTCTTCTGGTCACAGGGTAATGTAGGCTGAGATTTGCATGGTCTACTGTTTCCTTCAACTAATTGTTTCTATATGTCTTTGGTTTTCTTCATTCTTTGTTCTGTACAAGGAGAGACCAATTGTTGCATCTTAGAGGCCACTTGCAAGCTTTTAAGACCCTAGTTGCTACTCACTAAAGTAGGATGTGGGACAATGTTTTTGTGTATTATGTTATGACAAATCAGCTTCAAGTCCCCTGTGACTATGATCCTGACACTGTAGGTCCAGTGACTCATTCCCTCTGGGTGTTTGGCTGTGGCTAAGAAGTTATCATTGCCCTGTTAGCTCTATTATACACATGTAAACATTCTTACAGCACATACATATATGTATGTAGAAATATCATTTGCCAAACTTTTATATACTCATGGATATATTCCCTTTTGCTTAGACATACCTGAACATTTAGCCAAGGCAGACATTCTTTGCTAATTAAACTATTGTTTGGTTTAAAGATGACTTCATGGAAGAGTTTTGTTTTAAGGTTTAAAGATTCTCTCAGAGTAGTAGTTTTAGGGCTTCATGTAACCTCAGTGCCTTCAGAAAATCTGGATTCTATGGGAATTTGAAATTTTACACTTCCCCCTGTTTTGATCAGGATTCTCCTATAGAATCTTTTATCAAAATGTTCTATAACCATAAGTATAGAACATAGGTATCATGTATGATGCAGTCCTTACGGTTTTATGACAAATGAGTCCATTGTTTATGGAGGCAATTGGATATGTATTCCAGTTGCTCCTCCAATTCCTGCTTCTCCTTCTTCCTCTGCTGTTCCAGGTGAACTTAAACCAGTTACTGCCACTCAAAAGGTCTTAAGACCTCAGTCACTACTTAAAAATAGACAGTAGAACAAAAACACTAAAAACAATATTAGGCCAATTGTCTGAGACATTCTATGAAAGTATGCCCCTAAATCTCCAAACAAGATTCTGTGAGGTGTTTTCTTATACATTTGCAGTCTCATCAGTTGTTCTTTGTTGTTGCTGTAAATATGTATATAACACAGGATATACCAATTCAACTTTTCCCAAGTGCCTTGGTGATATCACTTACATTAATCACATCATGGAAATATTATCCTTAATTGATGCTAAATTTCTCCATTCCAGTAGAAGCTGCAGGAGAACATTTTACATTCCTTTACTCTCATCTCATTATTCAATTCTGTTTATATATGTGCATGTGGAGGGGGTGCATGTATTTGGACTTATGACCAAAAAATTTATTCTTTTTTTGTATTTACTTTTTCTAGTCTCATCATCCCTGTTTAAACTCTCTTCTTTCTTGATCCTGTTGACATCATAAAACTTTAATACTCAAATAAGGAAAACAATACTATTTATGTTGTTGTTGTTGTTGTTGTTGTTATGTGCCGTCGAGTCGGACCCCACTCATAGTGACCCTTTCTTGGGTTTCCAAGGCAGTATCACTATGGAAGTAGATTGCCCCATCTTTCTTCTGAGAAGTGGCTGGTGGGTTTGAACAGACAGCCTTCTGGTTAGCAGTCAAGTGCCTTAGGCACTATGCTACCAGAGCTATTTATAGTAGCTACCAAAAAGGTAAAATACTTGGGAATAAATCTTACCAGGGATACAAGAGACTTATACAAAGAAAATATAAAACAGTACTAAAAGAATCTATAAGAGATCTACATAAACAGAAGAACCTACCATGTTCATAGATAGGAAGACTGAACATTGTGAAAATGTCTATATTACTCAAAGCATCCTATTGATTCAATGAAAACCCAGTCCACTTGCCATCAGCATTCTTTAAGGACATGGAAAAACCAATCACCAATTTTATTTGGAAAGGAAAGAGACCCTGGGTAAGCAAAGCACGACTGAAAAAGAAGAACAAAGTAGGAGGTCTCACAAACTCTGATCTCAAAGCATGATCTTCAGCTACAGTAGTCAAAACTGTCTGGTATTGAGACACAGACCAATGGAACAGAATTGAGAACCCAGAAATAGATTCATCCACCTATGGACAGCTGATCTTTGACAAAAAAACAAAATCCATTAAATGAAGAAGAGATAGTCTCTTTAATAAATGGTGCTGGCAAAATTAGATATCCATTTGCAGAAAAATGAAACAAGATATATGCCTCACACCATACACAACTCCAGATGAATTGAAGACTTAAATGTAAAATCTAAAACTAAAAGTTCATCAAAGAAAAAAATGGAGGCAAACTTAGGAGCCCTGATATATAGCATAAATGGACTATCAAACATAACTAAAAATGCACAAATAGCAGAAAATAAACTAGCGGAGTGGGACCTTCTAAAAAATTAAATTCTTATGAACTTCAAAGACTTCTCCAAAAGAGTAAAAAGAGAACTACAGATTGGGAAAAAAAAAATTAGCAATGACATATCTGACAAGGGAATTATCTCTAAACTTTATATAAAACTTCAACACCTCAACATCAAAAAGATAAATAATTCAATTAAAAAATTGACAGATGACAAGAATATACACTTCACCAAGCAAGATATTCAAGTGGCCAACAAACACATGAGAAAATGTTTTGACGATCATTAGCCATTACAGAGATGCATATCAAAACAACAATGAGATACCATCTCATACCAGCAATATTAGCAATGTTCAGCAAGACAGAAAATGACAAATGCTGGTGAGGATGTGGAGAGATTGGGACTGTAAAATGATGCAAGCACTGTGGAAAACAGTAGGCGCTTTCTTAAAAAGTTGGAAATAGAAATACCATTTGATCCAGCAATCTCATTGCTAGCTATATATATATATATATATATATATATATATAATACAACACTAGGTATGTATGCTCCTTGGAAGCAAGAATGGCCAGACTTCGTCTCACCTATTTTGGTCATGTTGTAAGAAGGGACCATTCCCTGGAGAAGGATGTCATGCTTGGTAGGGTGGAGGGTCGACGAAAGATGGGGAGGCCTTCAACGAGATGGATTGACATGGTGGCTGCAATGATGGGCTCAAGTATAGCAGGGATTGTGGGGCTGGCGTGGGATCAGGCAGTGTTTCATTCTGCTGTGCATTGTGTCGCTATGAGTCGGAAACAACTCGAAGGCACTTAACAACAACAACAGTTATGTATAAAGAAATGAGAACAAGGACAACAACAGATATATGTACACCCATGTTCATTGCAACAATAGTCACAATAGCAAAGAGATGGAAATGACCTAAGTGCCCATCAAAGGATGAAATGGATAACCAAACTATAGTGTATACTCACAATGGAATAATATGCAACACTACAAAATAATGAAGAATCTGTAAAACACCTCATAAAGTAAATGAACTTGGAGGACATTATGCTAAGTGAAAGAAGTTAATCATAGAAAGACAGATATTGTATAAGTCTTATTGTATAAAAGTCAAGGAAAGGTTTACACATGGAAAGAAATTTTCTTTATTGGTTACCAATAAAGGGGACCAAAAAAAAAAAAAAAAAGCCTCACTGCCATCAAGTGGGATCTGAGTCACAGTGACCCCTCTTTGAGTTTCTGAGATGGTATCACTACGGAAGTAGATTGCCCAACCTTCCTTTCAAGGGGTGGCTGGTGGGTTTGAACTACCAGCCTTCTGAATAGCAGTCAAATGCCTTAGGCACTATGCCACCAGAGCTCCCAATAAAGGGGAGGAGAGGGCAAATTGTTAGATAGGTAAGAGACAAGTATTGATTTGGGTGAAGAGAAAGGCAAAAAAAAAAAAAAACAACTTTAATATTCAGTGGTTTGCATATCTGACCTTGAGAATGGGATTGGCTGCCATTGAATACTATCTAGACTCAGAAGTCATGGAGTATCAGAGGACATAGACACAGATGCAGTTTAATCTGGTCTGATAATTCAACAGACAATGTTTTGAGTCTAAGTAATTTAATTAAAGGCAAAGGGAACAAAGTATAAAGAGGATTTAGGCAGAAACTGAGGAGTTCTTGGGTGGCTCAAAGGGCTAAGTGCTCAACTACAAGACACAAGGTTAATAGTGCAAACTTACCCAGAGCTACCTCAGAAGACAGCTTTTGAAATGTCACAGACTTGAAAATCCAATGGAGCACCATTCTAATGTGCACACATAGGGTCACCATGAGTCTAAATTGACTTGATGGTAATGAACAACAAAAATAAAGCAAGTACTGAGATTGGAAAGTAGTAAAATTAAAATTAGAGAATTTTTGGTGTAATATGTAATCTCATTAAGCCTGTGTGTGTATGGTTAAAGGTGCAAAAGTGGTTTACAGATGAGGAAAATCAGAGGTCATTGGTAGTAGGTGTCGGTAAGACAGATAAGGTAGAGGTTTCATGACACCCATGAAGCCCCTAGGGTAAGCCCCAGAAATGGTTGCACTTTTGAAGAGTATAGTCTCAGCCTGCTTGCTGCAATGGCCACAGGTCATATGTCTTTGTGGTGAATGGCAGTTTTGTTATGACTCTAAATGTACTTTTACATATTGCCAGATTCTGCAAGACAATATTTGTTTTCAGTGATACCATAAAAGCTCTCCACTCTAATCTATTTCAATGGTCGATCACATTCCTCATATCTGTACCTGAGATTTCCAAATGTAATTTGGGTTCTCAACGGGGTAGGTTCCTTTTTCCAGCCTCTGTGCCTACAGCTCTGAAGAAAGGATGTGCTTGATGGTCTCTTCAAGTCAGTATCACGACATTGAACTTATTACAATTACAAGGAAGTGAAATAAAGAGAGAATTAAAAACTAGATTTCAAGTCTGAATTCAGCTGCTGCTGAGGAGGTGGTGATATGCAGATATGCAGGTTTTGAAGCTATGCAAAGAACAGAGCTGTTTCCTCTAAATAGCTCCATGGTTACAGTCTATAAAAATAATGAGGAGAGAAAAATAAGAGCGCTGGAGTTTGATGATTTTTTTTTTCTAAGATCAGTTTTATCTATTTGTCAGATAAACAAAATGAAAGGACCCTTTATCTTGCATTTTCATTATCTTAACTAAATCAGAAGTCAAAAGTGAATGATAAATTTCTTTTCTGCATGCTCACTGCTAAACATTTCAAAATGTCTGTGCTCTCTCTCCTTCACCAGCATCATTAATCTTAGGCTTAACGAATCATTGTGAAATATCAAGTGATGCTCAAATCTGACTGCTGAGCTAAGATCAAAATTCAATGATGACTTCGTATCTTCCACCCACCCACTTCTTAGGCTATTATCACTTATGCAGTGACATAGTTGCTTGAATTTCAATGCTTCTTGCATCCAGCTGTGGCCATTGATTCACTCATTGAATTTGATGGTGTTAAGCACAATAAGAAAGATGACTTAAAGAGTGTGAAATGTGTACTCTTATTGAAGTCATTCTGCAATTTTCATTATCAAGAGAAGGCTCTGCTGAAATGTTTTTCTTTCTACTTTCCAAAATGTTTTATTTATTTATTTTTTTAATGTTAGGGGTTTTGTAAGCAGATAATTGGGAATTCAATGCATATAAGCTATTTCAATCCAATTGAGAGAAATTAAGTGCTCATATTCAGTAAAACTCTACTAAAATGTTCTTTTGGTTTTTCTCAGTTTGGTTGGTCTGATGTTTCTGCAAAATTAAATAAAGGTTAATCATTTTTGGCAGGATTACCACAGGACTATGCTGTGTTGGTTTCAGATCATCATATCAGGAGCATATGGGATTCTGTTTGTCCTAAAACTAATGATACTAGTTTTGATTACTTGGTTGAAGGTTCTCTACAGGTATTCTTTTTTTTCCCCTTTGTAACTAACAAATAATTTGAGGGATGATGCATTCAATTATGTATAAATTTTTTTCCTAATCAAATTTTCACCCACTAGTTTTAGCCTCAATTGATGATTTTCAAACTTCATCATTCCTTCTTTATTTATTCGGACACATTACACTTTAAGGGATGCTTTCTTATTATTATTTCTTTCTCATTATTTCCCTTTATCTCTCTCTCTTTCTTTCTCTTATTTATGTATTTCTTTATGTCAGTATAAACTCACTGATTCTTATTTAATTCAATAAGTTACAACCCATTTTTATGATTGTTTCTTTAATGCTAAAATGACCTGAATATGGCCAGTGAAAACCTCTTTAAGTTAGTTGCTGGGTCTTTGGATATTATTTCATTGTTCTTTGAGCACATCCTTACTTTCTGGGATAACAAGATATCCCAGCTCATCTTGTACTTTCCCGTCCTCAGTCCTGACATCATTTCTGTCAAGACCCTTGATTCCTTTACCAGGGTTTGATATTTAGAAACAAAATCTGAGTAATAGGTATGCCTGTTATTATTGGTGTATTATTGCTTCTAGGATCCCTTTAAAAAAATATATGTGCATTTTTAGCTATATTTATTTATTTTTAATGCATTTTATTGAAATATAATTTATGTAGAGTGAAATACACAAAACTAAAGTGACATGGGTCAATGCATTTTTTTAATATTTATTTTTTTAGTTACCATAGACTAATTTTTCTTTTCTGAGTCTTCATATAAGTGGAGTCATAACTATGTACTCTTCTGCGACTACCTTCTTTCATCAGTATAATGGCTGTGAGAGGTATCCAGGTGCTTCATGTATCATTAATTTGTTCTTTTTTAAAAAAGAAAAAGAAAAGAGTGACAATCTTGCAAGAATATAGTACAAAATTATTTATTCTCTTTTTCATGGACATGGTGGACATGGATTTTTCTTAGTTTTAGATTACTATGAGATAGGTTTTATACACATTTTCTACAAGTCTTTTGGTGGTCATATATTTTAATTAACTTAATACTTAGAAGTGGAATGATTGGGTTGAGGTATATTTAATTTATTTAACTTTTTAAGAAAATATTCAAAGTTTTTCTAACATTGTTGTAACATTTTAGACTCTAAACAAAAATATCTGAGAAGTCTGGTAGCTCTGTATCTTGTTAACATTTAGTATTGTCATCCTTTATAATCTTAGTCACTTCAATGGATGTAGTTTTACCTAATATTTTATGGTTTTATTAGCATTTTCCTGACTACTAATGATGTTGAAAACTTTTCATGTACTTATTGTATATTTATGCGTCCTTTGTTAAATGTCTTTTCAAGTCTTTTTGCTCATTTTTCAAATTCCGTTGTTTGTCTTTATGCTATCAAGTTGTTGTAGTAGTTGTTGGATGTCAGTGAGTCAATTCTGACTCTGTAGGAGGATTTTTATTAGTCTGGAAGCAATTTCTTTGTCTCTATCTCCAGAGAACCAGTAGAACACAACAGAAGAAACCAAATAAACACTAAGTTGTGTAATACAGTTTTTAGTGGTTTTACAGAAGTATAAAATCTGAGATAAGGAGGAAAGAGGAAAAAAGCAAATTACTTTATACTGGAGTGTTGAGGAACATGTAATATCTGAGGTGATATTTTAGGTGACATTGAGGTGATTAGGAATTAGGGTTTTGCCAAGTAAAGGAAATAATAACATACGTAAGGAAAGAAAGGTGAGAAAGTGTGTATAAGGCTTGTTCCATGAGCACAGAGACACGTC
Organism: Orycteropus afer afer; assembly: GCF_000298275.1. Lineage (NCBI taxonomy): Eukaryota > Metazoa > Chordata > Mammalia > Tubulidentata > Orycteropodidae > Orycteropus > Orycteropus afer. Next base: position 830,306 of record NW_006921865.1, on the reverse strand, counting down.
TGTTTATTTACTACAAGATGTCCAGAACCCAGCACAGTGAAATATTACTTGAATAAATGAATGATTGAATCCATGTTCCCCATAGGTGAATGGATGTCATTAGCAATATTTCACCAGGCAGTAGTATCTTTGTAGGGTCCAGAGCTAGGGGGTGCAGACTGTACCAGTTGACCCTGTTAGAGGAAGTGACAAAAAAAAATGACTGTGTAAGATTTTTGTGCAGTATTTTCACAAAAAATTTGTTTTTCATCAAAATATCCCTTTAGTTAAGTGTAACAACAATAATTTCTCATAAACCTAGCTTACATATATCAATATACTTATACAGCTAAAACTCTATGCTAATTTACTTTTTGAACCTGCTAATGTGTTCTGGTAAGAGATCTCATTATTACCCAATTACAATGAAGCTTCAAATCACGTGGTTTTGTCTTCACACATTATAAGCACGTGCTGTTGTTTTTCTTGCTGCCAGTGTTTTTATAGTCACTGATTTTGTCAAATTTTCTGATGGTTCAGCTACAATATTGTGAAAAGTGGTATCTGTGAAACTATCACAATAACTTTCTTGAGAATGAAGTAGAAATTAAAAGAAGAGAAGGTATGAACTAGATGGTGCCCAGCTACCACAATCAACCACTTGAAGGGGGTTTTATTAGGAGATCCTGGATAGAGTGGGAGAACAACATGGACAAAACTCAAAATCATAAAAAAAAAGGACCAGGTTTGCTGGTCAGATGGAGCCTGGTGAAATCCCTGAGACTATGGCCCTAAGTTGCCCTTAGGGTCTGGAATTGAACCCACTCCTGTGGCTTCCAGTCAAACAAAAGACAGGCATATGAGCTGAACATTTACATTAGGTAGATACACCCCTTGGAAAGATCAATTATGGGAGAATAGAAGGGCTGTGTATGAACAAGGAGACAGCTCAGGGGGCAGGAATGCATGGGAAGGAAGGACACAAGGAAGAGGTAACTATTAGGAGGAAGTGGGAAGAGAGTTGTTGCATTGTGAGAAATTGCAGTCAGTGTCATGATACAAAATGTGTGTATGGAAAATGAATTTGCTCTGTAAGCTTTCACCCAAGTCACAATACTTTTTTTTTTTTTTAAGAAATTAAAGGAAAAGAAGGAGAAATTTTTTTAAAAAAGTTTTCTGCTCAGTTACTAATAATGCAATTCAATACAGAATTCATATAATCAAGGAGCTTTGGTGCCACAGATTATAAGGCATATTACTGCTAACCAAAGGGTTGGTGGTTCAAACCCACCAGCCACTCTGTGGAAGGAATACTGGGCAATCTACTTCGGTAAAGATTTATCATCTCAGAAACCCAGTGGGGGTCTCTATGAGTTGGAATCAACTCAATGGCAGTGAGTTTGATTTGGTTTTATTCATAGTCTAAGAATTATGACATTTAAGCAATTTTCAACTATATAACATATTATTCTATTATTAAAATTGATACTAAATATCACTGAGAATTCTGTATTTTTGGTATGGAAGGAGGTCCATGGGCGGATGCCAAAATGAGTTACTACACCACACTGGGTGACACCAACACTAGTGATACCACTGTCACCAGGGTAATGACATGACCTCATTTCCTTATTTTGAAAGCTAACTTTCATGGTTATTAGATAATGATTGGCAGATAAGAGAAAATAAGAAGGAAGTTTGGGATGTTTTGGTGACATTTAGTCACTCATTAAGCACATTATTGAGTGAGATTGTGTGCCTCACATACTTTCTAGGTTTACCAAGTTCAAAAGGCATAATCCCTAACTTTAAGGTGCTTACAATATGGTTGGGAAGCAGAAAGAAAATTACAAACTACATTGAAGTGTGGTAATGAGGGTTATGGACTGGATTATGCACAGTCCAACTTATGTATTGTTGTTGTTAGGTGCCATCGAGTTAGCTCCAACTCATAGTGACCCTATGTACAACACAATGAAATATTGCCCAGTCCTGTGCCAGCCTCACTATCCTTGCTAGAACTGGGCCAATTGTAGCAGCCACTGTCTCAATCCATCTCATTGAGGGCCTTCTCCTTCTTTGCTGACCTTTCACTTTACCAAGCATCATATCCTTCTCCAGAGAATGGTCTCCTCTGACAATATGACCAAACTGGTGAGATGAAGTCTGGCCATTCTTGCTTCCAAGGTTCACTCCAGTTGAACTTCTTCCAGGAAAGATCTATTAGTTCTTTTGGCAGTCCATGATACTTTCAGTATTCTTCGCCAATACCACAACTCAAAGGCGTCAACTCTTCTTTGGTCTTGTTTACTCTTACTTGGATATGAGGCAATTGAAAATACCATGGCTTGGCTTAGGCACACCTTAGTCTTCAAGGAGATATCTTTGCTCTTCATCACTTGAAAGGAGTCTTTTGCAGCAGATTTGCCCTGTGTAATATGTTGTTTGATGTCTTGACTGTTGCCTCCATTCGTGTTGATTGTGGAACCAAGTAAAATGAAATCTAAAACAACTTCAATCTTTTCTCCATTTATTGTGATGCTGTTTATTAGTCCAGTTGTGAGGATTTTAGTTTTCTTTATGTTGAAATGTAATTCATACTGCAGACTGAAGTTTTTAATCTTCATCAGTAAGTGCTTCAAGTCATCCTCACTTTCAGCAAGCAAAGTTGTGTTGTCTGTGTTTCACAGTTTGTTAAGGAATCTTCTTCCAATCCTGATACCACACTCTTCTTCATTAGTCCAGCTTTTCAGATTATTTGTTCAGCATACAGATTGAATGTTGTTGTTGTTGTTGTTTGCCGTGGAGTTGGCCCCGACTCATAGCGACCCCTCCTTGGGTAGCCGAGGCAGTATCACTATGGAAGTAAATTGCCCAACCTTCCTTCCGAGGAGTGGCTGGTGGGTTTGAACTGCCAGCCTCCTGGTTAGCAGTCAAGTGCCTTAGGCACTATGCTATCAGAGCTCCTATACAGATTGAATAGGTATGGTTAAAGGATACAACCCTGCTGCACTTACTTCCTGATTTTAAAACATGAAGCATCTCCTTGTTCTGTCTGAATAACAGCTTCCTGGGAACAGTACAGGTTCCCGATGAGCACAATAAACTGTTCTGGAATTCCCATTTTTCTCAACGTTATCCATAATTTGTTATGATACACACAATCCAATGCTTTTGCACATTCAATAAAACACAAGTAAACATCTTTCTGGTATTCTTTGCTTTCAACCAAGGTCCATCTGACATCAGCAATGATATCCCTCGTTTCATATCCTCTTCTGAATACAGCTTGTATTTCTGGAAGCTTTCTGTCTATATACTGCTGCAACCATTTTTGAATTATCTTCAGCAAGATTTTACTTGTGTTTGATATTAATGATATTGTTGGATAATTTCCACATTTGGTGGGATCATCTTTCTTTGGAATGGGTACAAATATGGATCTCTTCCAGTCAGTTGGCCAGGTAGCTGTCTTCCACATATCTTGGCATAGACAACCGAGTGTCTGCATTATGGCATCTATTTGTTGAAACATCTCAATGAGTATTGCATCAATTTGTGGAGCCTTGTTCTTTGTCAATTCCTTCAGTGCAGCTTCAACTTCTTCCTTCAAAACCATTGGTTCTTGATTATGTGCCACTTCCTGAAATGGATGAATATCCACCAATTCTTTTTGGTACAGTGACTCTTGGAAGTGTATTCCTTTCATCTTCTTTTGATGTTTCCTGCATCATTCAATATTTTGCCCATAGAATCTCTCAATATTGCAATCTGAGGCTTGAATTTTTCTTCAGTTCTTTCAGCTTAGGAAATGTCAAGTGTGTTCTTCCCTTTTGGTTTTCTAGGTCTTTGCACATTTCATTATTATAAAATAATTGATATTATCTTTTCAAGCTGCTCTTTGAAACATTCTGTTCAGCTCTTTTATCTTGTCATTTCTTCCATTTGCTTTAGTAGTGCTTAAGGCACTTGACTGCTAACCAGAAGGCTGGTGGTTCAAACCCACCAGCCTCTCCTTGGAAGGAAGATGGGGCAATCTACTTCCATAGTGATAATTGCCTCAGAAACCCAAGGAGGGGTCACTATGAGTCGGGTCCAACTTGATGGCACATAACAATGACAACAACAACACTCTCCGTTCAAAGGCAAGTTTCAGAGTCTCTTCTGACATCCATGTTTTCTTCCTGTCTTGGCTTTTTAATAACCTTTTGCTTGCATTAAATCTATTCTTTAGATAATCTCTAAATCCAGGAAAAATTTAATCAAGGTACTATTTTGGCTCTCAACTTGTTTTAATTGTCTTCAGCTTCAATTTGGACTTGCATAAGAGCAACTGATGGTCTGTTCCACAGTCAGCTCCTGGCCTTGTTTGGCTGAAGATATTGAGCTTCTCCATTGCCTCTTGCCACAGATGGAGTAGATCTGATTCCTGTGTACTCCATCTAGCGAAGTCCATGTGTATAGCTGCCATTTGTGTTGTTGAAAGAAGATATTTGCAGTAATAATTAATTGGTCTTCCAAAATTCTATCATGCCATCTCCAGTGTTATTTCTATCACTAAGGCCATATTTTCCAACCACCAGTTATTCTTCTTTGTTTCCAATTTTTGCATACCAATCACCAATGATAATCAACACATTTTGAGTGCATGTTTGATCAATTGCCATCTGCAGAATTTGGTAAAAATCCTCAATTTCTTCATCTTTGGCTCTGGTGGTTGGTGCATAAATTTGAATAATGGTGGTATTAATTGGTCTTCCTGTAAAGCCAAGTTACCAAGACACCAGGACACAGAGTTGTTTTAGAGCAGCAGTTTATTGGTGCTCCCGGGTGAGGTTCTCATGCCCTAACAGGAGGGCTAGAGAAGTCACACCTCCGGTCAGGGGCATGGATTTTTATAGACACAGAGAGGACCTGTTTGGGGACAGCAGGGGAGTGACAGGGTCCTCTAAGGAAATGGCAGGGTTCAATTAGCTGTTAGCATGGGTCTGCAATTAATTAGCATGAGGGGGCTTCAGAAGAGGAAGTTTGTCACTGCATGGGACTTTACAGTCTGGGTGGGTTCTGTTACTGCCGTTGTCTTATCAGGCTGTCTCATCAGGGCCTGACATCTAGAGGAAGCTGCCAACTGACATTCTGGGGCCTGGGTTTGCTTCAGCCTAACACTTCCTTGCAGACGTATGGATATTATCTGACAGCATTGTACTTCAGATAGATTTGTTTTTCCCCTCCTTGGTTCCCTCCATCCTCCCGCCCTTTGTTTTTCCCAAATGATTTTGAGTTTTGTTCCACATTATTCTCCCTCTCCATCCAGGATCTCCTGCATAGATCCCCCTCCAAGTGGTTGACAGTGACAGCCAGGCACCATCTAGTTCTTCTGGTCTTATTGTCACATACCCTGAGGATCATGGTGTACCAGTCTCCTTAATTAATTATTATGGGGCAATCTACTTCCGTAGTGATACTGCCTTGGAAACCCAAGAAGGGGTCGCTATGAGTTGGGTCCGACTCGACGGCACATAACAACAACAACATAGTTATAATTATTCATGGAATAATTATTTCCATGAATCTTTGGTTTTCTTCATTCTTCTTTGCTTTGGATGAGGAGAGACCCATCATTGCATCTAGATGGCTGCTTAGAAGCTTTTAAGATCCCAGTCACTACTCACCAAAGTAGGAGGTAGAATAGTTTTGTGTAGCATGTTATGCCAATTGAGCTTGATATCCTCTGTGACTATGGTCCTGAGCCCACAGGTTCAACTACTCACTCCCTCTGTGTTGCTGGCTGTGACCAAGAAGTGACTACAATCTTGTCCCTTGTCAGCTTTACTATATACCTGGGAATTCTTACAGAACATACAAATATGCTTGTAGAACCATTGTCTGATAACCCTATACATGTTTTTGGTTACACTCCTCACTGCATAGAAATACCTAACAGTTCAGTTTGTCCACTGATCTATCCCCCCTCATACCCATATTTACCTTCACTGACAATGCAGTACTGTATGTGCAGAAGGGTTCATATTTGTTGTCTGAACCTCCTATGTACCTCTCTACGTCTTTCTCTTCCTCAATGCCACCATGTTGATTACTCACATTTGATACATTGCCCTTCTCTTCACCCAAATCAATACTTATCTCTACCTATCCAATAGTGTTCCCTTCCCTCCCCTCCCACCCCTCGTAACCAATAAAGAAAATTTCCTTGCATAGATAAACCTGACCTTGACTTTTACAATAGCGGATTAATACAATATTTGTCCTTCTGTGATTGACTTATTTCACTCAGCATAATGTCCTCCAAATTCATCCATGTTATGTGGTGTTTTGCAGATTCTACATTGTTCTTTAGGGTTTCATAGTATTCCACTGTGTGTATGTACCATAGTTTGGTTATCCATTCCTCAGTTTATGGACACCTAGGTTGTTTCCATCTTTTTGCTATCATAAATAGTGCTGTGATGAACATGTTGTTATTGTTGTTAGGTGCCGTCGAGTCATTTCCGACTCATAGTGATCCCATGCACAGCAGAATGAAACATTGCCTGATCCCTTGCCAGCTCCATGATCCTTGCTATACTTGAGCCCATTGTCACAGCCACTGTGTCAATCTCTCTCGTCGAAGGCCTTCCCCTCTTTCGTCTACCTTCCACCTTACCAAGCATGACATCCTTCTCTAGGGAATGGTCCCCTCTGACAACATGACCAAAGTAGGTGAGGTGAAGTCTGGCCATCCTGGCTTCCAAGGAGCATCTAAGTCGCACTTCCTCCAGGACAGATCTGTTAGTTCGCGATGACCATGGGTGTGCATATATGCATATGCATATATGTTCTTGCCCTGGCTCTCACTTCTTTAGGATCTATACCTAGTAATGAAATGGCTGGGTCAAATGGTATTTCTAATTCCAGCTTTTTAAGGAATTGCCACACTGCTTTCCACAGTGCTTGTCCCATTTTACAGTCCCACCAGCAGGGTCTGAGAGTCCCAATCTCTCCACATCCTCACCTGCATTAGTTATTTTCTGTCTTGTTGAACTTTGCTACTAGTGCAAAATGGTATCTCATTATTGTTTTGATTGCATCTCTCTAAAGGCTAATGATCGTGAGCATTTCTCCATGTTTGTTGGCCGCTTCACGATAGATCTTGAAACATTCTTTGTGATGATGAATGCTATGCCACTCCTCTTCAATTTGTCATTCCTGGCATAGTAGATCATATGGTTGTCTGATTCAGAATGGCCAAAACCAGTCTATTTCAGCTCACTAATGCCTAGCATATTGATCTTTATACATTCCATTTCATTTTTGACAACTTCCAATTTTCCTAGATTCATACTTCGTATATTCCATGTTCTGATTATTAATGGATGTTTGCAGCTGTTTCTTCCCATTTTGAGTCATGCCACATGAGCAAATGGAGGTCTTGAAAGATTTACTTTATTCACATCATTATCGTGGGCTCTACTCTGAGAAGGCAGCTCTTCCCCAGTCATACTTTGAGTGCCTTCTGACCTGATGAGCTCATCTTCTGGCACTATATCAGACAGTGTTTCAGGGCTATTCCTAAAGTTCTCCAGTAATATATTAGACAGTGTTTCACTGCTATTTATAAGGTTTTCACTGGCCAATTTTTAGAGAAGTGGATGATCTTCCAAATCTGTCTTAGTCTGGAAGCTCCTCTGAAACCTATCCACCATGGATGACCCTACTGCTATCTGAAATTCCAGTGACACAGTCTGCATCCTCACAGTGTCACACAAGCCACCACAGTACAACAAACTGACAGATGAATCCCACTTATGCACAACCTGTAATTATGACCCAATCTTTCAAGCTTACTGTATTAAAAATTCAATGTATATATGATAATTTATAATAGCAAATGGATACCACTTTTCAAAATGTATAAAAATATTATCATTGTTATTATTAATGTGTTATTATGCTAAAGATATTTTAGTGTATCTAGAAGTGTTTCTTTAATGTTTTTTAATGCACAGAATTTTACACCATGCACTATATAGTAAGACATACTACACACTGAAACATATCAGACACAAGTAAAATTTTGCTGAAAATAATTGAAAAATGTTTGCAGGAGTATATGGAACTGAGAGAAATTCAAGCTGGATTCAGCAGAGGGCAAGGAATTAGGGCTTTCAGTGCATTGTCAGATGGATCTTGGCTGAAAGCAAAGAATAATAGAAAGATATTTGCCTGTGTTTTATTGACTATGCAAAGGCACTTGACTCTTTGGATTATAGAAAATTACAGATAACATTGCAAAGAATGTGAATTTTAGAGCACTCGTTTGTGCTCTGGAGGGACCTGTATATAGACCAGAAGGCTGCCATTTGAACAAAATAAAGAGATACTGAATGGTTTAAAATCAGCAAAGGTTTGCATCAGGGTTGTATCCTTTCACCATACTTATTCAATCTGTATGCTAATTAAATAATCCAAGAAGCTGGATTGTACAAAGAATAGCATGGCAACTGTTCTGGTTACCTAGTGCCACTCTGACAAGAAAATACCACAAATGGAATGGATTGAACAAACAAGAGTTTATTCTTACAATATGCAGCCTTTAGGTCCAAGTTCAAAGTGCCAGGCTCTAGGGGCTGGGTGAAAGCCCCTCAACCTTTGGGTTCAGCTCTGCCTCCTACTCCCGGCCCCCTAGAGCTAGAGGCTTTTCTTTACTCAGACAGCTGCTGACTCCTGAGACTGACAAACCCAGGGTTGACAAGTAAAAAGGCACACCCCCAATGTTACCAAACCACACTGCAGGCCATTAATTTAAGCCCATTGAGAGTTCCAAGGTTGGCAGAGTATGGCAGCCTGCTGAACAGTGACACAACTATATGCAGGGTTCAACGTGCTATAAGCTAGGGACTGTTCCCCAAGGCTTCTCCTTATATACAGGAAACAGACCACATCCATAAGGCAGCTATTCAGCTGCTCACAGTAGATTCCACCATGGAGTTGATTACCAGTCTCATCATGGGGAATACTATATCCAGCTGCCCAGCCACTCAATCAGGCCCAGTCAAGTTGACACACAAACATAACCACCACAATTCCACCCCTTGTCAACTTGGTACCTGTACAGATCTCCATCACTGGGTGGCTCTAATCCCCTACTTCCTGAGTGGTGACCTCACCTCCTTGGCCTGCTGGGCCCCGTTCCTGTACCTCTTGGGTATGGTAGTCCTGCCCCCTCTCTCTTGGGCAGCAGCTATGATTCCAACCCACTGGCCCATGTGAATGAGCAACCCCACACTCCAGAACCAAGTTGGTGATGGTCTAACTCTTTGAAACCTAGGGGGCTATGGTGGTTCCACTCCCAGAAGCCATGGTCCTACCCTTTGAGCCTGAGGCAACACTACTTCCCATTTCCTTAGTCTCTCCACTTCTGCCAATTAGTGCCCAAGGGCAACCCACTGTGCTGGGAATCTTCTTGCCCAAAGGACACTTGGCTTTCTTGCTCCATGGGCTGGCCCATCTGCTACTCCATCTCATGTCGGTCTCTTCTACCAAGTAATGCCTGAAGGCAACCCGCTCTGCCAGGAAGATGCCTAACCAAAGGCATCACGCTTTCTCCTGCGTGGTCTGGTAAGGCTGTTGCTGTCTCATACCCGTCTCTGGGTTCTGCTCCTGCCGTCTCTCATACTGTATGCCAGGGCCTCTCTGCCAGGGTCTCAGATCAAGGACACACTCCATTCCTGTTTCTACATTTTAGGTATCTGTCAGAGCAGCACCCCACTTTCTCAGTACCATGTTCTGTTTTGGTTACCTAGTGCCACTCTGACAAGAAAATACCACAAATGGGATGCCTTGAACAAATAGTTTATTCTTACAATTTGGAGGCTTTAAGTCCAAGTTCAAAGTCAGGCTCTAGGGGCTAGGTGAAAGCCCCTCATCCTTGGGGTTCAGCTCTGCCTCTTGCTCCTGGCCCACTGGAGCTAGAGCCTTTTCTTCACTCAGACAGCTGCTGGCTGCTGAGACTGACAAACCCAAGGTTGACAAGTAAAAAGACACACCCCCAATGTTCCCAAACCACACTGCAGACCATTAATTTAAGTGCATTGAAAGTCCCAAGGTCGGTAGAGCATGGCAGGCTGCTGAACAATGACACAGCTACATGCAGGGTTCTAGCATGCCATAAACTAGAGACCATTCCCCAAGGCTTCTCCATATACACAGGAAGCAGACCACATCCCTAAGGCAGCTACTCAGCTGCTCACAGATTCCACCATGGAGTTTATTACCAGTCTCATCATGGGGAATACTACACCCAGCTGCCCAATCCCTCAACCAGGCCCAGCCAAGTTGACACACAGACTGAACTACCACAGCATCAGAATTGGAGAAAGACTGATTAACAACTTGTGATATACAGATGACACACCTTGCTGAAAGTGAAGAGGACTGGAAGCACTTACTGATGAAGATCAAAGACTACAACTTACAGTATGGATTACAACTCGACCAAAACAAAAATCCTCACAACTAGAGCAATAAACATCATGATAAATGGAGAATAGATTGACGTTGTTAGGGATTTCATTTTACTTGGATCCACATTCAACACCCATGGAAACAACAATCAAGAAATCAGACTATGTATTTCCATAGGCATATCTGCTGCCAACAATATCTTTAAAGTGTTGAAGAGCAAAGATGTCACTTTGAATACTAAAGTACAAGTATCCCAAGAGATGGTATTTTCAGTAGCTTCATATCCATGCAAAAGCTGGACAATGAATAAGGAAGACTAAAGAAGAATTGATGCCTTTGAATGTAGTATTGGTGGAGTATACTGAAAATACCATGTATTGCCAGAGAATGAACTGATCTGTCTTGGAAGCTTTAAGGAATGCTCCTTAGAAGGGAGAATGGACAGACTTTGTCTTACTTACTTTGGTCATATTGTCAGAAAAGATTGGTCTGTGGAGAAGGATATCATGCTTGAGGGTCAGTGAAAAATGTGGAAGACCCTAAAAGAGATGAATTTATACTGTGGCTACAACAATGGACTCATGCATAGCAAGGATTGTGAGGATGGTGCAGGACAGGACCGTGTTTCTCTCTGTTGTACACAGGGTCACTAGCAGTTGGAGCCAACTTGAAGGCACCTAACAGCTACAACAAGACATACATTTAACTAACTGACATTATATACAAAATGTACTGAATTGTTTTGACTTACGTACAAATTCAACTTATAGACGGATTTAGGAATGGAATTTTTTCATAATCTGGGGACTGTCTGTATGCCCAGAGTGTATTTACTTGCTGATTCTTTAACCAAAGAAGAAGAAAGTTGGGTCAATATTTCTTCAAAGATGCATCACTGAACAAAGACAAGCTCAGAACCAGCATTGGATTGAGTGTATGCTATATCAGTGAACAAGAAGCAATTTGGAATTCATAGAGGTATAACATCAAGAAGAGATGTGAAACTTATAAGGGGTCATTGGGTTCCAGGTTTTGGACAACTTCTAATTCCACATAGAAAAGCTTTGGCTTTGTCTAGGCATTGATGAGGAACTAGTTGAGTGATGGAGGCAGAGGAATGACACAGCCAGACTTATATTTTATATAGATCACTTTTAAATTTGCACGAAAGGTAGATTGAGGGAAAACAACATTGGTAGTGAAAAAAACCAGTTGAAAAGAGATGGTAAAGGAAGCTAGAGATTTCTACTCAGAATGATAGCTTTCACTAAACAGAACTAACTTATGCTCCTATCAAATTAACTAATTAGTTAATTATTTAAATTAACTAATTTGATATGGCTCTGATTTAAATAATGTTATTTTTGCCTATTTTCTAATTATTCACCATTTGAAATTGGAAAGAGATGCTTAGAATTGTGTCAACTCCAGTAAAATATAATAGGCATCATTAACATAGCCAAAAGAAAAGGGATTCTAATTTAAGAACAATAATTTTTTATATCAGTAGTTTGTAGAGAGGACCTGATTCTGCAGTTCTGAAATCTGACAAATACAGAATTTGGCCTTCAATAACAAATACTATGTCAAGCTGCTTTTTTTTTGTGTGTATTTCTCTCCAAATTCTACTCAGCTGCCACCTACAATCTAAGAGGATACATCCTTTAGTTCTTATGTTATGTTTTAGAAGATACATCCTTTAGTTCTTATGTCTGAAAGCTAATGTTATTCATTTATCAAAGTAATTCTGCTGACTTAATTGACAATGCTTTTCTAGATACATTTTAGAAATTTTGGAAGGAATTCTAGCATAAAAAGAAATGCAGTGTCTAGTACCAAACCTGTCTATCACTGGACCTCAATAACATACCTCCCTAATTTTAAATATCTTATATTTCAAAGAAAGACTCCATTGATGACTCATAGAAAGATGCCAGTGGTAAATATAAATTTTCAGTAATATATGAACATCATTCTGCCTTGTGTTATACTGAAGATCCTTGATATGCTGGTGTGTGGACAGTTTACTTGAAGGTCATTACTCACCCTTCCCCTACTGGATATATAGGAGATGCTGACACAAACAGGCTGTATTCACAGCTTTTTCTGTCAGCTGTTTCAGTCAGTAAGAGGCACCAAAACCAAAAACCAAACACACTGCAATTGAGTGCGATCAGACTCATAGCCACCCCTCCTTGGGTTTCTGAGGTGGTATCACTATGGAAGTAGATTGCCCATCCTTCCTTCCAAGGAGTGGCTGGTGGGTCTGAACCACCAGCCTTCTGGTTAGCAGTCTAATGCCTTAGCCACTATGCTACCAGAGGTCCTAGTGAGAGGCACAGGGTCTGGAAAATAGGAAGAAGGGAGGAACCAGGGTATTTAGTCTTCTTTTTCTCTGTCTCTAGTGGCACCTCTCCAAACAGCTGCAGTAACTCAGTGACTCCAGCTCCTGCTGTTTAAGCTCCACCAAGGTTTTAGCTTCTTTCTGGTGATCTACATCCTGGCCTGCAGAGCACCACCTCTTCCCTCCAGCCTGGGGACATATCAGCTTCCTTCTCTTATTAATCCCTTAGATATTTCATGGCCACTGTTGGCTACTCGGCTCTTTTATCACCTGTACGACCTAATCCCTGTATTAGCAACCTTTTGATTGAAAGGAATTCTGGTGGTTTACTGGTTAAGGCATTTGACTGCTAACCAAAACGTTGGTCATTCAAACCCATCAGTAGCTCACAGAGGAAAGATGGGACAGTCTGCTTCCATAGAGACTGACAGCCTTGGAGACCCATGGAGGTCACAATGGCTTGGAATCGACTTGATGACAGTGAGTTTGGTTTTGGTTTGATTGAAATACTTAGGAAGATTTTTGTTCAGGTTAGGCCCTGAGTGATACATGAGCAGTGAGTCCTTTAAGGATTTGAGGTAATCTTCTTGATTAAGCAATTTCAATAAATATAATTGTCATCCTTCACAGGCTTTCAAAAGAAATACACTACTTCACAGAAGAGGATTTCTGGGTGTTATGAAAACAAACAAAAGAATAAAAAAATCTTGTCAAACTTCAACTGTTTTTCTTTGACAAATACAGAATTTGGCCTTCAATAACAAATACTATGTCAAGCTGCTTTTTTTTGTGTGTATTTCTCTCCAAATTCTACTCAGCTGCCACCTACAATCTAAGAAGATACATCCTTTAGTTCTTATGTGACTCAGGGAGTTTTGCAAGGCAGAAAACAGAAGCAGAAGGCTCCTAAAGTCAAAGTCTCTTTAGATTTGTTAATTATTAAATCCTCTAAAACTACAGTGCCAGAATTGATGACTGTGATAGAATGGTCACTGTGAACAGGGTGAGAAGGCTTTTGAGTAGATACAGAAAACATTTTGAAGTTTCCAAGGGGACAGAATTCTTTGTATCTCTTTGTATAGCTGGGATTTGCATACTGCTCTCCAAGTATGTTGGTTGCAGGATCTCAGTGGGGATATTTCCTAGTGTACGTAGAGAGGCAAAGTCTATGAATTTGTGATTCCAGTACCTTAAAACTTCATAGAATATCCTAAACTTTCTGATTTAAGGACCACATAGAGTGAAGCACTGAATGCCTTGGTCGTCACCAAAACAGACAAATAAGTCAATACCTGAGAGATACATCCCCATTTGCTAGTGTTAGTGAGTCCTGTAAAACCCTAAGCCTTTGTCATCCTCAAAGGCAGAACTGTCAAAAAGCTGGAAGTTGAATTTCCTTCCACTCTTGAAGAATGGAAGCTAGAAGTCAGGATTAAGATTATTTTAAGAAAGTAAAATAGTATCAAATGCATATCTACATTTCCTGACACAGATTTATACCCATTACAAAAGTAATCATATTTGTTGTTGTTAGGTGCTTTTGAGTTGGCTCTGACTCATAGCAACAGAACAAAACACTTCCCGGTCCTGTGCCAGCCTCACTTCCTTACTATGCTTGAGTCCATCATTGTAGCCACTGTGTCAGTCTGTCTCATTGAGGGTCTTCCCATTTTTCGATGACCCTCTACTTTACCAAGCATAATATCCTTTTGCAGGAAATAGTCCCTTCTGACAGCATGACCAAAGTAGGTGAGACGAAGTTTGGCCCTTTCAGCTGCACTTCTTCCAGGGCAGATTTGCTCATTCTTACGGCAGTCCATAGTATTTTCAGTATTCTTTGTCAACACTACAATTCAAAGGCATCGATTCCTCTTTGGTCTTCCTTATTCATTGTTCAACTTTCACATACATATGAGGTGATTGATAATACCATGGCTTGGGTTAGATGCACCTTAGCCTTCAAAGTGACATATTTGCTTCTTGACAGTTTAAAGAGGTCTTTTGCAGCAGATTTATGAGTGCAATATAAAGTCTGATTTTTTTTTTTCTTTAAATTTTATTAATTTTGTTTTTGATTTCTTGACTGCTGCTTCCATGAGTGTTGATTGAGGAACCAAGTAAAATGAAATCCCTGAAAATTTCAGTCTTTTCTCCATTTATTGTGATGTTGTTTATTGGTTCAGTGGTGAGGACTTTTGTATTATTTATGTTCAGGTATAATCTGTATAGAAGACTGTAGTCTTTGATCTTCATCAGTAAGTATTTCAAGTCATCTTCACTTTCAGCAAGCAATGTGTCATTTGCGTATTTAAGGTTGTTAATAAATCTCCAAACCTGACACCCCATTCTTCTTCATATAGTTCAGCTTCTTGGATTATTTGTGCAATATACAGATTGAATAAGTATGATATAAGATAAAATCCTGACATGCACCCTTCCTGATTTTAAACCATGCAGTATCTCCTTGTTCTGTTTGAACAGCAGCCTTTTGATCTATGTACAGTTTCCTCAGGAGCATAATTCAGTGTTCTGGAATTCCCGTTCTTTGCAATGTTGTCCATAATTGGTTATGATCCACACAGTTGACTATGTAATCAATAAAACACAGGCAAACATCTTTCTGATACTTGCTTTCAGCCAAGATCCATCTGACATCAGCAATAGTATCCCTCCTTCCGCATCCTCTTCTGAATCCTGGTTGAAATTCTGTATGTTCCCTGTCATTATACTGCTGCAACCATTTTGGAGTCATCTTCAGTAAAACTGTAATTGTGTGTGATATTGATGTTAT
This sequence comes from Orycteropus afer afer, assembly GCF_000298275.1. Lineage (NCBI taxonomy): Eukaryota > Metazoa > Chordata > Mammalia > Tubulidentata > Orycteropodidae > Orycteropus > Orycteropus afer. Next base: position 814,728 of record NW_006921865.1, on the reverse strand, counting down.
TGCTCAATAATTTCCATATTCTGTTGGATCATCCTTCTTTGGAATGGGCAAAAATACTGATCTCTTCTAGTCAGTCGGCCAGATAACTGTCTTCCAAATTTATTGGCATAAATGAGTAAGCACCTCCAGTGCTTCATCCATTTGTTGGAGTATGTCAGTGGGTATTCTGTCACTTTTGGGAGCCTTGTTTTTGGCCAGTTCCTTCAGTGCAACTTGGATTTATTCCTTTAATACCATTGGTTCTTGACCATATTTTACTCTAGAAATAGTTGCACATGGACCAATTCTTTTTGATACAGTGACTTTCTGTATTCCTTCCATCTTCTTTTGATGCTTCCTGCAGTGCTCAATATTTTGGTCATAGAATCCTTCAATATTGCAGCTTCAGATTTGAATTTTTTCTTCAGTTTTTTCAGCTTGAGGAATGTGTTCTCTTTGGGTTTTCTAACTCCAAATCTTTGCACATTTCATTTTAACACTTTACTTGGTCTTCTTGAGCTGCCCTTTGAAATCTTTTGTTCAGCTCTTTATTTGATCATTTCTTCCATTCACTTTGTTGTTGTTATGTGCCGTTGAGTCAGACCCGACTCACAGCGACCCCTCCTTGGGTTTCTGAAGCGTTATCACTACGGATGTAGATTGCTCAACCTTCTTTCTGAGGAGTGGCTGGTGGGTTCTAACCACTAGCCTTCTGGTTAGCAGTCAAGTGCCGTAGGCACTACGCTACGAGAGTTCCTTCCATTCACTTTAGCTACCCTTTATTCAAGAGCAAGTTTCAGAGTCTCTTCTGACATCCATTTTGTTTTTTTCTTCCTTTATTGTATTTTTAATGACATTTGCTTTCTTCATATATGATGTTCTTTACGTCATTCTATAACTCATCTGGTCATTAACATTCAATGCATCAAATACATTCTTCAGACGTTCTCTAAATTCAGGTAGGATATAATCAAGGCCATATTTTGGCTCTCATGGACTTGTTTTAATTTTCTTCAGCTTCAACTTGAACTTGCATTCGGGCAATTGATGGTCTGTTCCACAGTCAGCTCCTGGTCTTTTTTTGACTGAGGATATTGAGGTTTTCCATTGCCTCTTTCCACAGATGTGGTTGATCTGATTTCTTTGTGTGCTGTCTCATAAGATCCACAAGTGTAGCCACCATTTATGTTTTTGAAAAAAGGTATTTGCACTTAATAAGTTACTGGGCTTGCAAAATTCTATCTTGTTATCTGCAACACCATTTCTGTCACCATGGCCATATTCTCCAAGCATGGATACTTCTTGGTTTCCATCTTTCAAATTACAGTCACTGGTAACTTCTTGATTGCATATTTGGTCAATTTCAGACTGCAGGAGTTGGTGAAATCTAGCTTCTTCATCTTTGGCTTTAGTGGTTGTTACATAAATTTAATAATGATAGTATTAACTAGTATTCTTGTAGGTGCATGCAAATTGTCCTATTACTGAGAGCATTGTACTTTTGCATAGATATTGAAACATGCCTTTTGATGATGAATGTGACACTGTTCATCTTCAATTTTGTCATTCCTGGCATAATATACCATACGATTGATTCAAAATGTCCAATACTAGTCCAACTCAGTTCACTAATGCCTGGGATATTGATCTTTATGTGTTCCATTTCATTTTTGACAACTTCCAGTTTTCTGAGATTCATACTTTATACATTCCATGTTCTGAATGTTAATGAATGCTTGCAGCTGTTTATTTCCATTTTGAGTCATGCCCCATCAGCAAATATAGTTTGTGAAAGTTCTACTCCATCCACATCATCAAAGTCAACTGTACTTTGAGGAGGCAGCTTTTCCCCAGTTGCATTTTGAGTGCCTTCCAACTTGAAAGGCTCATCTTCTGGCACTATAACAACGCTATTTCTTGACTATTCATAAAGTTTTCCTGTACTATATCAGACAGTGTTTCATTGCTATTCATAAGGTTTTCAGTGGCCAGTTTTTTTCAGAAGTGGATGGCCCATCCTTCTCAATCTCTTAGTATGGAAGCTGCGCTGAAACCTGTTCACCATGGGTGACCCTGGTGGTATTTGAAATACTGGAGAAATAGCCTTCAGCCTCACAGCAACATGCAAACCACTGCAGAATGAAAGCTTACAAATGAGTGGTGGAATTATATTTAGATCACCCTTTCTATTTGCAAAGCTATTGGAAATCTTATTTTAACTCTCAAGAGTTTGTTTAGTCAAGGTCAATGTTGCTGGCAAGTTGATTCTGACTACTGGTGACCCCATCTCATACAGAGTAGAACTGTTCCTTAGGGTTTTCTCCACTGTAATCTTAATGGAAGCAGGTTGCCAGACTTTTCCTTCTGCAGTACTGCTGGGTGCATTTGAATCACCAATCTTTAGGTTAGCTGTTAAGTTCAAACTGCTCCATCTACGGAAATGGAGAGATTCAGGATAGATTAAATAAAATAGAAACAGAATAAAATCAAATGCAAGGTAGATCACAGATTTTGAGTTAACAGTTAATGCTAAGATATGATTATAGTTATATTAAAAACCACTAAAACATGTTTTAATTTGATGTAGTAATTATATATATATATATATATGTTGTTGTTGTTATATACCGTCGAGTCAGACCCGACTCATAGCAACCCCTCCTTGGGTTTCCGAGGCAGTATCACTATGGAAGTAGATTGCCCCATCTTCC
>NW_006921865.1:811161-811938 GCF_000298275.1 Orycteropus afer afer | reverse complement strand
TGTTGTTGTTGTTATGTGCCGTGGAGTCAGACCCAACTCATAGTGACCCCTCCTTGGGTTTCTGAGGCAGTATCACTATGGAAGTAGTTTGCCAGCCTTCCTTCCAAGGAGTGGCTGGTGGGTTTGAACTGCTAGCCTTCTGGTTAGCGGTCAAGTGCCTTAGGCACTATGCTACCAGAGCTTGTACTATAAATGTGTATGGTAGATCATATAAAAATGTACTTAGCCCAGCTTAAGGAGCTCTGGTGGCACAATAGTTAAGTGCTTGCCTGCTAACTGAAATGTCAGTGGTTTGAACCCACCAACCGCTTTGTAAGAGAAAGATATGAGTGTCTTTTTACAAAAAGATCTATAGCCTTGGAAACGCCATGGGGCAGTTCTACTCTGTAGAACTGTCGAACATCCAAAATTGACTGGATGACAATGTTTTTATAGCACAATTTAGCAAATAATGTTGTTGTTGTTATGTGCTGTCGAGTCATCTCCGACTCATAGTGACCCCTCCTTGGGTTTCCTTGGCAATATTACTACGGAAGTAGATTGCCCAATCTTCCTTCTGAGAAGTGGCTGGTGGGTTTGAACCGGCAACTTTTTGGTTAGCAGTCAAGTGCCTTAGGCACTATGCCATTAGAGGTCCCTAGCAAATAATACAAACCCCAGAAAAAAATAGCTTGACAGTATTTGTATGTACTGTAAGAATTTCCAGAGGTAAGGGGATCTATGTAGGAGATCCTTTATAGAGAAGGAGAACAATGTGGAACAAAACTCAAAATCATT
>NW_006921865.1:787331-808205 GCF_000298275.1 Orycteropus afer afer | reverse complement strand
TAGTTACTTCAAAGTGGGAGTAATTTGGTGAATAAAAGAAAATTTGATCACCAAATATTTTGAAAATCAGCATGCATAATTTACACCAATGTAACTTTTATTGAATTTAACAGATTTATTCTGAGAGGAAGTGTATTCAAAGAATTTTGAATGATGAATTCTGTATAGTGAGCAAATGGAGTCAATTGGTCTTTATCAAGACCTTATAAAATAGATCAAAATGGACACTATTTTTAAAAGTAAATTGGCTTCACTAGTAGTATGTCAAAGCAAAGTATTTACTGGCATTCTGAATCATAAGAATCTTGTTGTAAAGATGAAAGATGTCAGTGAGTTTTTCTTTTTTCTTTCTTCTGCTTTTTTTTGGTACTAATCTTCTATACTGACTTAGGAAGCAGTCAGTGTGTTGTAGTGATTAAGTATTGGGCTCCTAATCAAAAGGTTTGAGGTTCAAACCCACTGTCTGCTCTGTGGGAGAAAGATGGGGCCAGTCTGATTCCAAGATTTATAGCCTTGGAAACCCTATGGGGCAGTTCTTCTCTGTCTTATAGGGCCACTGTGAGTTGGAGTTGACTCAATGGCTATAGGCTTGGTTTGGTGTTTGGTATGTTTGGAGACATCAACAAGGTGTCTTATGTTGAAGTGGTCCAGGCAGAATACCAGAATAAGCAGTCCTGACCTGAGTAATGGTATCAAAACCTGTGGAAGAAAATGAACCACAGCACCAAGCATGTTGTTGGTGGTGTTAGGAAGCATCAAGTCAGTTCTGACTCATATTAAGCCTATGTACAAGAGAATGAAATATTGTCTACTCTTGCACATACTCACAAGCTACTATGTTTGTCCTCATTTCTGCAATCATTGTGTCAATCATCTCTTTGAGAGTCTTCTCCTTTTTCAGTGACCCTATACTTTACCAAGCATCATGTCCTCCTTCAGGGACTGGTCTCTCTGGATAACATGTTCAAAGAGTGTGAGAGGAAGTCTTGCTACACTTGCTTCTAAAGAGCTTTCTGTCTGTATTTTTTCCAAGACAGATTTTTCCTTCTCCTGTCATGGTATATTCAGTATTCTTTGCCAATAGCATAAAGCAAATACATCAGTTATTCTTCACTCTTCCTTATTCATTATCTGGCTTTTGAATGCACATGAGACCATTGAAAATACCATAGCTTAGGTGAGGCATACTTTAGACCTCCGATTGACCTGTTTGCTTTTTAACACTTTAAAGAGGTCTTTGGTAGCAGATTTGCCCAAAGCAATACATTGTTTGATTTCTTCACTGCTGTTTTCATGGGTGTTGATTGTGGATCCAAGTAAAATGAAATCCTTGACAAATTCAGTCTATTTTCTGTTTGTCGTGATGTTGCTTGTTGATCCATTTATGAGGAGTTTTGTTTCCTTTATGTTGACTTGAAATTCATACTGAGGACTGTAGTCTTTGATCTTCATCAGTAAGTACTTGTAAGTCCTCTTAGCTTTCACCAAGCCAAGTTGTGTCATTTGCATATACTGTTGTAATAAATCTTCCTCCAATCTTGATGAAGCATTACTATTTATATAGTCCAGCTTCTAGAATTATTTGCTCAATGTACAGATTGAATAAATCTGGTGAATGGATTCAACTTTGATGTAGATCTTTCCTGATTTCAAACCACTCAGTATCCCATTGATGGGTTTAATGTGTTCAAGACTGCCTCTTGTTCTATATACAGATTCCTCATGAGCAAATTAAATATTCTGGAATTCTAATTGTTTGTAGTGTTTTTCATAATTTGATATGATCCACACAGTGAAATGCCTTTGCATAATCAAGAAAATACAAGTAAACATCTTTCTGGTATTCTTGCTTTCAGCCAAGATCCATGTGATGTGAATAATGATGTCCTTTTTTCCATGTTCTCTTTTAAATCTGGTTTGAATTTCTCAGAGTTCCCTTTCAATGTACTGCTCCAATTGTTTTTAAATTATCTTCAGCAAAATTTTACTTCTGTGTGATATTAATAATATTGTTTGATAATTTCCAATTCTATTGAAAAACCTTTCTTTGGAATGAGCACAAATATGAATTCTTCTAGTTAGTTGGCCAGGTAGCTGTCTTCCAAATTTATTGCTTGGCATAGATGAGTGAGCTCTTCCAGCATTGTATCCATCTGTTGAAGCATCTCAATTGTTACTGCATCAGTTTCTGCAAGATTGTTTTCCATCAGTGCCTTTAGTGCAGCTTGGACTTCATCCTTCTACACCATTTGTTCTTGATCATATATTACCCCCTGTAATGCTTGAATGTTGACCAACTCTTTTTGGCCATGTTGCTGTTGTTAGTGCCATCGAGTTGGTTCTTATGCAGATGACCCTTTGTGCAACAGAATGAAACAATGCCCAGTCCTGAACCATTTTCACAATTGTTGCTTAGTTTTAGTCCATTGTTGTAGCCACTTTGTCAGTCTTGTTGAGGGCCTTGCATTTTTTTTTTTTAATTTTTTTTTTTTTTTATTGATCCTCTACTTTATCAAGCATGATGTTCTTCTCTAGGGACTAGTCTCACTGCCGTCAAGTCGATACAGCTCATAGGACCCCTCCTTGGGTTTCTGAGGCAGTATCTCTATGGAAGTAGATTGCCCAGTCTTCCTTCTGAGGAGTGGATGGTGGGTTTGAACTGCCAGCCTTCTGGTTAGCAGTCAAATGCCTTAGGCACTATGCCACCAGAGCTCTCTATACTTCTAAGACACATTTATTCAATCTTCTGGAAATCCATCAATTTTGCCTGTAGAATCCTTTAGTATTATAACTTGAGGCTTGAATTTTTCCTTAAGTTCTTTCAGCTTGAGGAATGCCAGATATGTTCTCCCCTTTTGTTTTTGTAACTTTAGGTCTTTTCATATTCCATTATAATACTTTGTGTTCTCAAGGCACACACTGAAATTTGCTGTTTAGCTCTTTTACTTCATCATTTACTCCACTCACTTTAGCTACTCTATGTACAAGAGCAAGTTCCAGAGTCTCTTCTGACATCCATTGGTGACCTTTCTTTCTTGTCCTTTTTTGTTTTAATTAAATTTATTATTGATTAATTTATTTTGAAAGCATTTACATTGGCCCCATTTAAGTTTGATTTATGTTGAATAGCTCGTATAGTATTGCTTATACATTGATTCAATAACATGTATTCTAAAGTTTATTTTACTAATGTATTATAATTATAAAAGATACTTTGTGCTAATAGAAGTCCAAATCTTCAGTCATGATTGTTGAAGATTCTAGTTTTTGAAAGATCTATTGAAATGGTTTCTGAAATCTTGTTGTATTTAAGTGAAATAAAGTCATATTTGAAATATGGTTTGCATTTAGCTAACTCCAAACCTGTAGTTTAAGAGGATTTGTCACCTAAAAGGTTATAACAGGACCAAAAGGTTATAACAGAAACCAATTAGTGCCTATGGCTACAAGGCACTGTGCTTGGGATAGATACAAAGATGAGCAGGAAGCTCTGGGCATCAAAAGGCTTTTGCTTTCTTCATGGATGATACCCTTGATGTCATCCCACAACTCATCTGGTCTTCGTTATTTGTTTCATTGCATCAAATCAGTTTTTGAGATGGTTTCTAGGTGGGATATACTCAAGATCATATTTTGGCTCCTGTGGACTTATTTTAATGTTCTTCAGCTTCAACTTGAATTTGCATATGAGCAATAATGGTCTGTTCCACAGTTGGCCCCTGGTCTTATTTTGCCTAATGATATTGAGCTACTTCATCATCTTTTTTCACAGATGTAGGCAATTTAAATTCTGTGTATTCCATCTGTGAGGTTGATGTGCATAGTTACCATGTTGTTGAAAAGTGTATTTCCTATGAGTAGGTTGTTGGTCTTGCAAAATTCTACCTTGAGATGTCTGGAATCATTTCTATCATCAAGGCCATATTTTCCAACTACTGATCCTTCTTCTTTGTTTCCAACTTTCACATTCAAATCAACAGTAATTATCAATGAATCTTGATGCATATTTGATCTATTTGACTTAAAAAATAGATTCAATTTATTAATCTGTAGCATTAGTGGTTGGTGAATAGTCTTCCTTGTAAATTTATGCATATTATCCTATCAGTGATAATGTTGTATTCCAGAATAGATCTTAATTGCTCTTTGTGAAGATCAGTGTGGTGCCTTTCTTCTTCAATTTGCCATTCTCAGTAAAATAGACCATATGATCACATGCTTGAAAGTGGCCTATACCAGTCCATTTGTTCCATCTCATTTTTGACCACTTACTGTTTTTTTTAGATTCATACTTCCTGCATTCAGTGTTCCAGTTATTAATGGATGTTTTCAGGTGCTTCTTTTCATTTTGATGCATGCCACATTAACAAATGATGGTCTGAAAGCTTTAGTCTATCTATGTCATTAAAGTTGACTGTGCTTTGAGGAAGCAGCTATTCCTAGTCATACTTTGAGTGCCCTTTTACCTGAGGGGTTCATCTTCTGGCACTGTATCAGACGATGTCCTGCTGCTGTTTATAAAGTTGTCGTTAGCCAAGATTTTAGAAGGAGATCATCAGATCCTTCTTCCCAATCTATCTTGAGTCTAGAAGCTCTGCTGAAACTTGTCCACCATGGAGGACCCTGGTGGTATTTGAAATACTGGGGGCATAGGTTCCAACATCATAGAAACACAAATGTAAAAAACAGTATAACAAACTGATAGACAAATTACATACCACTAGCATATCCTTTATTATCAAATGCCAAACATTTGAAAATTCAGAAGGGAGATGAAATTTGTAATGAGGTTTAGCTAGAGCTGTCAGTTGCAGTTCACCTAATTTCAAGAATAGTTGGTAAAAGATGGTTATTTTGCATTCCTTGCCATTTTGGGGGCAATTGGGATTATGAAGAGTTTTGAAGGAATAGTTAGGGTTTGAGGTTATTTGTAAGAAGGGATGGGAAGAGGGGGCAGCAGTGCAGATCAAAAGCATGCAAGACCACAGTGGAATGTTTTCAGTCCTTCAGTGTCTCTTACAAAATGAGTAAAAGCATTGATGGATTCAATAGAATAAAGAATGTACAAATGAATAAGAGAAGTAAAAATAAAGTGCAACAAGATTTCTCAGGAGGGACCCATTACCTCCTTGTTTAAAAATGCTTCATGAAATAGTTGACACATGAATTACAAATTGAAGGTAGGTAGACTTTGAGTCAGGTGAGAAGAGGGAAACACAGTAGTAAGAAAAGAGCATAAATACTTAGAATTGACAAAAAATAGGGAAGGGTCAGAGAGCAATAAGTAGTATATATATATATATTTTAGATCCAAGTTTTTTAAGGTTAAAAAAATAAATTGAATGAGATAAGAGAATACCTTGAATTCCTCTCTAAGGGTTTTGATTATTCAAATGTTAGATGCCTATACATTGTCTCTCATTGGGCCAGATTCTTATTAACAAGATACCATTTTATTAAATTTTTTCCTTATTGAGAATTTAAGTTGTAGTTTACTTCAGTTTTCCAAAAGGTGGCAAAGTTATATTCTTGGTAATTTTAAAGCAGTAAACTGTTTCCCACACACTCCTCAGATTTTGATTTATCTTAAGGGTATCATACATACAACATACAATATGACAGCGGGCAAAAGCCACATTGAAGTTTTCAGTTCTGTGTACTGATATCTCTCTGTTCTTGGCAATAGTGCAGCATCACAGCTTGCTGTATTATGAATCATAGCCTTGCCTTTTCATTTTATTCTCTATTTAGTATATAATTAACTAAATGAGCTTTGAAATTATGAGTTGAAGCTTCAGAGTAGCCTCTGACTCTGTTATTTCAGTATAAATTTGGTTCAACACTTTACATCTCTTTAAAAGAAAAGAGCAAGGTATTTTTAAGATACAGTTAAATCTCCTACCACCTTCCTTAAAAAGGAAGTATCAAGAATGAGCATTTAACTATTTAAAAGGATACATCAAGAATGACCATTCTGAAAAGGAAATTATTAAAAGTTATATACAACATAATATTATTAGTGTAAACTTTACTCCTTCTCAAGGAATAACCAATGCCCTGAAACTAGAATGATTTTTTTTTCCTGTGTATGATTCTGATTTTATTACATGCATTTTTCAATGCCTTCCAACCAAAAACCATCAGGAGCACTCTGGTATTTGAATAAGTTGGTCATATTTCGGTGATGAAGAAAACATACCATGAGGAACAATGTGGCACCTTAATAAGAAGAGATTACAAAGGACTTACAGGACTCGAACTTATATTAGATTGCTTTGGGAAGGATTTAAGGAAACTCAGCTTTATTGTGAATTATTTATTGTCAGAAAGCAGAAGCAATTCTATTATTGATAGACCACGTTTAAAAGGAGAGAATACTACAACAAGGCTAAAGCTGTAATTAGTAAAGAAGCAATAGTCTCCCGTATTAGCCATGATAAGCAATATTTTGTCTTGATTGTGGTTTGGACAGTATTTCTTATTTATCTTTGTTCAACATAAATTAAAGTGGTCTTGTTTTTGTTTTGGTTCATAATGGTCGCAGTGTCCTTGTTTAATGTTTATGATGTTCTGTGAAGTTATTTAAGTTCAATTGAAGAACATAAAGGCCATGCGTTATGAAACTATAATGTTGAAATCAGGCCAACTACTATCAATATAAAGACTTAATTGATGGTGCTAGTTCTACTCACAGATACCTGGACTGCTTGCTCCCCACCCCCCATTGTCTTAGCTATCTAGCTAGTGCTGCTATCACAGAAATTCTACAAGTGGATGTTTTTAACAAGCAGAAATTTATTTTCTCACAATTTAGGAGGTCAGAAGTCTGAATTTAAGGTGCTGGCTCTAGGGGAAAGTTTTTTTTCCTCTCTACTGGCCCTGGAGGAAGATCTTTGTCTCTTCTGTTATTCTGCTCCTGGGCAATATTCATGTGGCTTGGAATCACCCTTCCCTAATCTCTGCTTTCTTGTTTAATCTCTTTTATATCTCAAGAAAAATGGACTCAAAACACATCTTACACTATCCTGCCTTAAAGACAACTCATTTCCAAACGAGATTATAATCACAGGCATAGAAGTTAGAATTTACAACACATTTTGGGGAGAGGGACATAATGCAATCCATAACAATGACCTCTATCTCTATCTCACCTCTATATAAATCATTTGATTTTATATATATATATATATATATATATATATAGGAGCTCTGGTAGCATAGTGCCTAAGGCACTTGACTGCTAACCAGAAGGCTGGCGGTTCAAACCCCCCAGCCACTACTTCCGTAGTGATACTGCCTCGGAAACACAAGGAGGGGTCGCTATGAGTCGGGCCTGACTTGATGGCACATAACAACAACAATATGTAAATAAAATATTGGGAGCTCTGGTGGCATAGTGCCTAAGGCATTTGACTACTAACCAGAAGGCTGGCAGTTCAAACCCACCAGCCACTCCTTGGAAGGATGGTTGGGCAATGTACTTCTGTAGTGATACCACCTCGGAAACCTGAGGAGGGGTGGCTATGAGTCAGATCCAACTCAATGGCAGTGAGTTTGGCTTTTGGTTTTGCTAACCAAGAGGTTGATGGTTCAAACTCACTAGCTGCTTTGTAGTAGAAAGATGAAACAGCCTGCTTCCAGCCTTAGAAACCCTATGGAAAAGTTCTACTCTTTCATATAGGGTCACTATGCCATTGACTTGATGGCAGTAGGTTCATATAAATGAATATGGTTTTCCTAAGGTGTTGATTCTAAAACAAAATGACCAGATTTTCTGAGATTTATGCATTTTCACCTTTATCGGGTATTGTCAATTTGGTCTCCAAAAATTAACTGAATAATTTTTACTTTGGCTTGCATTGTGTGATAGTTTCTGTTTGCCTACATCTTTTACCAAGGAGCCCTGGTAGCACCATAGTTAGAAGCTCAGCTGTTAACCCAAAGGTAAGTGACTCTACAGGAAATAAAACATGGTAATCTGATCCCATAGTGATTGCCAACTGACATCTAGTTGATTCAAAGTGACCCACATTGAATTTCCAATGCTGTAAATCATTATGGAAGTAAATTGCCTTGTCTTCCTCCTACGGAGAAGCTGGTGGGTTTGAACCACTGACCTTCATGTTAGCAGCCAATTGCCTTACCTACTATACCACCAGAGCTCTTTTTCCCATAAAGATTACAGTTTTGAAAACTGTATGGGGCTGTTCCACTCTGTCATCTAGCATCCTACAGGTTGGAATTGACTTGATGGCACACAATTACAAACATCTTTTAACAATATTTACTGTCAAACTTAACTTTTGTTAGTTATCTGGACATGAAATAATATCTCATTATCATTTTAATGTACTTCTGTCTAATTATTAGTGAACCTGCATATCTTTTTTGTGACTTTTTTTTTTCTTATATATCTATTAGATGAACTTATTAATTTTGAGGTATTCTACAATAATGCCTTTTGTCTGGAAATATTTTGTTATAATATTAATTTAAGAAAATATAATTAATTTAACTATAAAATTGTGTATGATTGGTATTTACATGGTACATATATTCTTTTCCATTTACTTTCATTCACTTCTATTTCTCTAATCTCAATAATTATGTCTTATAAATTGCATATGTTGTTAGGTGCCACTGAGTCTGTCACAACTCATAGCAACTCTATGTACAACAGAATGAAACATTGCCCAGTCCTGTGTGTCCTCAGTCATTGCCATGCTTGAGCTTGTCATTGCAGACACTGTGTCAATCCATCTCTTTGAGGATCTTCCAGTTTTTTTTGCTGACCCTCCACTTAGCATGACTGGTCCTTTCTGACCACATGGCTAAAGTATGGGCTGTGAAATCAGGTCATTCTTCCAGGTCCGATAGAGCCTGGTGGAACCACTGAGACTATGGCCCCTAGCTGCCTTTCAGGTCTGGAATTGAAACCACATCTGTGGCTTCCAGCCAAACAAAAGACAGACATATGAGTCGAACATTTGCCTGGAGTAGATATGCTCCTTGGAGAGAACAATCATGGGAGAAAGAAGGGTGCTTATGCACAGGGAGACAGCTCAGGGGGCAGGAGCCCATGGAGGGATGGATGCAGGAAAGAGGTAACTGTCAAGAGGAAGTGGGAGGGGAGCTAAAAAAAGAAAAAAAGAAATCTGGTCATTCTTGCTTTTAAAGAACATTAGGCTGTACTTCCTCCAAGACAGATTTGTTCATTCTTCTAGCATCCACAGTACCTTCAGTATTCTTTGCCAACACCACAATTCAAAAGCATCAGTTCTTCTGTGGTCCTCCTTATTCACTGTCCAACTCTCAAATATATATGAAGCTATTAAATATACCATGCTTGAGTTAGGCACACTTTAGTTTTCAAAGTGATATCTTTGCTCTTAAATACTTTAAAGAGGTCCTTTATGGTATATTTGCCCAATGCAATACATTGTTTGATTTCTTGACTGTTGCTTTCATGAGTTTTGATTGTAGATACAAGTAAAATGCAATCTTTGACAAATCTTTTCTCCATTTATCAACATGTTGCTGACTGGTCCAGTTGTGAGGATTTTTTGTTTTCTTTACATTAGGTGCTTTCCATACTGGAAGCTTTAGTCTTTGATCTTCATCAGTAAGTGCTTTAAGATTTCTTCATTTTCAGCAAGCAAAGTTGTTTCATCTGCATCTCCCAGGTTGTTAATGAATCTTCCTCTGATCCTGATGCTGTTATCTTCTTCACATAATCTGGCTTCTCTGATTATTTGCTCAAAATATAGACTGAATAAGTATGATGAAAGGGTACAACCCTGATGCACACCTTTCATGATTTTAAACTACGCCTTATTCCATTATTCTGGAATTTCCATTCTTTGCAATATTATCCATAATTTGTTATGATCCACACAGTCAAATGTCTTTGCATAGTTAATAAAACACAACTAAACATCTTTCAAGTATTCTTTGCTTTCAACCAAGGTCCATCTGACATCAGCAATGATATCCCTCATTCTACATCCTCTTCTGAATCCAGCTTGAATTTCTGTAAGTTCCCTGTCAATATACTGCTGCAACAATTTTTGAATTATTTTCAGCAAAATTTTATTGCCCGTGATATTAATGATATTATTCAACAATTTCCACAACCTGTTTGATCACCTTTCTTTGAAATGGTCACAGATATGGATCTCTTCTAGTTAATTGGTCAGGTAGCTGTCTTCCAAATTCCTTGACATGAATAAGTGAGTCTGCATTCATTTGTTGAAACATATGAGTGGGTACTCCATCAATTCCTGAATCCTTGTTTTTGCCAATTCCTTCAGTGAAGCTTGTACTCCTTCCTTCAAAACCATTGGTTCTTGATCATATGCTACCTCCTAAAATAGTTGAACATCAACCAATTCTTTTTGGAACAGTGGTTCTGTGTATTCCCTCCATCATCTTTTGAAATGTCTTGCATCACTTAATATTTTGCCCATAGAATCCTTCAGTGTTTCAACTTTAGACTTGATTTTTTTCTTCAGTTCTTTAAGTTGAGAAATGCCAAGCATTGTGTTCCTCTTTGATTTTTCATCCCTAGGTCTTTTCACATTTCATTATAATACTTTACTTTGCTCTCTTGAAATCTTTTGTTTATAGCTTATAAAAATTCAATTAGAAGGAAACAATCTAGTTAGGTTCATTGGGATTTCTAATAGATTGGTTTTATTCCTATCATCTTTGTAATTTCTTTACTGAATTTTGACTTTCAAATTTTCCTTCCTTGTTTATTTTTATTTTATTTCATTGATCCTATGTCCTTGATTTTATTTCTTTCTCTCTCCCTCTCCTTTTTTTGGAGTTTTATTTGGAATTTGATCTACTTTTATATTTTTAACATGCACATTTGACTTGGCAAACTCTTCTTTTAATAGGTATTTCCATTCTATTTTAACTGCAGAAGGTACTTAAAATGTTTTGTTTCAATTTCTTTTTTATTCCTATAGAACATATTTGAGTATTTCTTTCAGTAGGACTCTGAATTATAAACTTTTTCAGTTTTGATTATTCTGTAAATTTTCATTTCACACTAATTCTTGAATGACAGTTTAGCAGGGTTTGATGTTCTAGCTTGACAGTTATACTCTCTTAACTTTTTAAGTTACTATTCTGTTTTTTGTTGGATTATGTTTATGCTCTATTTGATGTCCTCTATCAGTCTAATTGTAATTCTTTTATAAATATGTGAAGAATTTCTTCAACTGCTTTTAAGGTCTTGTCTTTTTCATTAATACTAAGCAATTCCATTAAAATGAGTGTAGGTCTGGAAACATTTTTATTTGTCTTATCAGAGACATATTGTGCTTCTTGAATCTGAGACTTTATGGGGTTTTTTAGCTATGAAAAGTCTAAGCTTTTATTGCTTTTAATGTTGCTTTGCACTCAGCTGATAAACTTTATCCATTATCCGTAGGGGATGGCCTCAGGCCTCAGGCAGTCACCTGCCACACCCAAGGCTGGTGGTTCAAACCCACCAGCCACTCCCCACCAGGTAGCTAGGCCATCTCTTTTAGGAGCTGTGGTAGCATTGTGCCTAAGGCACTTGACTGCTAACCAGAAGGCTGGCTGTTCAAACCCACCAGCCACTCCTCAGAAGGAAGGTTGGGCAATCTACTTCCGTAGTGACACTGCCTAGGAAACCCAAAGAGGGGTAGCTATGTGTCGGGGCAGACTCGACGGCACATAACCACAACAACAATTTTTTTTTTTTTTTAATTTCTATTTGGCATATATAGAAAGTCTTTATAAAAACAAAACAAAAAAAAGAATAAAAAAAACCTCATTGACCTCAAGTCGGATCTGACTCATAGCGACCCGTCCTTGGATTTCCAAGGCTGTATCTCTATGAAAGTAGGTTGCCCAGTCTTCCTTCTGAGGAGTGGCTAGTGGATTTGAACTGCCAGCCTTCTGGTTAGTAGTCAAATGCCTTAGGCAGTATGCCACCAGAGCTCTCAGAAAGTATTTGTACTAGCTCCATATCTCTTAATACTGTTTTGCATTTCTCATCTTTTTGCAGTATTTTCTCAGTGATTTCCTTACATCTATAGTTCAGTTCAAGATTATTGAACAATATCATTAAAATCACGTGAAAGTAAAATTTTACTGACATTTATATTGACAAGGAACTTACAGAAATGCAAGCTGGATTCCGAAGAGGACATGGAATGAGGGTTATCATTGGTGATGTCAGATGGATCTTAGCTGAAAGCAAAGAATACTAGAAAGAAAAGAATTCCAGAAAGATGTTTTACCTGTGTTTTATTAACTATGCAAAGCCATCCGACTGTATGGATCATAACAAATTTGGATAACATACTCTGAATAAGAAGAATGGAATTCCAGAACACTTCACTGTGCTCATGAGACCCTTCTACATAGACTGAGGCTGCCCTTTGAATAGGCCAAGGGACTATTGAATGGTTTAAAATCAGTAAGTGTGTTTGTCAGGATTGAATTTTCTTACCATACTTATTAAATCTGCCTGCTGAGCAAATAATCTGAGAACCTGAATTATATGAAGAAGAATGTGAATCAGGAGTGTAGAAAGACTCTTTAACAACATGTGATATGTAGATGACACAACTAACTTTGTTTGTTCAAAGTGAAGACTACTTGAGAAACTTACTGATGAAGATCAAAGCCTATAGTCTTCAGAATGGATTGAACTTTAACATAAAGAAAACCAAAATCCTCACAACTGGACCAATAAGCAGCACAATGATAAATGGAGAAAAGATTGGAGTTGTGAAAGATTTCATTTTACCTGGATTCAAAATTAACATCCATGGAAGCAGCAGTCAGGAAATCAAACATTGTATTGCACTGGGCAAATCTGCTGCAAAAGACATCTTTAAAAATGTTGAAGAGCAAAGATGTTACTGTGAAGACTAGAGAGTGCGAAGCTTGTGAAAGCTGGATAATGAATAAGGAAGATCGAAGAGGAATTGATGCCTTTGATTTGTAGTGTTGGCAAAGAACGCTGAAAATACCACGGACTGCCAGAAGAACCAACATGAAAGTAATGCAGCCAGAATGCTTCTTAGAAGCAAGAATGACCAATTTTGTGTCACTTACTTTGGTCATGTTGTCAGAGGGAACAGTCTCTGGATAAAGATATCATACTCGGTAAAGTGGAGGGCAGAGAAAAAGGGGAAGACCCTCAATGCAATGGATTGGCACAGTGACTGCAATGATGGGGTCAAGCATAGAAAGGATTGTGAGGATGGCACAGGACTGGGTAGTTATAATCATGACATACGTACTCTTCCAGGTCTGTTTCCATCATTTAACATGATCTTTGTGAGACTCATCTATTTTGTTGTATGTAATTTATTCATTGTCCTTGCTATACCATAATTTATTTATTTATTCTAACTTTAATAGACATCTAGTTATGGCCATGTTTTGGATGCATTGATTTATTGCTTTGAAGACTTTTAAAATATCTTTTGATGCATCTTCAGATATAAATTTCTGAAAGTTTTTTTGAGCTAGTGTCTGACTTCAGCAAGAAAGACATGAGTTACACAGTGGCACTGGTAGGAACAACATTTACTCACATAGAAAAAGGATAGAGCAAGGTCAACATTAGTGGGTGCTGGTCTCCTATGGCTAGTGAGTCACTGTCAACAGATGACAGAGAGCTGGTGGTCTGCACATACCTTTCTTATGTTGCGTTTGAGAGACCCCCTACCCTCTCTGCTAATAACTGATATAGTAGTGTGGTTGGCCAGGTTCCATATGAGGCTGCACACATAAAAAGACCAAAAAATAGCCATTAGGCCTGCTCCTGATAAAGAAGAAGGAGAAACTGGAATAGAAGTTGGCTCCATTCACAGTTTCCATAATCAGGGAATGTGCTGAACCCAAGGCTTCTGATTAGGTGGTTCAAGTGAAAGTTGAAAGACCTTATAACAGACCATCCTCTCAGAAGATATATTCGTAAAGCTTTAATTGCTCAGTTATAGTGGATAATGTGAAAGAGTTTTCCAGTTTAATCTCCCCTCAGCAGTGTGTGAGAGTGCCAGTTGTTCAGAATTCTCACATGCACTTAGTAATGCTTATCTTTTCCATTTTACCATTTGTCTCAAGTGATTTTTAACTTGACATGTGTCAAAGAAGCATTTCATCTTGATATGGAAAAAATAATAATTTCTATGACAATAAATGGTACTTCAGGTATGCTAGGTTAAAGACTGGATTTATTGGAATTTTAAAACAAGAGGCTTACTTTGTTCCACTGTATGATACATTTTGAAAATTATTGTGTTCAGTTTCTTAAAGCAATCTCTATGAAAAGAGTCTAAAACTGTTCAGAATATGTGTGTAAAATGTATGAATCATCACCAGTATATGGAACTGTTGAAAGAATAGAAGACAGTGAATTTAACGATTTTGTGTTTTTAAACTACTTTGCCAAGGCTTATTGATTCTTCATGGAAGAATTTTACAAAGATTTAAAGTTTTATTAGCTACATTTCAAGATTTTCTTGAAACAACAATATTCTCTACTATATATTCAGGTATGTCTAGGAAGGAGGTAGTCTGACCATGACCATGTATAGGGTTGGCAGACAAATGTTTTTTAAAAAAAATCCTTACTATGTATTCAATAATGGCAGTATCATTTACATTGCAATCACACTGCATATGAATAAGCTAAATGAAGTACCAAGGAAAAGACAAGCTTATTTTTGATCTTGCTAGATAGGTATGAAAATTTATGTTGAAATTGGAACTTTTCATGGTTAGTTGTTGCTAGGTGGCACTGAGTTGGCTCTGACTCATAGCTATCCTATGGATAACAGAATGAAGCATTGCCCAGTTCTGCACCATCCTCACAATTATTGCAGTGCTTGAACTCATCTTAGCAGCCATTGTGTCGATCTTTCTTGTTAATGGTCTTCTTTTATGCTGACCCTCTACTTTACCAGGGAGCTCTGGTAGCATAGTGCCTAAGGCACTTGACTGCTAACCAGAAGGCTGGCGGTTCAAACCCACCAGGCACTCCTCGGAAGAAAGACGGGGCAATCTACTTCCGTAGTGATACTACCTTGGAAACCCAAGGAGGGGTCGCTATGAGTTGGGTCCGACTCGATGGCACATAACAACAACAACAACCACTTTACCAAGCACGATATCCTTCTTCAGAGATTCATACCTTGTAACAACATGACTACAGTAGATGAAACGAAGTGGCCATTCTTGCTTCTAAGGAGTATTCTGGCCACACTACTTCCAGGACAGAATTGTTCTTTAGTTTGACAGTCCATGGTGTTTACAGTATTATCCACCAACATCACAATTCAAGGGCATCAACTCTTCTTTGGTGTTCCTTATTCCTTATGCAGCTTTTGTATGCATGTGAGGCAATTGAAAATACTATGGTTTGGGTTAGGTGCACCTTAGTTTTCAAAGTGACATGTTTACTCCTTAACACTTTAAAAAGATCCTTTGCAGCAGATTTGCACAGTGTGATACCTTGTCTGATTTCTTGACTGTTGCTTCCATGTGTGTTGACTGTGGATCCAAGTAAAATGAAATCCCTGACAACTTAATTCTTTTCTCCATTTATTGTGATGATCCTTATTGGTCCAGTTGTGAGGATTTTTATTTTCTTTTTGCTGAGGTGTAATCCATACTGAAGACTGTAGTGTTTAATCTTCATCAGTAAGTGCTTCAAGTGCTTCAAGTTCACTTTCAGCAAACAAGGTTGTGTTTTCTGCATATTGCATGTTGTCAATGAGTCTTTCTCCAGTCCTGATAAATATGAATAAGTATGATTAAAGGATTTAACCCTGATACATTCCCTTCCTGATTTTAAACCATGCACTATCCATTTGTTCTATTCAAAGGCCAGCCTCTTGTTCTGTGTAAAGGTTCCTCATGGACACATGAAGTGTTTTGGAATTCCCATTCTTCACAATGTTATCCATAATTTGTTATGATCCAAATAGTCAAATGCCTTTGCATATTCAATGAAAGACAAGTGAACATCTTTCTGGTATTCTTTGCTGTCAGCCAAGGTCCCTATGTCATCAGTGATGATATCCTTTGTTCCATGTCATCTTCTGAATCTAGCTTGAAATCCCCTGTCAATGTACTGCTGCAACCATTTTTGAATTATCTTCAGCAAAATTTTAGTTGCATGTGATATTAATGATATTGTTCAATAATTTCTACATTTTGTTGGACCACCCTCTTTGGAATGGGAACTAATATGGACTTCTTTCAGTCAGTTGACCAAGTAGTTGTTTTACAAATTTCTTGGCATAAATGAGTAAGCACCTTCAGTGCTGCATCTGTTTCTTGAAGCATCTTAATGGGTATTCCGTCAATTTCTGGACCCTTGGTTTTCACCCATTCTTTCAGTTCAGGTTGTACTTCTTCCTTCAATACAATTGGTTCTTGATCATATGCTACCTCCTGAAATAGTTGAACACTGAGTAATTCTTTTTGGTACGGTGACTCTGTATATTCCTTCCATCTTCTTTTGATGCTTCCTCCACCATTCAGTATTTTGCCCATAGAATCTTTCAGTATTGCGACATGAAGCTTGAATTTTTTCTTCAGTTTTTTCAGCTTCACAAATGCTGAACATGTTCTTCCCTTTGAGTTTTCCATTTCCAGGTCTTCTCACATTTCATTATAATATAGTGTTTTGTGTCCTTGAGCTGCCCTTTGAAATCTGTTCAGCACTTTCATTTCATCAGTTCTTCCATTCACTTTGGCTAGTTTCTGTTCAAGAGCAAGTTTCAGAGTCTCTTCTGACATTCATTTTGGTCTTTTCTTCTCTTCTTCTTCTTTTTTTTTTAATGACCGTTTGCTTTCTTCATAGTATTTATGATATTCTTGATGTCATCCCACAACTTATCTGGTCGTTCTTCATTGGAGTTCAATGCACCAAATCTATTTTCCAGATGGGAGATAATCAAGGTCATATTTTGGCTCTCTTGGACATGTTTTAATTTTCTTTAGCTTCAAATTGAACTTGCATATGAACAATTGATGGTCTGTTTCACAATCAGGCTCCTGGCCCTGTTTTGACTGATGATATTGAGCATCTATATCATTTCTTTCCAAGATGTAGTTGATCTGACTCTGTGTATTCTGTCTGGTAAAGTCCACATGTATCATCATGATTTATGTTTTTGAAAAATGGTATTTGCAATGAATAAGTCATTGGTCTTGCAAAATGCTGTCATGCAATCTGTGGCATCATTTCTATCACCAAGGCCATATATTCCAAATTTGGATGTTTCTTCTTTGTTTCCAGTTTTCACATTTCTATCACTAGTAATTATCAATACATCTTGATTGAATATTTCACTGCAGAAGTTGGTGAAAATCTTCAATTTCTTCATCTTTGGCTTTAGTGGTTGGTTCATAAATTTGAATAGTTGCATTAGACAATCTTCCTTGTAAGCATAAGGATATTATCTTACCATTAACAGCTTTGCACTTCAGGATAGATCTTGAAATGTTCTTTTTGATGATAAATGTGATGTCATTCTTCTTCAATACATCCTTTGCAGCATAGTAGATCTTATGATTGTCTGATTCCAAATGGCCAATACTAGTCCATTTTGGCTCACTAATGCCTAAGATACAGATCTCTATGTGTTCCATTTAATTTTGCCTTCCAATCTTCCTTGATTCATACATCATACATTCCACATTCCAATTATTAATGAATGTCTGTAGCTGTTTCTTTAAAGTTTGAGTTGTGCCCCATCAGCAAATGAAGGTCCCAACAACTTTACTCCATACATGTCATTACGGTGAGCATACTTTGAGGAGGTAGCTCTTCCCCAGTAGTATTTTGAGTGCCTTCCAACTTGATAGGCTCATCTTCCAGCACTGTATCAAATAGTGTTTCACTGCTATTCATAAGGTTTTCAGTAGCTATTTTTTTTTTTTTTTGAAAATGGATGACCCTCTCCTCCTTTCCAGTCTGTCTTTGTCTGAAAGTTCCACTGAAACCTCTCCACCGTGCATGACCCTGTTAGTGTTTGAAATACCAGTGGTATAGCTTCTAGCCTCAGAGGAACACAAAAGCCACCACAGAAAGACAAACTGAAAGACAAGTTTCATGATACAAATCAATAATAATGATTTTACATGTTTTTTAATACAAATCAACATGCAGAAAATTTCAGTTATAATGAATATTATGTAAATTGAATGCAAAAACTTCAGGAAAATTTTGAACAACATTTTTGATATTGGTAATTTTAGAATTATTTTTCAATTCATGTAATATTCTCGTGATTTCTTGTTAACACTGACTTGACAAAATAATTAATTAATTTACTTATCTTGGACAAACATAGCTTTGAAAGATAGTTTTGAAACTGATATGCTTTTCCTTTAAAGTTGAATCAATCGTTTTCAAAATATATTTGAATACTTTGAATAATATTTGAATAATTTTTTATAATCTATTCAGTTATTAGAAAACTTCTAACATATTTAACATATTTGGAACAACTTGGGTATGTATATGTATTTTTCCAGCTGTAAGTTTTATGTAACATAAATAGAAAGCAAATATTTCTGATGAAAATGTAGTATCCAATTGAAATGTGCTATAAAGTGTAAAATATTTAGATTTAGAAACTTAGTAAAATATATCACTAATAATTTTATATTAATTACATGTTGAAATGAAATCATTTTAGATATTGTTGTTGTTATTATGTGCTGTCAAGTTGTCTCCAACTCATAGAAACCTTAGAACAAAACACTGCCTTGTCCTGTTCCAGCCTCATGACCCCTACTATACCTGAGCCCATCACTGCAGCCACCATGTCAATCCATCTTGTTATAAGAGTCTTCCTCTTTTTTGTTGACCCTCTGCATTATTAAGAATGACATCCTTTTCTAGAGAATGGTCCCTTCTGACAACATGACCAAAGTAGGTGAAATGGAGTCTGGTCATTCTTGCTTCCAAGGAGCATTCTGGGTGAACTTCTTCCAGGACAGATTTGTTCATTATTTTAGCAGTCCACAGTCTTCCTCATGGTCCAGCTCTCACATGCATATGAGGTGATTGAAAATACCATAGCCTGGGTTAGGTGCATCCTAGTTTCCAAGGAGATATCTTTACTCTTCAGCTCTTGAAAGTGGTCTTTTGCAACAGATTTCCCCAATGCAATACGTCTTTTGATGTCTTTACTGCTACTTCCATTGGTGTTGATTGTAGAACCAAGTAATATGAAGTCTTTGACAACTTCCATCTTTTCTCTATTCATTGTGATGCTGCCTTTTGGTCTAGTTGTGAGGATTTCTGTTTTCTTTATATTGAGATGTAATCCATACTGCAGACTGTAGTCTTTAATCTTCGTTAGTAAGTGCTCCAAGTCATCCTACTTTCAGCAAGCAACATTGTGTCGTCTGTGTATTGCAGGTTGTTAATGAGCCTTCCTCCAATCCTGATGCCACATTCTTCTTCATATAGTCCAACTTCTTGAATTATTTGCTCAGCATACAGATTGAACAAGTCTGGTGAAAAGATACAACCTTCATATACTCCCTTCCTGATTTTAAGCCATGCAGTATCCCCTTGTTCTGTTCAAATGACAGCCTCCTGGTCTATGAACAGGTACCTCATGAGTACAGTTAAGTGTTCTGGAATTCCCATTCTTCTCAATGTTATCCACAATTTGTTATGATCCACACAATTGGATGCCTTTGCTTAGTCAAGAAAACACAAATAAACATTTCTTTGCTTTAAGCCAAGATCCATCTGACATCAGCTATGATATTCCTCGTTCCATGTCCCCTTCTGTATCTAGCTTGCATTATTATATATTTTATTTAACCTAATGTATCTATCTCTATTTTAGATATATTAGGTGAAATAAGGGAGCTCTGGTGGCATAGTGCCTACGACATTTGACTGCTAACCAGAAGGCTGGTGGTTCAAATCCATCAGCTACTCCTTGGAAGGAAGATTTGGCAATCTACTTCTGTAGAGATACTTTCTTGGAAACCCAAGGACGGATTGCTATGAGTAGGATCTGACTCGATGGCAGTGAGTTAGTGAGTTGAGTTAAATAAAAAGATAATTTTAGAAGTAATTCTCCTATTTCTTTCTTTTTTTTTTTTTTTTTCAATGTGGCTTACATTCTTTTTTTTTTTTTTCCAATGTGGCTCACATTGTATTTCTGTAGTACAATGATAATTTAGAGCCATAGCTTAGATGTGCATATTTTCAGAACAAAAAGTACCAAGTCAATTTGTTACAAAGAAATTAGATTAGTTATCTCATACTTTAAGTCATTGGTTTACCATTGTCTGTAGAAAATAATCTAAATTCTTAAGATGGTACAGGAGACTCCATGCTTAGATATTTACCTCTAGTTCCAGTCCATAACCTACTCTTCTCCTCTTTGCACTTCACTGTACATTGATGGTACAAAAACTTTTTTTTGAGGAATTGGATCATGTCATGTAATTGTACACGTTTTTAAAATTTGTACCTTTTTTTTTTTTTTTTTTTTGCTGCTTGAAATGCCTTTCTCACCTTGACTGCTTGGTGAAATTCCTACTAATTTTTCAAGATTCTGTTTTTATATCTTCTGGTTTAATAAGTTCCTTGACGTTTCCCAGTGGAAGATTAACACAATCTCATCTGTATTACCACTGTGTCTTCCACACTGTTAATACATTTTTCTATCATATTCTTGTTTTATAAATCTGTTTCCCTACTTGACTGTGAATTCTCTTCAGCCTCATTACTTACATTTCCTTATATATTCCTTGCAGAGTGTCTGGCATAGCACCTAGCTCA
The DNA here is from genome assembly GCF_000298275.1 of Orycteropus afer afer. Taxonomy (NCBI): domain Eukaryota; kingdom Metazoa; phylum Chordata; class Mammalia; order Tubulidentata; family Orycteropodidae; genus Orycteropus; species Orycteropus afer. Next base: position 787,384 of record NW_006921865.1, on the reverse strand, counting down.
TAATATTGTTGTTGTTGTTGTTAAGTGTCGTCGAGTCATTTCCGACTCATAGC